>NW_026606221.1:600000-915296 GCF_029834395.1 Sorex fumeus | reverse complement strand
ACCCCCTCTGCAGGGGGTGCGGCCCCAGGGCCTGGCGGGCGGGCAGGCGGCTGGGGTGCGGCTGGGCTCCCGACCGAGCGGCCCTTTTCCCAGGCCAAGGTACGCAGCGTGCGGCGCCGGCCCGACTTCTCCAGCTCGGGCCAGTGGGACGTGGTGGTGGAGGTGGAGGGGGAGCAGGAGCGACACGTGTTTGACGGGGTCATGGTGTGCACGGGCCTCTACACGAACCCCACGATGCCCCTGCAGAACTTCCCAGGTACGCCCGGGATGGGAGTGAGTTTGGTGCTGCGTTGGGGGCGGGGATGGGCGGGGAGCCGGGTGGGGAGAAGCCTGAGAGGGCTCAGAGGTGGCGGCACTGGTCAGGGCGTGTGCTGCCGCTGCCTGCCAGGGGAGGTCCCTGCGGGGGACGGAGGAAACTGGGGGCCACTCGTGCCGTTTCCTTTTGGCTTCGGGTCCCAAGGGTGGGGCAGGACGGCTGAGTACTCATGACCTGGGGAATGGATCTGGGTAGAGATCTCACCCACACGCACACACAAGCACATGCACACACACATGCACACCCACACATACACACGTGCACACACACCCACACACGCACACACATGCATATGTGCACACACATGTACACACACGCACACATGCACATGTGCACACATGTACACACATGCACATGCACACGTGCACAATGCACCCACACCCACACACATGCACACACGCACACGTGTACACACATGCACACACGCACATGTGCACACATGCACCCACACCCACACACATGCACGCACACGCACATATACACACATGCACACACATGCACGCGTGTACACACATGCACACACGCACATGTACACACATACACATGTGTACACACACGCACACATGCGCATGTGCACACATGCACCCACACCCACACACATGCACACACATGCACATGTACACACAGGCACACATGTACACACATGCACACACATGCACATGCACACACATGCACATGTGTACACACACGCACACATGCACATGTGCACACATGCACCCACACCCACACACATGCACACACATGCACATGTACACACAGGCACACATGTACACACATGCACACACATGCACATGCACACACATGCACACGTGTACACACATGCACACACATGCACATGTACACACATGCACACGTGTACACACACGCACACATGCACATGTGCACACATGCACCCACACCCAGACACATGCACGCACATGCACATGTACACACATGCACACATGTACACACATGCACACACATGCACACATGCACACGTGTACACACAAGCACACGTGCACATGTACACACATGTACACACATGCATACACATGCATACACACATGCACACACAGACACATGCATATGTGCACACACATACACACATGCACATGTACACACACCTAGGCATGCATGCACATACAACCACACACGTGCGCACACACATGCACGCACACACACAGACTCATCTAGGCAGCAGAACCAGCCAGCCACAGCGTCCCACAGGGCTTAAGTCCAGTCTGAGCCTGACGGAAAGACCCAAGGTCCAACGGGCGTTGCTCAGGGACCGGGTCTGTCCCCACCACCATGGCCCCGGGGACCCTCTGACCCCCCAACCTGACGCCAGCGAGGGCGGGTCTGGGGAGTGGCCGCTCAGCCCAGGGTGGTCTCCGCCCGCAGGAATCTCGCGGTTCCAGGGCCAGTACCTCCACAGCTGGGAGTACAAGACCCCCGACAAGTTCCGGGGCAAGAGGATCCTGGTGATCGGCATTGGGAACTCGGGGGTGGACCTGGCCATTGAGCTCAGCCACGTGGCTGAACAGGTGGGCTCCCCCGGCTTCTCTGTCCCGGGGGTCCTCGGGGCGGGGCGAGACCCAGGTTGGCGGCGGGGGAGGGGGGACAGCTGACAGCTCAGGGGTTCGGGGCAGGCCCTGAGGTCAATCCCCAGCGGTCTCAACCCGCCCTAGCACTTCCGAGGTCAAGCAGTGAACTCCCCAGCCCAGTCTCTCTCCTCGGACCCGTGAGCCCCGGGGAGGGTCGGGGGGGGGGGCTCGGGCCTCCCGCCACAGCCCGCCCCGTGTCGCCCCTCAGGTGTTCCTCAGCACCCGGCGGGGCTCGTGGATCTGGAACCGCGTGTGGGATAACGGGCTGCCCATGGACACGGTGCTCTTCACACGCTTCAACTCGATGCTGAATCGCCTCTACCCCGACTGCCTGGTCAACCACTGGACGGAGACCAAGCTCAACCGGCGCTTCAGCCACCGTGACTACGGGCTGCTGCCCAGGCACAGGTCGGGGGACAAGGGCTGCTGCCCACCTGCCCTTCTTGGGCTCAGCCACCGCAGGACTTGAGGCTGTCGCATGTTTTCTCTCTGAAGGGTTGGCTCTGTCTAGCAGTGCTCAGGGGCTACTCCTGGCTCTGTGCTCACTTTTCCCCGGTGGTGCTGTGTGGCGTATGCCTCTCCCGCCCTCCCTCCCTCTCTCCCTCCCTCTTTTTCTCTCTCTCCCTCTCCCTCCCTTTCTCTCTCCCTCTCTCTCCCTCTCTCCCTCTTCCTCCTCTCCCTCCTTCCCTCTCTCTTCCTCCCTCCTTCTCTCTCTCCCTCTCTCCTCTTTCTCCCTCTCTCCCTCTTCCTCCTCTCCCTCCTTCCCTCTCTCTTCCTCCCTCCTTCTCTCTCTCCCTCTCTCCTCTTTCTCCCTCTCTCCCTCTTCCTCCCTCTCCCTCCTTCCCTCTCGCTTCCTCTCTCCTTCTCTCTCTCCCTCTCTCCTCTTTCTCCCTCTCTCCCTCTTCCTCCTCTCCCTCCTTCCCTCTCTCTTCCTCTCTCCTTCTCTCTCTCCCTCTCTCCTCTTTCTCCCTCTCTCCCTCTTCCTCCCTCTCCCTCCTTCCCTCTCTTCCTCTCTCCTTCTCTCTCTCCCTCTCTCCTCTTTCTCCCTCTCTCCCTCTTCCTCCTCTCCCTCCTTCCCTCTCTCTTCCTCTCTCCTTCTCTCTCTCCCTCTCTCCTCTTTCTCCCTCTCTCCCTCTTCCTCCTCTCCCTCCTTCCCTCTCTCTTCCTCCCTCCTTCTCTCTCTCCCTCTCTCCTCTTTCTCCCTCTCTCCCTCTTCCTCCCTCTCCCTCCTTCCCTCTCGCTTCCTCTCTCCTTCTCTCTCTCCCTCTCTCCTCTTTCTCCCTCTCTCCCTCTCTTTCTCACTCCCTCTCTGTCCCTCTCTCTCTTCCCCTCCGTCCCTCTCTGCCTCCTTTCCGTCCAGTGCTGTGAGTTCTAAATGGGGAACCACACCCACCCACACCCACGTCTGGTCTCCAGGCTTGTGACGGTCTCCGTCTCGGGGTCTGGGCAGGACCCAGCTGGCAGGTGGCCTGGTGGTGCCAGCGCCGACCCAAAGTCTCCTTCTTTCCCTTCCCTGAACCCAGTTCCGCGCAGCCCCGTCCCCGCCGCGGGTGACCCCTCCCCCCCAACTCCCCAGGTTCCTCAGCCACCAGGCCACCATGAGCGACGAACTCCCGAACCACATCATCTCGGGCCGGGTCCTGATGAAGACCAACGTGTGCGCCTTCTCAGAGACCTCGGCCACCTTCGCCGACGGCACGGAGGAGCCTGTGGACGTGGTGGTCTTCGCCACGGGGTACACGGTCTCCTTCTCCTTCTTGGAGAAGGACGCCCGGGTGCTGGACAGCGACTACTCCATGTTCAAGTTTGTCTTCCCGCCCCAGCTGGAGCAGCCGACGCTGGCCTTCATTGGGATCCTGCAGCCGGTGGGCGCCACCATCCCCACGTCGGAGCTCCAGAGCCGCTGGGTGGCCCGAGTCTTCAGGGGTACGATGGCCTGGGCTCCTGGGGAAAGGGACTCCCCGACTGTGACCCCCCGATCTGGGCTCCCCATCAGCGTCACCCCGAGTTCGCCGCCTCCCCTGGGGGCTCCCCCTTCTCCCCGGCCTGGCTCAGGTCTGTGCCCTCCTTCCTAGGCATGACCAGATTGCCGTCGAAGCAGGACATGATGGCTGACATCAGGAAGACGAGGGAAATGTTCGAGAAACAGTAAGGCTTGCTGCAGGCTGTTTTGCTCTCGGCTGAGGGAAATGTGTTGGCAGGGGAGGGTACAGGACCCCCAGGAAAAGCACAGCCAAGGGAGGCCACAGGATGGGGTCTAAGTTCATCACCGGACCTTTAGTTCTAGGGAGAAATTCTGGGTTTTTTTTTTGTTTGTTTTGTTTTCTTTTTTTTTTTGCTTTTTGGGTCACACCTGGCGATGCACAGGGGTTACTCCTGGCTCTGCACTCAGGAACTACTCCTGGCGGTGCTTGGGGGACCCTATGGGATGCCGGGAATCGAACCCGGGTCGGCCGTGTGCAAGGCAAACACCTTCCCCGCTGTGCTATTGCTCCAGCCCCTGTTTGTTTTCTTTTTGTCACAAAACCGGTGATGCTCAGGTGTTACTTCTGGATCATGCACTCAGGAATCACTCCTGGCGGTGCTCAGAGGACCACATGGGATGCTGGGAATCGAACCCGGGTCAGCTGCGTGCCAGGCAAACGCCCTACCCGCTGTGCTATCACTCCAGCCCCACCAGGGGAAAATTCTGGACACGGGAGATGTCAGGTGTCTCATGAGGACGAGAGAGGAAGGGGAGGGCCGTTTCTCTTTTTTCATACGTGTGGAGAGTGAGAGATGGCTTTGCAAATCGTGACAGAATCAGATTAAAACGCGGACGGGGAGGTCCAAGACTTGTGCCAAAGGCTTCTTAACGGAAACGAGCTTTCCACCACCCCAGTGGGGTCCATAATTCGTCTCGACTCAGCCAATGCCGATGGAAGCTCTGGAGGGTGAATGTCCTGGCATCTTCGCCCAGATCAAAAGCTTCGGCCAACAATGGAGCTACCCCGTCTCTTTGCCTTACGGTGGGCCAGGAATGTGCCCCCGTGATGCTCAGAATCACTTCAGACCCCCTGAGAATCAAACGCAACCCCCCACAGACCAGCTAAGTGACTGTCGCTCCTCTCATAATCACTCATAGGTCAAAAGGGCCTCGTGACCAAATTACCAAAGCGAGAGGTCACACCCCAAAGAAAAACTTTAGTGCAGGGGCTGCAGCAATAGCCCAGCGGGGAGGGCATTTACCTTGCAAGAGGCCAGCCCGGGTTCGATCCCCGGCATCCCATAGGGTCCCCTGAGCACTGCCAGGAGTGATTCCTGAGTGCAGAACCAGGAGTCAGCCCTGAGCATTGCCGGGTGTGGTCCAAAAAGAAAAAAAAAAAAACCAAAAAAACCAACAAAAACCAACAAATCCAGTGCATGGCCAAAATACGGGATTTGGACAAAGAGAAGATGACAAGATAACTCAGAAGACCAGAGTCCTCTGCAACCCACCTAAGATCACCCAAGTGGAAAGACATGAGCAGAGGGGCTGGAGTGATAGCACAGCGGGGAGGGCATTTGCCTTGCATGCGGCCGACCTGGGTTTGATCCCCGGCGTCCCATAGGGTCCCCCGAGCACCGCCAGGAGTAATTCCTGAGCGCACGAACCAGGAGGAACCCCTGAGCATCGCTGGGCGTGACACCCCCCAAAAAATAAAAGACATGGGCGGAGAAGATGGGGGGAATTACGATGGAGCCCACCCGGGCCGTGGATACGGGCAGGTCGCAAGGAAAACATCCGTCTCCTCTCTTGCTGCTTTGGAAGAGCCGCACCGGTTCCAAATCCTTGCTTCTGGGTCCCCCACCCACCCAGATCCACCCCCCCTTCTCTCACGTCCCACCCCCTCGTCTGCTTCCAGGTACCTCGACAACCCCCGGGACTTACGCCGCGTGCAGTACGTGGAGTACATGGACGAGATCGCCTCAAAGATCGGGGTGAAGCCCAACCTGCTCTCCCTCTGCCTGTGGGACCCCAAGCTGGCGTGGGAGGTTTACTTTGGACCGTGCACGCCTTACCAGTACCGCCTCCAGGGGCCTGGCAAGTGGGCGGGTGCCCGGGCGGCAATCCTCAGCCAGCGAGAACGGATCATCAAGCCCATGAGGACCCGAACCCTCTCGGGTGGCGACCAGCCCTCCTCCTCCTCCTCCTCCTCCTCCAGGTCGTTCTGGCTCGCGAGTCTCTGTGCCGCTCTTCTTTTAGTGCTCGCTGTAATCATCATCCGAGAATAATCCTCCCACCACTAGTACCGCGTTAGGGCTCACTGTGGGGTGTTGCACATTAAGAGGCTGACTGGAGTGTGTGCTGATCCCTTGGTTTCAATTAGAGAGCGACAGAGCAGCTAACAACCCCCAACGTTCTTCTCCGCGCTTCTTTGGGGCGGTGGGAGATTCCCCTCCACAGAGATTTCAGCCTGGGTGGTTTGTGGGAAAGCTTGCTTGAAGGGTGTCCGCGGAAGCTCTCTTTCACCGCATTTTCTGGGTGATGTCAGGTTCTCCTAGCCCTCCCCCGTAGGAAGCTCACAGTCTGTCAGCTCTCTGCCTCTGAAATGTAGGCCAGGGAAAAGCACCCCTCCTGATCTTTCTAGAAAGTTAACCGTGAATGGAAGTCTTCCAGAACCCCTTGCAGTCAGGATCACGTTCTACAGAATCACGGAGATCGGCTGGAAAGTTATTCCTGATATGATTAAGATGCTTCTAATGTTGTTTCTAATATTGGTGGTGAGGAGTTATGGGAGGTCCCACGGAGAGGAAAAGATGAAATAATAAAAGTCAAGAAACAAAGATCTTATTATTTTTTTTTTGGTTCTAAAGAGTATTAAAAATAGACGGGATATATATACACAGTGGAATATCACTCAGCTACAAAAAGGGAGGAAGTTCTGCCAAGACAGATGGGCCGTGATGCTTTGAGAAAGACACATCAGAAAGAGGAAGACCCGAGTTAAGCACGGACTCTGAAGGCAGGAGAGGCTGCACGCTGGCACCCCCGACGTTCTAACTGCCAGGGAAGAGAGAAGAGGGAGACACAGTACTGAAAGTCTTTAGAAATGAAAACCCCAGGGCTGGAGCGATAGCACAGCGGGGAGGGTGTTGGCCTTGCACGCAGCCAACCCGGGTTCAATTCCCAGCACCCCCTAGGGTCCCCTGAGCACCGTCAGGGGTGATTCCTCAGTGCAGAGCCAGGAGGAACCCCTGTGCGTCGTCGGGTGTGACCCAAAAAGCAAAAAACAAACAAAAAAACCCCTAAAACATGGTGATGGGAATAAAGCCTAAACATAACACTTTTGGAAATGGAAATCAACGGGAAACAGGTTAACCTCTCTGTGTGACCCCCACAAGGGCAAATTCTCACCCTAGAAGATCAAACTGGGCCTGGAGCGATAGCACAGCGGGGAGGGCGTTTTCTGTGCACGCGGACGACCTGAGTTCGATTCCCAGCATCCCATATGGTCCCTGAGCACCGCTAGGAGTGACCCAAAAAGAAAAAAAAAAAAAAGCCCAGGACTGAGTGTACAGTGTTTGACACACAAATGGTTTTTGGCTAAATCCCTGGCAAATGCGAGATGGTTATTTGTGACTGGGTGTTTCCAGTAGTGCCCGTGAGCTGGCCCTGAACCTCAGTGCTTCCTGTGCAAGGGTCCTGTGGCAGGCAACGCTTCTCTCTTCACACACCGTTTGAATCCAGAGTCTAGCTCACAGAACAGCGGCCCAGAACTCTCACGGCCTGCCCACAAGGGCCGCCATAAACGTCTTCAAACGGCTCCGAAGGTCCTAGCCAAGTTGGAAGGGAATTTCTCCTCCAGAGTAGGGTGCCCGGGGCCAAGCCACACCTGCTATAGAAGAAACCAGTTCCTTTCATACTTTTGAGTCATTAGCACAAGGAGCCAGAGTATCCATTGCAAACCCTTTAATCCCCTTATTAGTTTCTGAACATCAATGTAAGTAGATACATCCATTAGTTCTTTGGGTAACTAAGACGAAAAGTGGTGTCTTGTCCTGTCCCTGCATACCTAAGCATCTGGTATACCTGGAACTGCACGCACCACTGTGCTCACTCACTGATCACAAGCGTTTCCTGAATGTATGCAGTTCACCTGAGGTGGGGTTCAGCAGAAGACGGCACAACAGAGAGGAAGAGATTGGGAAACGCCCGCAAATAAAAAAAGAGAGGCTCAAATAGCTCCCTCAAATAGATCTCAGTTTCTACACAGAGAGAGGGGGGAGGTGCAGGAAGGAAAGAAAATCTTGTTTTCGACTTTTTGTTTTGAGCATAACCCCTGTGGTGCTCAGGGCTGACCCCTGGCTCTGCACTCTGAGATCACTCCTGGCAGTGCTCGGGGGACCACATGGGATGCCGGGATCAACCCTAAGTTGGCTCGCGTGCAAGTTGAGTGTCCTTCCCGCCACACAGTTGCTCTGGAGAAAGAAAATGCTATCGTGAGGAACTGCTTTTGGGTTCCCAGAGGCCACAAAGCTCTCCCCCACCCCCCTCCACCCTCTCCCCCACTGCCCTGGCAAGTCGGCACACTCAGGAGCCAACCGAGGGTTCATGGGCCTGGTTTTTTATGTCTGTGTTTGTGAGAGCCCACAAGCTCACGCTGGCCTGTAACTGCACACTCACACTGAAAGCGACACGAGGTCTGCCTGTAACTACACACTCACACTGAAGGTGGCATGCGGTCTGCCTGTAACTGCACACTCACACTGAAGGTGGCATGCGGTCTGCCTGTAACTTCACACACACACTGATGATGCACGGTCTGCCTGTAACTGCACACACACACTGATGGTGCACGGTCTGCCTGTAACTGCACACACACACTGATGGTGCATGGTCTGCCTGTAACTGCACACACACACTGATGGTGCACAGTCTGCCTGTAACTGCACACACACACTGATGGTGCACGGTCTGCCTGCAACTGCACAGACATACTGATGGTGCACGGTCTTTCTGTAACTGCACATGTACATTGATGGTGCACAGTCTGCCTGTAACTGCACACACACGCCGAATTTTCTGATTTGCAATGACCGATTAGACCGCAGAGAGGTCAGAGCGCAGTCACTAACTACCATTTTTATTTTTGAAAATTTTTTTGGTTTGTTTTGGGGCCACACCCGATGGTGCTCAGGGCTTACACCTGGCTCTCTGCTCAGGGATCACTCCTGGCCGTCTTGGGGACCTCATGGGGGGGGGGGTGCGGGGATTGAACTATAGGGATTGAACAACAGAGAGCGCCCTCCCAGTTGTGCTAGCGCTCTGGCCCTGACAACTGTCTTATAAGGGCAAAACACCGAAACTTCCAAGAAAGGGGACAAACACGGATGCTTTTTATTGGCTTTAAACAAAATGATTCTGGGGCTGGAGCGATAGCACAGCGGGAAGAGAGTTTGCCTTGCACGCTGCTGACAAGGTTCGATTCCCAGCATCCCATAGGGTCCCCCGAGCACCGCCAGGAGTAACCCCTGAGTGCAGAGCCAGGAGGAACCCCTGAGCATCGCCGGGTGTGACCCAAAAAGCCAATAAATAAATAAGCAAAATGTTTCTGTCCCGTGTGATAGATACGCATATCGCTACAGTGAGTACAGCCCCATGTAAATCACGAAATCGCTGGACATGTTTCATCACGAAAGCCCCCTGTTCCCCCCGTAGGTGGGACTCTTGCTTCAAACCTGTTTCATCATCCTCCGAGGCTCCTTTGCAAACCTGGCCATCGGGCGCAGTGACGGAAGCAGGAAAGACGTGGAGGCAAGACCTGAAGGGAGACCTGGACCATTTCTGGGTGAGCAGGGAGTGAGCTTTCAGCCACACAGCCCTCACCAGATGGAGGCTCGAACACACACACACACACACACACACACACACACACACACACACACGTGCGTGCGTGTGCACCCAGCAGCTCCGAGCATCAGCTCCATCCAAGAACTGTGAATAATCTTATTAACAGCGATGTCCAGGCCACGTTCCTTGGCAAGACAAACAGGGATTATTAGAACTCGAGCTGCGGAACAGGAAGTGGAGGGGTGATGGCCGGCCCCCGGGTGGGGCGTGGGGGGCTGCTGAGGTGAGGGTTGGGGTGAATTCCTTGCCCGCTGCAAATCCTGGCACCCTGGTGGCTCCGTGAAGTCTTGTGGGGCCGGGCAGAGGCCCCAGTAAGCTCCGAATGTGAGGGGGTCTGTGAGGGGGGCATCGTGGAGGGGGCAGAGTATTCTGGCCAAGCAGGGGGTGTCGTTGTCTGGTGCGTGGTGTTTACCTGTGAGGTCACAGACCCCTGGCAGGAGTCTTAGAATCCCAGGGCACAGGGTGATGCAGAAAAGGGTCTGCTCTTTTTTACATGTGTGTGTGTGTGTATGTGTGCGAGTGCTTATGTGTGCATGTGTGTGTGCACACGTGTGCACGTATGTACACGTGCATGTGTGCGCGTGCACACACACTTGTGTGTGCGTACGCTTGTGTGTGCACGTGTGTATGCGTGTGTGGCAGACATGTGTGCACGTGTGTGCGTGTGCATGTGCGCACATATGTGCATGTGTGTATGCGTGTGCGCATGCACTTGTGTGTGCATGCATGTATGTGTGCACACGCACTTGTGTGCGCATGCACTTGTGTGTGCATGCGTGTATGTGTGCGCGCGCACACGTGTGCACGTGTGCGTGAGCATGTGCGCACATATGTGCATGTGTATGCGTGTGCGCATGCACTTGTGTGTGCATGTGCATGTGTGTATGTGTGCACACGGACTTGTGTGTGCGTGCGCTTGTGTGTGCATGCGTGTATGTGTGTGCGCGCACACATGTGCACGTGTGTGCGTGAGCATGTGCGCACATATGTGCATGTGTATGCGTGTGCACACATGAGTGCATGTGCGTGTGCACGTGTATGTGTGCACACAGACTTGTGTGCATGCGCTTGTGTGTGCATGTGTGTATGCGTGTGTGGCACACGTGTGCACACGTGTGCGCGTGCATGTGTGCACATATGTGCATGTGTGTATGCGTGTGCGCGTGCACTTGTGTCTGCATGCATGTATGCGTGCACACGCACTTGTGTGCGCATGCACTTGTGTGTGCACGCGTGTATGTGTGTGCGCACACGTGTGCACGTGTGTGCGTGAGCATGTGCGCACATATGTGCATGCGTATGCGTGTGCGCATGCACTCGTGTGTGCATGTGCGTGTGCGTGTGTATGTGTGCACACGGACTTGTGCGTGCGCGCGCTTGTGTGTGCATGCGTGTATGCGTGTGTACATGTGCGCGTGCATGTGCACGTGTGTGTGAATATGTGTGTGTGCATGTGTGTTTTGTTGGGTCCACACCCAACGATGCTCAGGGCCTCCCCCTGGCTGTGTGCTCATGGGGGTCACTCCCAGGCGGTGCCGTGGGGGTCGTCCTGCATCCGAAGCCTGGGCTCAGCCCGTCCTGCGCTCTGCAGCCCCCGTGTTCCCGTCGCTCAGGAAAGCCACCGCCCTGTGTGTCAGAGGGCTTCGTGCCTCATACGCCAGGGAGTTTCCCCCGGCGCCTCTGCCTCTCCGTCTCCGCCGTGCCAAGCATGAGAACATCTTTCCGCTTTCCTCCCACCTCGCGATTCACAGGAACACACTTGCCTCATCATCCACGAGTTCATTTGGGGTCCGAGAGCTCGTCCCGGCCCACAGAGCAATGCGGCGGGGAAACAGATCTTCTGTTTGCTCAGAGATATGTGGGGGGGGTCACGAGTGACCAGGACTGGACACATGGACACAGCCCCCGTCTCAGCATTGCCCGGTGGGCTCCAGGCTGCTGACTTACCCCATCTCAGCGATCCCCGACCGTCCGCACCCTAGAACGTGCGTGGCGGGAAGGATGTGCCCCAGGCCACGGGCCGTGGGCAGAGCCACCGGCATGTGGCCTGGCTCGGGAACGCGGTCTCAGGGCGTCCTTCAGCCGGGAACGGGCTTGGCTCACTGAGGTTCTTCCTGCCGCAAAAGCCCGGGGCTGGCCCATCTGCACGGAGCAGACAGCAGGCCGGCTTGCTTTTTTGGGAAAGAAAATGAGTATTTTTACCCAATAATGCCACGGATTTCTGGCTGTGGATTTGGTGGCGTCCGCCGTGAGAATCGGAGAGACTGTGAGAGTCGGTGACAAGCAGCCAAGCTGGGCGCCCCCAACACCGTTATCCCCACCCCCCCCACCCCCGTCTGGGAATGTGAATCTATGGGTTTCACAAGAGCGCCCCCTGCCGCCGTGAAAAGCAATTCTGATGGGCTGGGCTGGGCTGAGCCCCAGCCCAGTCAGGCAACGGCCGTTAGACACATTTTTAAAAAATTAAATGAGTGGTTGGAGTGATAGCACAGCAGGGAGGGCGTTTGCCTTGCACGTGGCAGACCCGGGTTCGATTCCCAGCATCCCATAAGGTCTCCCGAGCACCGCCAGGAGTGATTCCTGAGTGCAGAACTAGGAGGAACCCCTGTGCATTGCTGGGTGTGACCCAAAAAGAAAAAAAAATTAAATGAGGGGCTGGAGCGATAGCACAGCAGGTAGGGCATTTGCCTTGCACGCGGCCGACCTGGGTTCGATTCCCAGCATCCCATATGGTCCCCCTGAGTACTGCCAGGAGTAATTCCTGAGTGCAAAGCTAGGAGTTAACCCCTGTGCATGGCCGGGCGTGACCCAAAAAGAAAAAAAATGAAATTAAAAAAAAAGCAAATCCAAGTTAGCCAAGTCCAAGTCAAATCTCACTAGGAAGGGAAAGAAGTGAGAAGGGGGGTTAGGAAAAGTCTGGGGGTGCGGCTCTTTGCAGTCTTGCTGGGCAAGGCGGAAGCCCCCGTTCCACGAAACGGCCACAACGTCCCCCCCGCCAGGGGTACAGAAGCAGGTGGTGAATATGCCAAGGGGAGCTGGCATCTTTACCATCTCCTGACCTGAGACCCGCAGGCGGGACAGTCACGGTCACGTCCAGGGGATTCGGATGGGAAGGTCGTTCCCTCCCCAACGCCCGCACAGTGGGGTCACGTGTGAGTCAGGACACCTGGGAACTGATCCCAACTGGGAGCAGAGTTGAGGTTGAAGGTTCCCAGGAAGGCGGAGAGGGGGGCTGGCAGTGCCACCTGCTGGCAGGTCTGGGGACACAGGCGGGACCGGCCCAGGAAGGGGCGGCAGAATCAGGGTCCGGCGAGTGAGTGAGTCTTATCCGGTCTTGCTGGAGTAACGGCTGGACGAGAAAACTCCCGGACAGCCGAGACCCACAGTGCTCCTGACCCATTGTCCGGATCAGGAATGGGTTGCCCTGGGCTGTGTGGGGGGGGGGGCATATGTCCAGGTGTGGTGTGACAGGTTGGGGGGGGGGGGACAGCCCTCCCCAGAGCCAGACGGGTTCATGGCCTTTGGGTAAGCGCAAAGGGCTCCCCTTTCATTTCGGTTTGTCTGGGGGCACAGGGGGTCCTCCTGGGGGTCGCACCTGAGCCTCCCGCCGGAAGTCTGACCTCTGCATCTTGGTCCTCCTTCCAGCCAACCAAAAGATGATTTTTTTTTTTTGGCCTTTTGGGTCACACCTGGTGATGCACAGGGCTGACTCCTGGCTCTGCACTCAAGAGTTACTCCTGGCAGTGCTCAGGGGACCATATGGGATGCTGGGAATCGAATTCAGGTCGGCCGCGTGCAAGGCAAATGCCCTCCCCGCTGGGCTATCTCTCCAGCCCCAAAAGATGGGGTTTTGGGGGAGTGTTTTGTTTGGGGGCCACGCCCGATAGGGCTAGAGGCTACTCCCAGCTCCGTGCTCAGGAGTCACTCCCAGAGGCACCGGAGGGACCATGTGGGCACCGAATCTGGAGCACCCACCAGTCACACTTGTGTCCAGCCCTGGTCCCTCTCTTGATCTTTCTGTTAGCAAACTCCCGGGAGCTGTGAGGCCTCGTGTGGGCTGGTGGTTTGGGGCGTTCTTGGTGGATGCCGAGGGCTGTGGCAGCGAACAGGGAGTTCCTACAAGGGGTGGGGTTTCCTGTCACTGTGGCAATTTGGTTGTCCCCTGTGAGGTCAACTTGTTCTTTTTAAAAAAAAAAATTGGAGCGAGGGGCTGGAGAGATAGTACAGCGGGTAGGGCGTTTGCCTTGCACGCGGCCAACCCGGGTTCGATTCCCAGCATCCCATATGGTCCCCCGAGCACCGCCAGGAGTAATTCCTGAGTGCAGAGCCAGGAGTAACCCCTGTGCATTGCTAGGTGTGACCCAAAAAGTGAAATAAATAAAATTGGAGCGATAGCACAGCAGGGAGGGCGTTTGCCTTGCATGCAGCCAGTCCGGCCGAGCCGGGTTCGATTCCTCCGCCCCTCTCAGAGAGCCCGGCAAGCTACCGAGAGTATCTCGCCCGCATGGCAAAGCCTGGCAAGCTCCCCATGACGTCTCCGAGATGCCAAACACAGTAACAAGAAGTCTCAAAATGGAGACGTTACTGGGCCCACTTGAGCTAATTGATGAACAATGGGAGGACAGTTTTAATTTTATTTTATAAAGTAGCACTGTCATCTTGTTGTTCATCGATTTGCTCACGCAGGTACCAGTAATGTCTCCATTGTGAGACTTGTTGTTACTGGTTTTGGAAAGTAGTTCACAATATTTGATTACATTTAATATTCAAACAGCAATCCCACCACCACGACACCTTCTCACCACCATAGATGGGATGTTCCCATCCTGAACTCCCACCCCTGCCCCAAAGCAGAACTGAAATAATATATTTTGTATTGTTTGTCATGAAAAACCCCTAAAAATGCTCCCAAAAAGTTTCTTTAGAGGAAAGAGTGTGAAGATTGTTGTATTTCACCCAGGGGCCATTAAGTCCTTCTATAATAAGAGATCACTAACATGTTGTTAAAGGCGCCAGAGTGATAGTACAGCGGGTAGGGCGTTTGCCTGGCATGCGGCTGACCTGGGTTCAACCCCCCGCGTCCCATATGGTCCCCTGAGCACCGCCAGGAATAACTCCTGAGTGCAGAGCCAGGAGTAACCCCGGAGCATCGCTGGGATTGTGACCCATAAAAAGCAAAAGAAAAAACAAACAAACAAAAAAAACATGTTGTTAAACGTTGAACCTTGGGTGCATATATATATATATGTATGTGTCACTGTCACTGTCCTCCCGTGGTTCGATTTGCTCAAGCGGGCCCAGTAACATTGTGAGGCTTGTTACTGTGTTTGGCATATCGGATACGTCACGGGGAGCTTGCCAGGCTCTGCCGTGCGGGCGAGATACTCTCGGTAGCTTGCCGGGCTCTCCGAGAGGGGCGGAGGAATCGAACTCGGGTCGGTCGTGTTGGCTGTGTGCAAGGCAAACGCCCTACCGCTGTGCTATCGCTCTAGCCCATATGTAAGACAGCCCGGCAAGCTACCGAGAGTATCTTGCCCGCACGGCAGAGCCTGGCAAGCTACCGTGACGTACTCGATATGCCAAACACAGTAACAAGAAGTCTCATGATGGAGACATTAGTGGGCCCGCTTGAGCAAATTGATGAACAACAGGAGGACCATAATATAAACATATGTGTGTGTGTGTGTGTGTGTGTATATAAATATATTTCCCTCTAAGATTGTCTCCTACTTCGAACCCCATCAAGTGTGGTGTGATACATTTGGAGTCTGGGTAGTGTGTGATATAAGATGTTCAGAAATACATTCACTTCAGGGCCCGAGTGTGTAGAGAGCGGCCGTGAGCCTGGCAGAGGTTGAGTTCTGGAGGTTTTGGCTGCCGGGGCTGGGTCCCTTGGGGCGGGGAGAGGTCTTACCCGGCCCCCTCTGGGGCGCCCTGAGTGAAACAGCCCGGCGCGGGGTCCGAGGGCATGGTTATGGTGAGTGTTACGTTATGCTCCCTTCCAGGAGAGAAGAACGTGGACTTTGGCTGACCTGCTCTTGAGTCTTCTCACACCCCCCTCCTACACAAAGAGCACCTCAGTGCCACGGCAGACGCCCAGGGACACCCTAGTTAATCGCTGGAGGGGAGGCCGAGGCAAGGGACTTCCCACACGGAGAGGAATCCTTCCAGGGTGCGTGAATCCCAAGGTAAGCACTGGGGATAAGCGGCTCCCGGCCCTGGGACCAAATCAGGCAAAAATTCCATCTCGGACCCAGGGGACGTGATTTATCGTCACTGAAATGAAGATGGATTTAGATAGAGACAAAGCTTGATAGAGCTCAATACCCACTTTTTGAACCGTAGGTAGCAAAATAAAACCAAAGCCAGCAGGTTTGATCAGAAAAGCAAGGAAGGAAAGAGTGGGAACGACCAAGGGACGCGCTGATTCCAGGGCTGGTCCTGCCCTTCCCCTCCTGGGTCTGAGAACATGGCAAGGCGAGGACCCCCACCTGGCCCAGAAGTTTCCAACCATTTACACTTCTTTTTCATTCAAAAGTACCGCCTCAATCCACTGTCAGTGCAGTAACAAGCCTAAATCCACTGTCAGTGCAGTCACAAGCCTCGATCCACTGTCAGTGCAGTCACAAGCCTCGATCCACTGTCAGTGCAGTCACAAGCCTCGATTCACTGTCAGTGCAGTCACAAGCCTCGATCCACTGTCAGTGCAGTAACAAGCCTAAATCCACTGTCAGTGCAGTCACAGCCTCGATCAACTGTCAGTGCAGTCACAAGCCTCGATCCACTGTCAGTGCAGTCACAAGCCTCGATTCACTGTCAGTGCAGTCACAAGCCTCGATCCACTGTCAGTGCAGTCACAAGCCTCGATCCACTGTCAGTGCAGTCACAAGCCTCGATCCACCGTCAGTGCAGTCACAAGCCTCAAGCATCTTCTTTTACAGGCATTAAAACGCATTAACCAAAGTTTTTTTTTTTAATGGTAAATACTACCTTTATTTAAAAAAGTTATACATGCTAGAAAAAAGCATAAATGGTACATGTAAACAATTCTTACCAAATACTTGTTTTCTTTTCCTTGTGAAGGTGCGAATGACCGTTAATGTAAACACAAAAGTTGCTCATAAAACATTTCTGTAGCGGGGTGAGAAAGATTCTTACTTTTGACTGTGGTTAAAGTCTTACTCAAAGGCATTTTTTTTTTTCTCTTTTTCCTTTTAGTTTGGGTCACACCTGGCGGTGCTCAGGAATTACTCCTGGTGGAACAATACAGGATGCCGAGGACTGAAACGGGGTCGGCCGCGTACCAGGCAAGTGCCCTCACGGCTGTGTGATTCTCTCCAGCCCTCACTGAGTCAAAGACATCCTTGCAAAATATACTGCAAATAAAAATTCGTCTAGGAACACAGTGACCCCCAAAATTAAAAAAAAAAAAAGAAAAGAACTTTAACCACTGAAGTTAATTTCCTCAAAGTTTTTAATGTTTTGGCAGAAAAGTGCAATCTGTGAACTGGAACCAGGATGCCGGTGGCCCTGGCACCGTGGGCTGCCCTGTCCCTGTGGCCCAGGTGGACCGTCTCTCCTCTGGCCGCTCCTCAGTGGGGTGTCGCTCTGGTCACCTCTGTGTCCATGCACGGTGGCCCACGGCTGGGGGGCACATGACAGCCTTAAGAACGGGCCGGTGACTGAGGCGAGCGGCCACTTGCGAGCTGGTCACTTCGCGGAGGACTCCGAGGGGGCAGGAGGCCGGCAAGGAAGGAAAACAAAACAGGGGTGTCCGCCGAGGGCCCCGGGCACCCGGGTCCTGGTCTGTGACTTGACTTCCCTGCGTTGGGCTATTAAAGACCAGCTGCCTCCTCGTGTCTGGTTTTATTCTTTTCTTTGGAATTTTCAAGTCTCCTGGTGTCCTGGCGGCCTGGACGCGGGCCGGGCCCCGACTCCGCCCTGCCCGGTCGTGGAGGGGACAGAGAAGAAAGCACATGAGTGTCACAACTGGACCGTCCCCTGCCCTGGTCGGTCTTTGCCGACTTCAGCTGTAACTCAAAATAAAAGTTTGACTCCTTTGTTTTTTCCTTTCCTTCTTTTTTCTTGGTGGGCAGAAGGCTGAAGTCCAAAAACCGAACACCCCAAACCCCGCAAAACAAAACGTGATAAATTAAAAACCGAAAATAAATACTCTTCTGCACGGAACTGGGATCGCGCGTGCCCAGGCGGCCGGAGCAGGCGACGGGCTCCCGTTGCCCTCCACGTCTGTCTGTCCGTCCGTCCGCCCGCCCAGGCACCGCGACGGGGGTGATGGGTCCGAATGTTCTCCCGCGGCACGTGCTCGGTCGCGAGGGCAGAGTCCAGGGGCCCCGCGCGGGGCGGACACGCTGGCGCTCGCTGGTTCACCAGATGTGCGACTCGCAGTGTGTCATCTTGATGACGCCGACGCCGCCTCCCAGCCGGCGGTAGTTCATTCCGCCGTACAGCCTGCGGAAGGGAGCGCGCTCAGCGTCGACGTCTCCCGGGACCCAGTGCCACCCCAGACCACACGCCAGTGGGTCCCGGGCCGCAGCCCCTACATTCAGCTGTTAAGACAGCAAACGTTGGGGCTGGAGCTATAGCACGAGGAGGGCGTTGGCCTCGCACGCAGCCGACCTGGGTTCGATCCCCGGCATCCCATAGGGTCCCCCGAGCACCGCCAGGAGTGATTCCTGAGTGCAGAGCCAGGAGGAACCCCTGAGCATCGCCGGCACCCCCGGCCTGTCTACAACCAAGGCCGAGCCCTGTGTGTGCAGGGTTCGAGCAGGCAAACCACCCCTTGGGTCGGGGCTCAGCGGACCTTCCTGGTCACTTTCTAAGGCTGACCCTGCCCTGGGGGGACCAGGTTCCTGCCGTAGGTCCCCGTTCAGCCCCCAGCACGGCTCACACCTGATGGACCCCTCCTCCCAATAAAGAAAAAAACGGCGAGCAAGGAAATGAAAAGCAGCTTAATTTCCCCCAGGGCTAAATAACTGCATTCTCCCCATCCCCAAAGAGGAAACTGCACAGGTATAAGGAATCTCTGCCAGCTCCAAGGCCCTCGGGAGCAGCGTGCAGAGACGAGCAGAGGCTGCATCCCCGCCAGTGACCCCTCGCCGGCTACCCGCGCCCCCAGTCCAGGCTGGCCCGTGGCTTACCTCCACGTGTTGGCGTCAGGGTCGAAAACTTCAATGGTCTTCAAGTACGTTGTCCCGTCAAAGCCCCCGACGGCCATGAGCTGGCCGTTCACCACGGCCAGGCCGACCTGCAGGCCACACCCGGGCGCTGACCATGCGGCCACCCGGCCCCGCAGGCCTCCCCACCCTGGGTTTACCCTGTAGGGGCCAACGACGAACGGGCGCCAGCAGGGGGTTGGGCGATGTCCACGCACCCCCTCGCTTCGACAGCTCTGACCGGCTCCATGGCCGGGGCAGCGTTTCACCGAGTCAGGCCAAGTGGAAGGTTCTGGATCCCACCCCGGGAGCCTCAGGAAGGCACAGGCCCTCCACGGGGTCCGGGGAAGCCTGACCGGCCCCCGCAAACCAGTTGGTGGGGACAGGCGTGTCAGGTAAGAGCAGCAGAAGCTTCCAGAGAAGCAGCTGACCTGGAAGGAGTTCGCGCTCACCCCTGGCTAGCTGGGCAGGTCCCCTGGGCCACCAGCCTCGGGGGCCGCCCCCCTCCCGGGCGTGGCCCCGGGCACTTACCCCGCTGCGCCGTGACGTCATGGCCACCACCGGGGCCCACTGGTTGGTCCGGGGGTTGTACCTCTCGGCACTGCTCAGTTCCGTGGTGTCGTCCCGCCCGCCCACGGCGTAGATCATGTCCTGGTACACGGCGCAGCCCAGGTGCTTGCGGCGGGTGCCCATGGGGGCGATGGTATGCCACCTGTTTTCCTGGGGGCTGTAGCGCTCCACTGGGGGGGGACACACACAGGGACACGGCCGGTGACCACACCCACCCAGAAGGACCCGCACGCGCCACGACCGTCCAGCAGATGGGACCCGGCCCCAGCGCTGGTGGATGGTGTCAGGGACCCAGGGAGGGACCCAGATGGTGGCCTGGGGGCTGCCTCCATCCCGCCCCCCACCTCCCCCGTCCCCCGCACCGTGGCATGGACCCGGCTCACATGACCCTCCTCTAAGGCGGCTGAGGGTGTGGACGCTATGTCCCTCCCGGGCCAGGAGGAAGCGTTTCTTTTTTTTTTTTGCTTTTTGGGTCACACCCGGCGATGCACAGGGGTTACTCCTGGCTCTGTGCTCAGGAATTACCCCTGGCGGTGCTCAGGGGACCATATGGGATGCTGGGAATCGAACCCGGGTCGGCTGCGTGCAAGGCCAACGCCCTCCCCGCTGTGCTATTGCTCCGGCCCCAGGAGGAAGCGTTTCTGATTTGTGAAGTGACCAGGAATCCGGGGGCCATAATCCACCACTAGTCCTCTTGCTGCATATAGCCCAGCCGGGGGCGGGGGCTCTCCTGAGGGGACTGACCTGTGTTCAGGGGAGATGTGCCGTCAGAGCCGCCCACGGCGTACAGGAAGCCCCCCAGCACGGCCACGGCCACGCCGAGCCTCCGGGTGCTCATGGAGGCCACACGGGTCCACTTGTTCTCCTTGGGGTCATACCTGCGGCGACAGGAGCCAGAGGCCGGGTGTCGGGCAGGCGCGGGCAAGACTCCCCCTGGCCTCGGGGCCCCCCCCCCCGCCCACTGCAGGTTCTGCCCATCTGGAAAGGGCGCCCGGCGTCTGTGAGCGGCTGGGGGCAGCCGAGCGTCCCTCGGGGCTGTCCCTGGGAGCGCAAGTGACCCAGGGTGGCCTCGGCCCAAGTCACCGGGAGCGACCAGAGGCGCAGGGAGCACAGACACAGGCCCAACTTTGCAGGGACGCCAGAGACGAGCTCTGGGAGCTCCGGAACTGCCCCTTGGGGACCAGGAGGGTGACAGGAGCTGATGGCCAGCTGCCCATCAGGTTCCTCCGGGGGTGAGGGGGAGCCCGGGCACAGGGGGGAGGGGCGGCTTCTCCTTCCTTGTTCCCTCTCTCCCTTCGTTTCCTTCCTTCCCTCCCTCCCTTCGTTTCCTTCCTTCCCTCCCTCCCTTCGTTTCCTTCCTTCCCTCCCTCCCTTCGTTTCCTTCCTTCCTTCCTTTTCCTTTTTTGGGTCCCACCCGGCGATGCTCAGGGGTCCCTCCTGGCTCTGTACTCAGGAATCACTCCTGGCAGTGCTCGGGGGACCCTATGGGATGCCGGGAATCGAACCCGGGTCGGCCGCGTGCCAGGCCAACGCCCTCCCCGCTGTGCTATCGCTCCGCCCCTGCCACTGAGAACTTTCTTCTGGAAGGAAGCTGGGGAGCCCCAAATGCCCCAGCTGATTTCTTTCCAAAAACGCTTCTGAATCCTTAAAAAAAAAAAAAAAGCAGCAAAACTCACCTCTCCACAATGTTGAGACAAGACACGCCGTCCTGGCCCCCCACGGCGTACAGAAAGCCCCCCAGCACCGCCACACCCACGCTGGTCCTGCAGGTACTCGTGGGGGCCACGTCACTGCTCCACTGGTTGGTTTTGGGGTCGTACCTACCAAGGACAGAGAAGAGCGGCTTGTTCACTGCCACGGTGGCAGCTGCCGGTGTAGACAATCCCCCCCACCCCCAAAGGCTGCACCGTCCCGCTGGAGTTTCCCCCACGAAGCTGTGACCGGGGCCGGGAGTATGTTTCCCTCACGGACACTTCCGAGAATGTGCGAGAGCACCGGAAGTTCCCTGAGTCCCGGCCCTGATGTCTCCCATCTGGGCTGTGTCAATCCTCCAAGGCCTGCAGTGATGTTCTTCAGAGCAGATAAAAGCAACACACTCACTTTTTTCCTTTTTGTTTTGTATTTTTTGCTTTTTGGGTCCGACCTGGCGATGCTCAGGGGTTACTCCTGGCTCTGTACTCAGGGATCACTCCTGGCGTGCTCGGGGGTGGGGTGGGGTGGGGGGGGTGGGACACAGGGGGGTCCAGCCTGGGCTGCCCAAAGGCAAGGCCAGCGCCCTCCCCATGGTGCCAGCGCGTCATTTTTCTCCCTCAGCCGGGTTCTCCGCGTCCCCGGCAACTGCAGGGCACGTGATGTTCACTGGACTCATTCTCCCATGCAGTTCCCGGGCCCTGCCTACCCGCCTCACCTCTCCACGCTGTTGAGGTAGGAGGAGCCGTCGTGGCCGCCCACGGCATACAGCAGGTCGTCCAGCACGCTGACGCCCACGCCGCAGCGCCTCTTGCTCATGGACGCCACCATGCGCCACTCGTTGGTCTGCGGGTCGTACCGCTCCACGCTGGAGATGGCGTCGCCGCTGCACCAGCCTCCGACTGGGGAGAGCCGGGGTGGGGGCAGAGAGGAGGGGAGAGGAAGTTGGTGTGAGCCGGGGCCTGTGGGCCTCCCGCGAAGGTGGGGACGGGGGCCGAGCGCTTGGGTATCCCTAGGGGCAGCCAAGGCCGCAGTTGGGCCTGCAGTTCACTCGGTGGAGGCAGAGAGGCTGGAGCAGAGGCTGGAATGGAGGCTGGACCCCATCACCCGCCAGGGCCAGCAGCAGGAGGGCGGGAAGGCCCCCCAAATGGCCGGCCCCCGGGGGACTCCCTCGGGCACCCTCAGGGCTTCTGGGGACACCCACCCAGTGTGGAAGACACGGGGAGAAGGGGGTGCCCAGAGCAAGAGGCCACCCTTCCTGGACATGCAGGGTGTCCAGGAAGCTGGGCAACGGATGCCCCGGGTGCTAAGCCGGGCCTGGCCTCCCGCTCAGCCCAAGCAGACAATCCCCCATCTGTGGCGTGCAGATGCGTGGGAAGCGTGTGCGGGGTCCCCGCGACCGTGTGGGGGAGAACCCCAGGGGAGAGCCGCACCTGCGAAGAGAACTTCCCCGCAGCGGATGGGCTTCCTCGGCCGTGTCCGGGGCCCCTGCATCAGCGGTCGTTCTTGTGGCAACAGGAGATAGTTCTTGGCCTCGTCGACCAAGTCTCTGCGGGAGGAAACCCAAGCCTTGACTCCAGAGGGCCACGGTGCCACACCAGATCGAATCCCGGGAAAGGCTGAGGATCCCGGGACCAACCCGGCCCATCACTACCTCCCCTCTCGGCGCAAACTCTGCCCCCACCATCACTGAAAAGGACACGGTCCCCGCACGAGTCACAGTGCAGGTTCCCCGTCAGACTCGGAGTCGTGTCCCGTTTTTGAACACTAACCTGGTACTGCTGCATGGGAACTGCATTTTTTTTTGTTGTTGAACACTAACCTGGTACTGCATGGGTACTGCATTTTTTTTTGTTGTTGAACACTAACCTGGTACTGCATGGGTACTGCATTTTTTTTTGTTGTTGAACACTAACCTGGTACTGCATGGGTACTGCATTTTTTTTTGTTGTTGAACACTAACCTGGTACTGCATGGGTACTGCATTTTTTTTTGTTGTTGAACACTAACCTGGTACTGCATGGGTACTGCATTTTTTTTTTTGCTTTTTGGGTCACACCCGGTGATGCTCAGGGGTTCCTCCTGGCTCTGCACTCAGGAATCACTCCTGGCACCCCTCTGCTCCCACCCCTCTTTATTTATTTATTTTTGAGGGTGGGAAAGTTTTTGTCTTCTAAATGGGTACAGCATGAGAAGTCTCTGGTAAGTATTCTTGGTAATACAGTATCCTAATGCAAACGATCTGTTTGATTCACTTACGTTCTGTGGATAGTTTAGAGTCTTCAAGCAAATTCAGTGTGTTCCTTCATCCCTCTGAACATGTCTGCTCAATGATCATCTACTTTCTGTTATAAAGAGTAACTGATTCCTAGCGGCCGGAGCGATAGTACAGTGGGTAGGGCATTTGCCTTGCATGCGGCCGACCCGGGTTCGATCCCCGGCATCCCATATGGTCCCCTGAGCACCTCCAGGAGTAATTCCTGAGTGCAAAGCCAGGAATAACCCCTGAGCATCGCTGGGTGTGACCCAAAAAAGCAAAAAGCAAAAAAAAAAAAAAAAAAAAAAAAAAAAAAAAGAAGAGTAACCCATTCCTGCAGAATGAGGCCCAGGCCTGACCCAACATTTTTTTTTCTTTTTAAGTCATACCCGGCGATGCTCAGGGGTTCCTCCTGGCTCATGCACTCAGGAATCACTCCTGGTGGTGCTCAGGGGACCCTATGGGGATGCTGGGAATCGAACCCAGGTCGGCCGCGTACAAGGCCAACGCCCTCCCCGCTGTGCTATCCATCCACAATTCATTTTTTTAAGAGATGCTTTTGCTCTCTCTTTCCAAGTTTATCTGAAAGCCCCCAACCAAACTAATCACCAAACAAAGGAAGAAACAGCAGGAAGAAAGAGGACCCGGGTTCAGGGTTCATCCGAGGTGAGGCAGCTACAGGGGTGTGGTTGTCCTTCCACTTCCGAAGCAAGTGGGACTGCCCACCCCCAACTGGACGTCCATCCCCTCTTCCTCCTCCGCCTCCCCTCGAGCCCAGCCCCCAACAAGACCCTGCTGGATCCGGAGCAGCCTCGGTCCTGACGGACACAGTGGCCGGAAGCCGTGGAGTGGGGGAGGGGAAGGCCGGGGAACGCCGGGGCCGGCCATACCTGCACTCCTCGTCGCTCTTGATGAGGGGGTCGGAGCCCACAGTGCCCACCAGGAACTTGGGGCTCAGCAGAGGCAGACGCACGTGCTGGAGCACCTGGAAGGGAGCAGGTGCGTCAAGGCGGGTCTCTCTGCCGCGGACACAGAACCCAGCTCTCGGGGGCGCCCTGGCTGAATTAACAACATTACTGATGGCATCCGGACACGATGAAACCCACAGCCAGGGGCCAGGGTGACAGTGCGGCGGGCGGCTGACCCGGGTGTGGTCCCTGGCACCCCAAGGGCTCCCCCGAGCCCTGCCAGGAGAGATCCCCGAGCACAGCGTTAGGAGCAAGCCCTGAGCACCGCTGGGTGTGGCCAAAAAAAAAAAAAACCCAAAACTCAATTAAAGGAGTTCTAGCTGTGAGAGACACACCAACAAATCCCGGAACCCAGCGGCGCTTGGCAGAAATGCCTCTGGATTTTGCAATAGGCCACCTTCTCCGGGCCACTCCAGACAGGAGCCGGTTCCGTCCCTCCGCTGGTGCCCCGGGAAGCTCAGTGGCTGCCATCTTCCAGAACTCAATGGAAAACCCAGGTACGGGCCAGCAGTGACGTCACACGTTGGGCTTCACAGGATTGGGGAGGAGCTGGTCCTCCTCCTCCCCGGCCCCAAAAAGGACCCTGAGATGCCGCCTAGAAACGGCCCCCAGCGACCCATCAAGCTCCTTAATAGCCATCACCCCAGAGACACACAAATGAATCTTGGAACCTTTGAACCGAGTGGTTCTGGGTAGAGATCTCTCCAGACCCTAATTATTAAAATTTCAGAATTCCCAGAATTCCCAGACGGCAGCGTCTGGCAAACTCCCCGTGGCGTCCCCAATATGCCAAATACCAGTAACAACGAAGGGTCTCATTCTCCCAACTCTGAAAGAGCCTTGAATATGGCACTTTGTAAAAAAAAAAAATCTCAGGGCTAGGACGAAGAGACGTTACTGGGGCCTGCTTGAGGCAATCGACGAATATAATAACAGAATTCCCAAACTACATGGCCGTGAGATGCTACCCATAGCCAGCAACACAAAGCAAATTGTCTAACGTTGCCTTTTCAGCAGGTCTGAGTGTTGGGGGAAAATTCCGAATAATAATGGTGGGACTGGAGTAGAAATACTGAATGTCATCAAAGTAGAGAGAGAGAGTCATGTGGAAAGTTTCTGCCACACAGGAGGGGTAGGGTCGGGAAGCGGGGCATATACTGGGGTTTTTGGTGGTGAAAAAGTGCACTGGTGGAGGGATGGGTGTTTGATCATTTTATGTATGACTGAGACTCAAACATGAAAGCTTTGTAACTGTTCTCACGGTGATTCCATTAAAAAAAAAATCTCAAATAACGGTTACTAAAATAAAAATAGTATTTTTTTGTAGATAAAGGTTTTTAAAAAATTAATAAATCAAAGTGTTCTAGCTGTAAACTAACTAATTACAATTAAAAACCAAAGGAAAGGGGCTGGAGCGACAGTATTGTGGGGAGGGCGTCTGCCTTGCACACGGCCGACCCGGGTTTGATCCCTGGCACCCCTTGTGGTCCCCCGAGCACCGCCAAGAATGATTCCTGAGTGCAGAGCCGGGAGGAACCCCTGAGCATTGCTGGGTGTGACCCAAAAAGCAAGCAAACAAACAGAAAACAAAGGAAAACGGAAGCACGTTCCCATAACTGGAGAGAACAGGTCAGCCTCCGAGCAAGCAAGCCGCGTCTGTAAGTGCTCACATGCGAGACCCTAATGGTCACAGTGACATGGGCTGCAAACATTCCCTGCAGTGACCACCGGTGCCCCCAATCGCCCGTTTGTGATTTGGCATTTCGCAGCCGGAGCGATGGGAAGCGGAACAGCCGTGCTTTCGCTCTCCTTTGCTGTTTCTGCTCCTAGGTTCTGACTCGTGTGCTTTGGGTCCAAACCTGGTGCTGATGCAGAATAAAAAGGAAGCGGGGGCGGGCAGATGGCACGTCGGGATGGCGAAGTTTGGAAGCGCGTGCTGGCATCTCTCCCGACGGGCACTTTCTTCCGGGCTGAGGGAGGCAGACCGGGGGTCACCACCCCGCCTACCTGGGGGAGCTGAGGGCGCCGCTCCTGGATGCTGTACTTGACCCAGGCCATCACGGCGTTGAACACCTGCTCCTCGCTACGGACGTTGAGCTCGTCGCTGGATATTATGTCGATGAGCTGATTGGCCGGGAGCAACATGAACTCCTCACTCTCCATCACCTGGACCAGGGGAGAAGGAAAACCAGCCTTCCTGCTCACCAGCCCACTGAGATCCTCAAACTTCATTTCTTCCTTTGGCTGGAGCGATAGCACAGCAGGGAGGGCGTTTGCCTTGCATGAGGCCGACCCAGGCGACCCAGGTTCAAGCCCCGGCATCCCGTATGGTCCCCCCGAGCACCGCCAGGAGTGATTTCTGAGTGCAGAGCCAGGAGTAAACCCCTGAGCATTGCCGGGTGTGACCCAAAAAGTAAAAAACAAAACAAAACATGTAGAACATGTTAGTGATCTCTTATAGAACGGCTTAATGGCCCCTAGTTGAAATACAACAATATCCACACTCTTTCCTCTAAGGATACTTTTTTGGGTAGCATTTTCAGCGTTTTTTTTTCATAACAAACAATATAAAATATCTTATTTCGGCTCTGCTTTGGGGCAGGGATTTGGGTTCGGGATGGAAACGTCCGAGATATGGTGGTGGCGGGCCGGAGCGATGGTCCAGCAGGAAGGACATTCCGCCTTGCATACGGCCAACCTGGGTTCGGTCCCCGGCATCCCATAGAGTCCTCCGGGCACTGCCAAGAGTAATTCCTGAGCGCAGAGCCAGGAGAAACCCCTGAGCATTGCCAGGAAGAAAAAAAAAAAAAAGGCTGAGGCTGGAACTATAGCACAGCGGGTAGGGCGTTTGCCTGGCACACGGCCGACCTGGGTTCAATTCCCGGCATCCCACAGGGTCCCCCGAGCACTGCCAGGAGTGATTCCTGAGTGGAGAGCCAGGAGGAACCCCTGAGCATCTCTGGGTGTGACCCAAAAAGGGAAAAAAAAAATAAGGCTGAGGCTGGAACTATAGCACAGCGGGGAGGGCGTTTGCCTTGCACGCAGCCGACCTGGGTTCGATCCCCGGCATCCCATAGGGGTCCCCCGAGCACCGCCAGGAGTGATCCCTGAGTGCAGAGCCGGGAGTCAGCCCTGAGCATCGCCGGGTGGGACCCAAAAAGCAAAATAAATAAACAAATAAATGGGAAAATCACGGTGGTGGGATTGGTGTTGGAGCATCGAACGTCATCAAGTATCGGGAACTACTTGATACCGTTACAAATCAATCAATGAATGAATGAATGAGAGCCAGAACCAGGCTCAGGCGTCGGAGCGGCGGGGGCCCCGGCGCACCTCCTGGAACTTGTGCTGCGTGAACTTGTCGGCGACCCGCAGCAGCTCGTGACAGGAGTGGGTGTCGGCGAAGGCGCGGATGCCCAGGCAGTTGGAGGGGTCGAGCTGGCGCTTGAGGAACTCGCAGCAGGCCTCCTGGATCTCGGCCAGCTGCAGCAGGCAGGCGGCCGGCAGCAGCGTCTGCACGTTGCCCTCCTCCACGGTGATCTGCGACGTGTAGGCGAAGTCGATGAGCAGCTCCATGGCCCGCTCGTCGATGTCGCGGATGACCACCTCCGTCTGGCGGCTCTCGGCCAGCTCGCCCGTGAACATGGCCCGGAAGTAGGGGCTGCAGGCCGACAGGATGACGCGGTGGGCGTAGATCTTGCGGGCGCCCACCACCAGCACCACGTCGCACAGCTCCCGGTGCTTGCGCAAGAGGTTGATCACCTCCAGGGTCTGCCGCGGGTGCTTGTCGGAGATGTAGGGCATGCGGGCGGGCTGCGGGACCCCCTCGGGCAGCTTGTTGGGGTCGCCCAGGGTGCAGCGGCTGGTCACGTCCATGGCTGTCTCTCCGGGTCGGATGCTGGCACACCTGCCGGCAGGAGGGAGAGAGTGGGGTTGGGGGACAGGCGTCCTGAGCGTGACCCAGACAGACGCGCACAGACCCCCCCCCCCCCGGAGTGACCCCTTACAGACTCGCCCGAAGTCTCCCGGAGGAGAGGCCGGGGGCTGGCTAGGGGCCAGAGCACTGGAATGCGCAGGAAACGGAGTCAGCATTTTTTGGGGTTCCACCCGGCGATGCTCAGGGCTCACTCCTGACTCTGCACTCAGGAATCACTCCTGGCGGTGCTCGGGGGACCCTATGGGATGCCGGGAATCGAACTCGGGGCGGCCGCATGCAAGGCAAACACCCTCCCTGCGGTGCTATTGCTCCAGCCCGCGAGTCAGCGTTTACATGGACGAAATCCACCCCCCGGCCACCGTGTGTTCCCAGATCCCAACAAGAGCCCCCAGAACGCTATCGAGTCACATGAGGTGGTCCCACGTGGGCCCAGAGCTCACGGTGATGTCAGGGGTCACAGTTCTGTGGGCCCCGTGGGGCTGCGGGGGCTGGTTAAGTTATGGGGGGGAGGGAAGTGTCCCCAGGGTCAGGGGGGGCAGCACAGAGTCAGCCCAAGATCTGGGGCAGTCTCAGCTGTCCCCAGAGCCGCAGCACTGACAGGACCCGACTGAGCTGGAAGTCCCCGCCAGGGAGCGAGACCCAGGGAGCACTGTCCGCGGAGCAGACGCCATATCCCACGACACTGCTGGAAGACAAAGGAGCAGGGCTCTCCCGGGCCCGGCAGTGGTCTGCTTCCGGAGTCCCCTCCACTCGGGGTCCCCCGCCGGGTCTCTGGCCGCGGTCACTCTGGATTCTCAAGTAGTTTTGGTGAGTGCGAACCTCCAGCAGAAGCAGCGCTGGTGACACGACACTCTCAAGCCTCCCACGAAAGCCGAGCCGGGTCAGGCTCCTGGGGACACCCACACCTGATGCTGCCCAGGATGCCCAGAAAAACCAACCGCTGGCAAGCACGGCACCTGCCAGGCGGGTCCAGGCCTCCTGCTGTGGAACTGACACCGCGCCGGCGTCTTTCTTTACTGTCACCTAAAGAACTGAAAAGGGAGACAGCGGGCCGGAGCGACAGCACAGCGGGGAGGGCGTTTGCCTCGCACGCGGCCGACCCGGGTTCGACCCCCGGCATCCCATAGGGTCCCCCGAGCACCGCCAGGAGTAATTCTTGAGTGCAGAGCCAGGAGTCAGCCCTGAGCGTCACCGGGTGTGACCCAAAAAAGTAAAAAACAAAACCAAGAAAACCGAGATCGCTGGGTTCATACCACCTTTTCCCTTAAGGAATCTGGACGCTAAGTCCCGTTCCTTGGCCTTTTCTGTGAAAAGCGGGCCACAGAGGGCAGGAGACGCAGCTCGGTGGTTTATGTTGCCCTTGGGTAAGACCCCATGGGGGTGAGGGGACAGACGGGCTCATGGACCCTGCCTCTGGGCCACCAACCACCTTTCGGGCTGGGCTCTTGCAAGAAATTCTCCTGGGAGCGGGGGGAGAATCAGTCTCCATGCAGTCCCCCGCTACAATGATCCCACACTTGGGGTCACGACTGAGGTCTGCACACGGGCGCACAGTGGAGAAGCCTCCCCCAGGGAAACCGCCTTGGTGACAGGGCACCTCCCGGCCAGGGAAGGGGCGGGCTTCTAAGTGACAGCTGGGGGAGCCCATCTCGCTGGCAGTTTCCCCGAGGTGGGCAGTCCTGACCCTGGGAGGCACTGAATGGATGAGGGGGCAGCTCACCGCCCCCACCCCGTCTCCCGGTGGGTCTTGCTCTTCCTGGGCTATCCTGGGACACGTCCAGGCTTTTCGTCTCTGCTTTTTTTTTGTTTGTTTGTTTTGCTTTTTGGGTCCCACTCGGCGATGCTCAGGGGTTTCTCCTGGCTCTGCACTCAGGAATCACTCCTGGCGGGGCTCGGGGGACCCTCTGGGATGCTGGGAATCGAACCTGGGTCGGCCGCGTGCCAGGCAAACGCCCTCCCTGCTGTGCTATCGCTCCAGCCCCATGTCCAGGCTTTTCTTGCTTGCATGGTGGGTTGGTGGGTTCCTCCCTCCCCCCTATGCCCAAGGGCGTGCCAAGCTCACACCTCCTTTTCTCTCCATCCGTGCCTGGGTCTCTGTCTCCTTCTCTCAAAAGGCATCTCTCACTACCCCCATGGGGACGCCCCATACCGACCTCTTTATAAGTCCCTATCTGGCTTCATATGCCAAGTGGAATGCAGGTGCCTGGGAAATGTCATTCTCTTGGTCACTGCATCTACAGTGATGCCCGAGGCCGGCGCTGACCAAACTCTCAGGAAATGATGTGCCTCCCCCCACCCCCCCCCCCCCCCCCCCCCCGCCAGTCTAAACTAGCGCCTCCAAACTTTCTCATCAAGTTCTCAGGAACTAATACCCAGTTTCTGGCCGAGCAAACCACAGGTTCCAGCCTCTGCACCATCATTTCGCAGGTACGATCTCGGGCCAATGACTCACTCTCTCTAATGCCAAGGTACATCCAAGTGACTTACTCTCGCTAGTCCTCAGGTTCATGTGTCTGAGGTGGGGATAATGACACCTGCCCCGCAGGGAGTGAAGGGAGGCCCAGAGCATGGCGGGGGTGGGGGAGGAAGGAGCTCTGAAGGGTGGGCACAGAACCCAGGGAAGAGGGGGCAGCCCCGGGGCACGAGGGCAGAGTCAGGAGCTCACCTCGGGGGCCTGTTTTTCGGGGGGAGAGAGCAGTGTGGATGGGGTGCAGGCAGGGTGGGTGCAGAGGCCTGTCTAGGCGAGGGGGTACCCCCACTGTGCCCCCAAGACAGCCGGCCAGGCATGTGGGAATCAGGGAGTGGAGCTGGCGGGGCCCCGGAGAGCTGCCTTGGTGGGGGTCTCTAGAGATCTCTAGAAGTCTCTAGAATGTTCGGTTGGAAACAGGCCTGAGGCTGCAGCGGGGGCTGACCCCCAACGAACAAAGAGTAGGACTCAGCTAAAAGCACCAAGGTCCCCTGGGCCTGGCTGGTTGAGACTGTCCAGGGCTGAGACTGTCCAGGGCGTCTGTCCGCACGGGTCCTGAAGACCCGCCCACAGGGGCACCGACTGCCCTGCCCCCTGCTTCCGGGAACCACGAGGGGAGGGTGGGGGCCTTCTCCAGGACCAGAGCGTCCCCGCCCCACGCCAGCTGCCGCTCTCTGCCAGCTCAGGCTGGGGACCCACTGGGCACCCACAGTGGCGGCAGAACCGGCCCGTCCAGGTCCCAGGAAGTGGCTGCTGAAGTGGGTGCAGTGAAAGTCATGAGAACTGGGTGAGCCGAGGAGGTGCAGGGAGGGAGGGGCCGGGCCGTGGCCATGCTCGCCAGGATGCGGTTCCAGCCCCTCCCTGAGCAAACAGCCTGCCCCTCCCCCCTGGAAAGGGGCCAGTGGGCTCCCAGCCCGGACCCACTCCCTCATCTTCTACCCCACAGGCCTCCGTCGAGGGGCCCAGTCCTGAAGTGGCCCCGAAAATGGAAAGTCAGGCACGTTCCCTAGCCCCCAGTCGCACTCCTGACACTGTGCATTTTTAAATTATTATTATTTTTTTTCTTTTTGGATCCCACCCGGTAATGCTCAGGGCTGACTCCTGGCTCTGCACTCAGGAATCACTCCTGGCAGTGCTCGGGGGACCCTATGGGATGCTGGGGATCGAACCCGGGTCGGTCGCGTGCCAGGCAAATGCCCTCCCCTCTGTGCTGTCGCTCCAGCTCCCGAATCCATGTTTTAATCTGGAAACTCGGACGGTCGAGCTCGAGTGTCACCTCTAGGGCCACATGCGTCCCCGCGTTCCGCGTTTAAAGCGCTAAAATCCGACTCCTCTGGCGGTCGATTCCGTGCCTGGCGCCTCTGGGCCAAACCGGCCCCAAGGTCAGGCAGGGCACAACTGTCCCTCACAGGGAAACGTCCCAGATGGCTTAAACGTCTCAAAGGGCCTGGCTGACGCTGGCACTCATGAACAATGGAACACTGTGGCACTGCTTCCGGGGGCTCGGACCCCAACCTACGAGATAAGGGTCAAAGGCAAAGATGCATGAGCCCATGCAGGAGACGCAGGCAGCAGTGCCCGTGAGACGAGATGACCCGCAGAAGCCCACCCGGGTCACGGCGCCCAGAAAGCTGCCAACTGCGGGGTCTCTGCAGAAGGGCACTAACCCAGGAGCTGGGCACTGGCCTGACATCTGTTTCTTTCTTTTCTTTTCTTTTCTTCTTTTGTTTGGGTCACACCTGGCTCTGCACTCAGGAATTACTCTTGGCAGTGCTCGGGGGACCCTATGGGATGCTGGGAATCGAACCTGGGTCGGCCACATGCCAGGCAAACCCCCTCTCCACTGTGCTATCACTCCAGCCCCGGGTGTCTGTTCCTTTATGGACAATTCTACTGCAGCTCTGAAGGTTTTTGGTTTTCTTTCTTTCTTTTTCTTTTTTTGCTTTTTGGGTCACACCCAGCGATGCTCAGGGCTGACTCCTGGCTCTGCACTCAGGAATTACTCCTGGCAGTGCTTGGGGGACCCTATGGGACGCCAGGAATCGAACCCGGGTCGGCCGCATGCCAGGCAAACCCCCTCTCCACTGTGCTATCACTCCAGCCCCGGATATCTGTTCCTTTATGGACAATTCTACTGCAGCTCTGAAGGTTTTTGGTTTTTCTTTCTTTTTTTTTTTTTTGCTTTTTGGATCACAGCCAGCGATGCTCAGGGCTGATTCCTGGCTCTGTACTCAGGAATCACTCCTGGTGGTGCTCGGGGGACCCTATGGGATGCTGGGAATCGAACTCGGGTCGGCCACATGCAAGGCAAACGTCCTACCTGCTGTGCTATCGCTCCGGCCCCAGCTCTGAAGTTTTGTCTCGTGGGCACATATTGGGAGTTCAATAAGCGAAGGCAGCCAAGCTTCCGCCACGCGAACCCCTGTCACAGCCACTCGGGCTACTTCCTCTTCCTAGATTTGGGGGCCAGGGCTGTGCGGTGCAAAAGTCTGCAGATACTGCCAGTGGGTCAAAGAGCCAGGTGGCAACTGTCCGGTGCCAGGGAGGCAGAGACACCGCGGGCACCGAGACCCAAGGGCACCCACCTGCCGGGAGGAAGGACGAGCATTCAAAGCTGCTCCCCCAGGAGCGAAGGACAGACTGGACGTCACTGTCTGGACATTGCTCCTCCGTCACAGACACAGAGGCCGGAATGACAGCCCAGCCGGGCCGGGGCAGGGCAGGAGGACAGCAGCTAACGGAGATGCAGGGGCAGGCAAAACAGAGGGAACAGCAGGCCAGGCTCTGGGCAAGGCAGTGACCCAAAGAACAAGGCCAGGATCCTCGAACTGGCCGGTTACGTAATAAAACGAGAGATTAAGTCCTTTATGCGGAAATTACTGATAAACACCAAGTTCCCCACCCTGCCCTCTCCTTAAAAAACAAAAACAAAAACAGAACAAGGGGCTGGAGCGATAGCCCAGCCGGGAGGGCGTTTGCCTTGCACGCGGCCGACCCGGGTTCGATTCCCAGCATCCCATATGGTCCCCCGAGCACCGCCAGGAGTGAGTGATTCCTGAGTGCAGAGCCAGGAGTGACCCCTGAGAATCTCTGGATATGACCCAAAAAGCAAAAAAAAAAAAAAAAAAAAAAAGCAAAAAAAATAAATACTACCAAGCTCTTATTCTTTTTTTTTTTCAAGCTCTTATTCTAGCAATTACATAAGCTATGATGTTTATGGCAGCCGAGGAGAATGACCCATGCCTTTTGCAATCATATTAAAAGCAGAAGTCACCAAGCATGCCGAGTGTAATCTCTTCAGACCTTTTGCAATTAGATGGTTAACAGTCCCTGGATATAAACTAAGACGGTATCTTTTTTGGTTTTTTTTTAAACAATCATAACATCTTTTCAACTGGAGAGCATACAATTTTACAAGTATCTATTTCCAGTATTCCAGTCAATATTCCCAATATTATTCAGAAACAGCAGAGAAATAACACTGGGAAGAAAGCGAGGAACATTTGGGAACAGACACATATTCTGATCCATGCTCCTAGGAGTTAAGTTCTTGTCCCCATCAGGAAAGGATGAATAGCCTCCCTGGACCTGTTTATTTTTGATGTAAACATAACAAATCATCAGAGTTTAAGAAATCAGTTCTAGGGGCTGGAGTGATAGCTCAGTGGGTAGGGCGTTTGCCTTGCACGCCAGTTTGAACCCAACCCGGGTTCGATCCCTGGCATCCCATAGGGTCCCCCGAGCACCACCAGGAGTGATTCCTGAGTGCAGAGCCAGGAGTAACCCGTATGCATGGCCCGGTGTGACCCAAAAAGCAAAAAAAAAAAAAAAAAAAAAAAAGAAAGAAAATGAAAAGAAATCAGTTCTAAAAATGAAGTCATAAAACCAGACTCTTTTGTTGTAGGGCCAATTCTGACTATTATAACAAATATGTATATTATAAACGTATAACAAACAAAAAAAAAATCAAAGAGCTGTTCAACAAGATTGTGAAATAGCGTTACAAATTCTAGAGGCAGAGGGCCCGTAATTGGCTGCAGTTCCCACACCGTTCTACTTCTCTATGGACTAAGTTACTGTGCCAATATCTTCCCTCACTCTCAAGCAATCTTCCCTACAATGCGGCTATTTTAGTTAACCAAAAAAAAAAAAAAAACAACCTGCATTATTGAACATCAATGAAGCAAACCAAGCCGTAATCAGACAGGCAGTAGAGTTCTGTTTGCAAATAATCGATCATACTCACACGGCCAAAAGAGCCCCTTCGTTCTACAGAGAAATGAAGATGATCACACACTCACACAGTCTCCAAGTACAGTAAATGACCAGGACACAAGAAACCACCACACAGAAAGGAAAACTGTTAACAGCCACGCAGAAGCACTGCACCCCAAGAACGTGCGTTGCATTTTCACTCCAAGGAGAAAGTTCCAAGGACCAAGCGCCGCCCGGCCATCAGGAAGCCCGAGTCTCACCCCCCGGCACCCTGGAAACTGGGTGCAGCTGGGTGGCCCCAACCCCTGCAGGGCACAGCACCAGACTCTGCACAGTTGGTGGGGTTTGGACCCGGTGACCCCCGACCCAGACCCGCCACCCTCCCAAACTACCGTGACTCTCCTGTGTCTGAGTCACTTTAAAGCCAGAACCAGCGACTCCAAGGAGAATTCCTTAAGGCGGACACGCCAGTGGCCTCTTGGCCGCTTGCACAACGTCAAGACCCCCCAGCGAGGCCGGGACCCTGCCCAGGGCCTTACCTGCGCATTGGCTTCCCTTCCATGCACCGGGAAAAGGTCCCTCCACGCTCCAGAGCCGCACCTGGGGCGACAGCAGAGCAGGGACTTACCCGACGATGCCAGCCCGCACCCCCTCTAGATGCACCTGCTCCCACCACCGGGTCCTTGCAGCCACGGAAGGGGGAGAGGCTCCGAGCATCCAAGGGTCGCAGGGGGAGGAGGGGGGGCTACTAGGTGCATCCAAGGGTCCCACAGGGGGTGGGGGCGGGCTCGGTGCATCCAAGGGTGAGGGGGGGGCACTAGGTGCACCCAAGGGTTGCACGGGGGTTCTTGCACCCAAGGGTTGCATGGGGCAGGGTAGGGGTACTAGGTGCATCCAAGGGTCCCATGGGGGGTGGGGGTGGGGTGGTGAGGGCGGGCTTGGTGCGTCCAAGGGGGGGGCACTAGGTGCATCCAAGGGTCGCGGGGGGGGCACTAGGTGCACCCAAGGGTTGCACGGGGGTTCTTGCACCCAAGGGTTGCATGGGGCAGGGTAGGCGTACTAGGTGCATCCAAGGGTCCCACGGGGGGTGGGGGTGGGGTGGTGAGGGCGGGCTTGGTGCAAGGGTCGCACGGGCAGGGTAGGAGTACCAAGTGCACCCAAGGGTCGCACTGGGGGGGGGGGGCTCGGTGCATCCAAGGGTCGCACGAGGCAGGGGGAGGTACTAGATGCATCCAAGGATCGCACGGGGGGGGGGGGATGCTCGGTGCACCCAAGGGTCGCACGGTGGGGGGGGGGAGGGGAGCTCGGTGCATCCAAGGTGCACCTGGTGGGTGGGGGGTGGGGCGCGACTGGTGTCCCCTTTGCAAGACGGGGACCTGGAGCTCGCCCGCAGGGGGGCTGCCAGGGCTGCCAGTGACGGATGGGGCAGGAGCCGCGACCCCCCGGCTCAACGGATCAGAAAGCGGGGGGAGGGGAGGGGGGCGTCCCGGAAGAGAAGGCGCAAAAAGAAAAAAAAATCAAAACCGGTTTCTCCGCTGCTTGTTCCTTTTCTATTGTTTTTTAAAGGAAAACAAGCCCCAGCTCGGCTTGCAAGTGCCGGGCCCGGCTGGGGGCAGGGAGACCCCCGCCCGGGGACCCCCCCCCTCCCTCCCTCCCCTCCCCCGCGCTCCCCTGGGCCGGCCCGCGGGGGCCCCTTGGCCGCGACTGCAACGCCGGGGGGTCCCGGCCCGGCTCCCGCCCCGCGCCCCCCGCCCGGGCCCGCCCCCGGCCCGCAGCCCCCCGCCCCGCTCACCGGGCCCCGCGCCCACGCCAGCGCCGCCCGCCGCTTCCGCCCCGCCCCGCGCCGGCCCCGCCGGAAGTGTCCGCGCTCGGCCCCGCTCCCCGCCGGAAGTGTCCGCGCTCGGAACCGTCCCCGCCGGAACCCGCGCGGGCCCGGGAGGTTCCGGCCGGCTGCAGGGCCCGGTCCAGCCCGCCCGCGCCTCGCTGGGGCGCGGCCTCTGGGCGTTGCAGGCGGGGCGGCTGCAGACTTGGGGTCCGCGGGTGGGGCCCCTCGGGCGTGCAAACGGCCCGGGGTGCAGATCTATCTCATTGTTATTATTATTATCAATTATTATTATTGTTTTTTGCTTTTTTTTTCTTTTAAGTTTTTTGCATTTTGGGTCGCACCCGGAGATGCTCAGGGGTCACTCCTGGCTCTGCACTCAGGGATCACTCCTGGCGGTGCCCTAGGGGATGCCAGGGATCGAACCTGGATCGGCCACGTGCAAGGCAAATGCCCTCCCTGCTGTGCAATTGCCCGGGACCCTGGTGCATTTCCTTTTTTTTTTCTTTTAAGTTTTTTGCATTTTGGGTCGCACCCGGAGGTGCTCAGGGGTTCCTCCTGGCTCTGCACTCAGGGATCACTCCTGGCGGTGCCCTAGGGGATGCCGGATATAGAACCCGGATCGGCAGCATGCAAGGCAAATGCCCTCCCCGCTGTGCAATTGCCCGGGCCCCTGGTTCATTTCCTTTTTTTTTAAAGTTTTTTGCATTTTGGGTCGCACCCGGAGGTGCTCAGGGGTTCGTTCCTCCTGGCTCTTGCACTCCCCTGAGTGCACTCCTGGCCGTTGCCCTATGGGATGCCAGGGATCGAACCTGGATCGGCCACGTGCAAGGCAAACGCCCTCCCCGCTGTGCTAATGCCTGGCCCCTGGTTCATCGCTTATTTGTTTATTTATTTATTTTTGGGTCCCACCCAGCGATGCTCAGGGCTGACTCCTGGCTCTGCACTCAGGGATCACTCCTGGCGGTGCTTGGGGGACCCTATGGGATGCCGGGGATTGAACCTGGGTGGGACGCGTGCCAGGCAAATGCCCTCCCTGCTGTGCTATTGCCCGGGCCCCTGGTTCATCACTCTTCTTTATTTCTTTCCTTATTTATTGCTTTTTGGGTCACACCTGGTGATGCTCAGAGGTTCCTCCTGGCTCTGCACTCAGGAATCACTCCTGGCGGTGCTGTGGGGACCCTATGGGATGCTGGGGATCGAACCCGGGTCAGCCGCGTGCAAGGCAAACGCCCTCCCCGCTGTGCTGTCGCTCCAGCCCCCATCACTCTCATCACGCACTGTGACTTTAGTGGTTGTCCTGGTGGTCATGCCAGCTGACGGGGCAGCATCCTTGGCCTTGTGCAGAACTGACCATCCTTATGCTGGTGACCCAGAGTTGAGTGATGAGATGCCGGAGGGGATCTGAGGAGAACCTTGGGGGAAAGACACCCCAACTTAGTCTCTAGGGAATAAATAAATTCCATAGGGGATAAACTTTGGCACTTCTTGGACTCACTTTAGTATTAGGGGGAAAACTTTGTTTTCCCTATTTTTTTTTTTTTGGCTAGACTTAATTTTTCCATAGCACATAGCCACCTGCTTTTCACTGCATATCTAGAAAATGAATAGGGGGTGGAGGACACAGTTTTAGGAATGTCTGCCTCATACTCAGCTGATTTCCTGATAACTGTTCTACTCTCAGCATGAACTTCATCAGATTTTCGTTAGCTGTTCTTCACAAAGCATCAAAATAAATCTGTTATTTCTAAAATGGGAAAAATACCTTGAAACAACTTGTAATAAAGTCTCCTTTTAGTCTATCATTATGCTTGGTGTCTGTTGATGTTAATTTTGCTAGACTGGGTATAAACAGGATAATCCACTGGTTTTCATACGTATTTCTCTGATTATGTCAGCAATGAAGGTCTCTTTTCAAAATGTGACTTGATACTTGGTTTTCGCTTTTTTTTTCCTGTTTAGGTCACACCCAGGGATGCTCAGGGGTTCCTCTTGGCTCTGCACTCAGGAATCACTCCCGGCAGTGTTCAGGGGACCACATCGGATGCCAGGGATGGAACCAGGTCAGCCTAGTGCAAGGCAAGCATCCTACCCGCTGGACTATCCCTCTGAAATTTCTTGTCTATAACTTTATTATTACACACACACACACACACACACACACACACAAATCTCTGTAATAACCTTAACTTCTTCCATTACATGAAAATATGATCATGAAGAAAGTTAAAGACTGTTACTAACCCACGACCCTTTCACAGTCTGCCTTACTGCACGAGTGGTTCATATGAGCTACTCTGCTAAACACTAGGTAATTTGGGGCTGGAGAGGGAGCACAGCGAGTACAGCGTTTGCCTTGCACGCGGCTGACCCGGGTTCGATTCCCAGCATCCCATAGGGTCCGGCAAGCACCGCCAGGAGTCAGGAGTAACACCTGTGCATCGCCGGGTATGATCCAAAAAGAAAAAAAAATCCAAAAAAATTACTAGGTAATTCATAAACCAACCTGACTGAGGTGCAGGGGACACGTGGCTTGGCATGCAGGGACCTGGGTCCAATCCCCGGGAACTGCAGGATCCCCTGCACGCTTCCCTAAGTGGCTCTGAGCATCAGTGGTGTAGCAGTGTCCACGGCTCTCAGAAGGACACGCAGGGCCGGAGTACGATGATGGTCAGTCTTAGACTGACAAGCAGGGGTGGAAATACCGGCGCGCCTCCCCCGGCCAGTACCTCCGGACCCAAACTTCAGTTAACTGCAACTGTGTACAAGCAAAGACTGGCGACTCATCAGCCCACGGGAGCTAATCGAGACTTTCCAAGAGATGCAGTGACCCCAGGTGGGGACCCCGCGACGCGAGCCATCGCTCAGGCCTTTGGCCCAGCGCCTCCTTGGCCCGCGGTGGCAGGTGGGGACCGCGGCGTGCGCCCAGCATCCCGCGTCCGGGAGGAGCATCCGCGTGCGCGGTCGCCACGGCAACCCCGCGAGCCGTTGTCAGGTATCAGCCGCAGGCAAGGGCGCCGGGAGGGAGGGGGGAAATTGCTGCGCCGTCGCCACGGCAACCGCGGTGCGCGCATGCGCACTCCGGGAGCGCGAAGGTGTCAGGTGTCAGCCGCAGGCAGGGTGCCGGGAGGGAGGGGGGAATTGCTAAACCGTCGCCAAGGCAACCGCAATACGCGCATGCGCACTCTGGGAGCGCGCAGGGCGGGGGCGGCCGGGCGCGCGGGCTGTGTGTAGCCATGGAAACCGCGGCTGCGCACACGCGGGCTCCGGGCTCCGGGCGGGGTCGGCGGCCTGTCGCACGGGCTGTGCCTCGCCGTGGCAACCGCGGTCCGCGCATGCGCACGCTGGGAGTGCGCAGGGCGGGGGCGGCCGGGCGCGCGGGCTGTGCGTCGCCATGGAAACCGCGGCTGCGCACACGCGGGCTCCGGGCCAGCGGCGGGGACGGCGGCCTGTCGCGCGGGCTGTGCCGTCGTCATGGCAACCGTGGCGCTCGCGGGCGGGCGCGGGGCTCTGAGGGGGGGAGCGTCGGAGGCGGGGGAGGCGTCTCGCGCGGGCTGCGCGCACGTCGTCTCGGCCGCGGGTGAGTGGGGGGCGGGAGTGCGCGACCCCCGGGGGTCCCGGGGCTGAGGGGGGGGCTGAGGGGGGGCCCGAGCCCCCAGCCCGCACCCGAGGGCCCCAGTCGAGACCCCCTCGGGGGCGTTTTTTTTTTTTGCGCTGAAATAGGGGGTGGCGGGTGGGGGGTCCTGAGGGGGCTGAGGGGGGGCGTGCTCGGGACCGACTGACGGGGGCGTCGTCGCGGCGCACCCGCTTCCCTTCAGGAGTGAGAAACCCGCCTCCACAGCCTCCCTCTGAGGAGAAAAGAAATGACGACTGTCATTTTTCGGTGGTGGTTGGTTTGGGGGAGTCGCACCCGGTGGTGCTCAGGGCTGACTCCTGGCTCAGTGCTCGGGGAACGCTCCTGGCGGGGCACAAGGGGCCCTGTGGGGTGCGGGGGGTCGACCCCAGATGTCCTGTCTCTGCAGAGAGCCCCTAAAATGCTTTTTAGATTTTCTTTTTTTGGGCTACTGTGAGGTATTCGAGATGCCAGACACAGTCACAAGTCTCACAATGGAGACGTTACTGATGCCGCTCGAGCAAGTCGATGAACAACGGGAGGACGGTGACAGTGAGAGTGACTTATTTATTTTTTGCTTTTTGGGTCCCACCCGGCGATGCTCAGGGGCTCCTCCTGGTTCTGCACTCAGGGATCACTCCTGGCGGTGCTCGGGGGACCCTTTGGGATGCTGGGGATCGAACCCGGGTTGGCTGCATGCAAGGCAAACACCCTCCCTGGTGTTGCTCCTGCCCTCAGCGTTTTTAAGGAACAGCAGGCCCAGAGTTGAGTGTCTTGCTCTGGTTGTTGTTTTGCCTCAGGTGTGTTTTGTTGTGGTTGTTTTGCCTCAGGTGTGTTTTGTTGTGGTTGTTGTTTTGCCTCAGGTGTGTCTTGCACTGGTTGTTGTTTTGCCTCAGGTGTGTCTTGTGGTTGTTGTTTTACCTCAGGTGTGTCTTGCACTGGTTGTTGTTTTGCCTCAGGTGTGTCTTGTGGTTGTTGTTTTGCCTCAGGTGTGTCTTGCACTGGTTGTTGTTTTGCCTCAGGTGTGTCTTGTGGTTGTTTTGCCTCAGGTGTGTCTTGCACTGGTTGTTGTTTTGCCTCGGGTGTGTATTGCTATGGTTGTTGTTTTGCCTCAGGTGTGTCTTGTGGTTGTTTTGCCTCAAGTGTGTATTGCTGTGGTGGTTGTTTTGCCTCAGGTATGTCTTGTGGTTGTTGTTTTGCCTCAGGTGTGTCTTGTGGTTGTTGTTTTGCCTCAAGTGTGTATTGCTGTGGTGGTTGTTTTGCCTCAGGTATGTCTTGTGGTGGTTGTTTTGCCTCAGGTATGTCTTGTGGTTGTTGTTTTGCCTCAGGTGTGTCTTGCTCTTGTAGTTTTGCCTCAGGTGTGTCTTGCTCTGGTTGTTGTTTTGCCTCAGGTATGTCTTGTGGTTGTTGTTTTGCCTCAGGTGTGTCTTGCTCTGGTTGTTGTTTTGCCTCAGGTGTGTCTTGTTGTGGTTGTTGTTTTGCCTCAGGTGTGTCTTGCTCTGGTTGTTGTTTTGCCTCAGGTGTGTCTTGTGGTGGTTGTTTTGCTTCAGGTGTGTCTTGTTGTGGTTGTTGTTTTGCCTCAGGTGTGTCTTGCTCTGGTTGTTGTTTTGCCTCAGGTATGTCTTGTGGTGGTTGTTTTGCCTCAGGCGTGTCTTGTTGTGGTTGTTGTTTTGCCTCAGGCGTGTCTTGTTGTGGTTGTTGTTTTGCCTCAGGCATGTCTTGTTGTGGTTGTTGTTTTGCCTCAGGTGTGTCTTGCTCTGGTTGTTGTTTTGCCTCAGGCATGTCTTGTTGTGGTTGTTGTTCTGCCTCAGGTGTGTCTTACTGTGATTGTTTTGCCCCACGTATGGCTTGCTGTGGTTGTTGTTCTGTGTCAGATATGGCTTGCTAAGACTGTTGTCTTCCCTCAGGTATCTCTGGCCCGTTTCCATGGAGGCTGCAGGACCCACCCGGGGCGTTTCTGAGAGATCCTTGTTTTTCTCCTCGCCAGAAGAGCCAGAGGGGGAGGTGGAGGCAGAGGAGGCCTCTGAGCCAGCAGCTGAGGCGGCGGAGGCGGGCACGGGTCTCAACCCCCTCCTGCGGCCCGTCCTCACGGGCGACGTGGAGAGTCTGCAGGAGATCTTCGAGGACCCGCAGCACGATCAGGCCATGCAGTTCCTCCTGGCAGAGGACGTGGTGGGCAGAAACCTGCTGTACGCCGCGTGCATGGCCGGGCAGAGTGACGTGATCAGGGCTCTGGCCAAGTACGGCGTGAATCTGAACGAGAAGACCACCAGAGGTATTTTGTTTTCGGCTGGCCTCGATGGGCCTCTCCCGGGCGCTTAGAGACGTGCCCGTTGTCTTTAAAGTGAGAGGTGCCGGTTTTGGACAGCTCCAGAAAGGAACCGCACAGGCCCCAGTCGTTTAATGGCCCAGATAAAGACATCTCGGGTTTAATAAGATTTTTTTTTTTTTTTTGCTTTTTGGGTCACTCCTGGCTCTGCACTCAGGAATTACCCCTGGTGGTACTCAGGGGACCCTATGGGATGCTGGGAACCGAACCCGGGTCGGCCGCATGCAAGGCAAACGCCCTACCCGCTGTGCTATCACTCCAGCCCCAATAAGATTTTTTTTTAGGGGGACACATTCATATTCAGAGTGAAAAATACCTTTCAGTAGTCTTCACTCTTCGAAGAGAAAAAAAAATATTTTTTTTAAATTTCTAAGATTTTTTTTATTATTATTATTGAATCACTGAGTTAAACCCTTACAAGGCTGTTCCTAATTAGGTTGCAGTCATACAGTGTTCCAACACCCATCCCTCCACCAATGCTCACTTCCCATCCCCAGTATTCCCAGTTTCCTCCCATCACCTCTCCCAACCCCCCAACCCCAGCCTGCCTCTATGACGTCGAGGCATTTTCTTCTCTCTGAGAAAAAAAAAATTTCTTTTTCTTTTTGGGTCACACTTGGCGATGCACAGAGGTTACTCCTGGCTCTGCACTCAGGAATTACTCCTGGCGGTGCTCAGGGGACCATATGGGATGCTGGAAATCGAACCCGGGTTGGCCGCGTGCACGGCAAACGCCCTATCCGCTGTGCTATCTCTCCAGCCGCAGAAAAAAAAATTGTTTTTTTTACTATCATTCTGTTGTGGTTGTTTTGATATGACACTCGGCGATGCTCAGGGCTGACTCCTGACTGCACTCAGGCATCACTCCTGGTGGGCTCAGGAGACTATATGTGGTGCTGGGGCTCGAACCTGGGTCTGCCATATGCAATGCAAGTCCTCTCCCTGCTGTCCTGTCCCTCCAGTTTTATAAGCTCCCACGCCTGCTGCAAGGCCAGAGGTTCCCTGGTGTTTCCCGTCCCCATTCCATTTGGGACAATCATCCGATAGCAGTGATTACTGATGAAAGTTTCTTCAGCCAAAGCCGTGGGTTGGAACTGTGTCCCTCACGAGAGAGCTGCTGGCGTCACTGCCAGCTTCGATTGAGGAGGATTCGCATCTTTAGAGAGCCTGTATTGACATCTTGTCTCCATTTTTTTTTTTCTTTTTGGGTCATACCCGGAGATGCCCAGGGGTTCTTCCTGGCTCATGCACTCAGGAATCACTCCTGGCGGTGCTCAGGGGACCATCTGGGATGCTGGGAATCGAACCTGTGTCGGCCATGTTGGCTGCGTGCAAGGCAAACGCCCTGCCCGCTGTGCTATCGCTCCAGCCCTCGTCTCCGTTTTTCCAGCTTGTCTCCTTGGGCCTGTTGCTTAACTGTGACCTCAGTTTCCTGATCTGAAATACGGGCATGAAAGTAGTTCTGACCTCGTGGGGCTTTTGCAAGCTGTTAGCTACCGTGTGGGAATCCCTGAGCATCGCGCCTGATCCTGAGCTCAGTCAGTGTTGATCACTGTGGTGCCTCTGAAACTCGGCGGAGGCGGCGGCCACTTTACCCTCCTGAGCTGCATGTGTTTTCGGTTTGTTCAGGTTACACACTTTTACACTGTGCTGCGGCCTGGGGGCGCCTGGAGACCCTGAAGGCCCTGGTGGAGTTGGATGCTGACATAGAAGCTCTGAATTACAGGGAGGAAAGTGCTCGCGATGTGGCGGCTCGGTACTTGCAGACTGAGTGTGTGGAATTCCTGGAGTGGGCAGGTAAGGGGGCTCGATGATGGGTAGGCTCTGTGTTTGTACTCGATGCCTCAGATACGTTTTTTTTTTTCTTTTTGGGTCCCACCCGGCGATGCTCAGGGGTTCCTCCTGGCTCTGCACTCAGGAATCACTCCTGGCGGTGCTCGGGGGACCCTATGGGATGCCGGGGATCGAACCTGGGTCAGCCACATGCAAGGCAAACGCCCTCCCCGCTGTGCTATCACTCCAGCCCCTCTTCCTTCCTTCCTTCCTTCCTTCCTTCCTTCCTCTCTCTTTTTCTCTTTCTTTCTTTCCTTTCTTTCTTTCTTTCTTTCTTTCTTTCTTTCTTTCTTTCTTTCTCTCTGTCTCTTTCTTTTCTTTCCTTTGGGTCCCACCCAGTGACGCTCAGGGCTGCCTCCTGGCTCTGCACTCAGGAATCACTCCTGGCGGTGCTTGGGGGACCCTATGGGATGCTGGGGATCGAACCCGGGTCGGCCGTGTGCAAGGGAAACGCCCTCCCCGCTGGACTACTGCTCTGACCCTGGCCTCATATACTCTTGAGGCATGTGATCCAGGATTCTGAAGTCTTTCTACCGACTTCATTGGAGCTTTGAGAATGAAGTGAGTTGGTATAAAACAGCTTTCTTTGGCCTTTTCCACCTGCCAACTGGCTCTGTAGAACATCAGACCGCTGGTGCAAGCGCCTCTGTCTCTTCATGCCAGCTGGTGAGCAACACTGAAGCCTGTTGTGGCTGCTGTCTGGCCAGATTGGACCCTGAAATACCAGACTATGGGACTTTTTTTTTTTTTAGGCTAAGATATTTTCATTTGCATTCTCTAGCCACTGAAAGGCATTGTATAAAGAGGATGAAAATCGTATTTAGGAGAATCACTTGGTGGCAATAAGGAGCTTGCTTGTCAGTAAAATCAGGAAGGGGTCGTGAGAATTTATGGAAATAAGGAAACTGAGGGAAGGACGCTTATAGGACAAAAAAAAAGAGGAAATACTTTGTAGATTGTGTTACAGGTAATTGTCCACATGTATGAAATGTTTTCTGGGGGCAATATTCCTGTTCAGTAATTTGTACCAATAATTCCAAGGTTGATTTTATGATTAAGTCTATAGATAAAAAGAAAAAAAAATAACATGGAATTTGAGCTGTCCGTGAAGCTACTACGGGTGAAATTCATATCTAAAATCTGTGTGTGTATATGTGTGGTGGGGTGCACCTGGGATTCCATTCAGGGCTTCATACCTGCAAAGCTGACTCTCGCGTGTGTAACTCCATCCCTGGCTTAAAAATCCTTCCCTCGTGAAGTTTATGCCCAATTCAGTCAGCTTAATCAATGGCTGAATAAACAGCAGTACTCCTGCATTATATAAAAAAAATTCCTTCCCTAAAGTATGACTCAAGGTACTTAGGAACCAAATCAGGAGGGCTAGGGACATGGCGCCAAGGGCTTCACACATTTTGCATGCAGCAACCCCAGGCTAGATCCCCAGTTACTGCAGGACCCTTCCAGAAATGACTGAGCACTATACCAGGAGTAATTGCCAGCATACCTCTAGGTATGACCACAAAAACCGAACAAACCAAAATACACCTAGAGACAAATTTTGCTGGCTTGGAAAAAAAAAACAATAAACACTGAGGCTTATATGTATAGAGTTTCGTTTTCAGCATTCATCTACTTACGTCTTCACATGGGTGAGTTCTATGCATTTCCTTGTGAAGGAGATAAAAGACCATAAAAAACAAACTCGCATTTTAAAATTTACCACCAGACTGGTATACAAGGCATGGAGCTTTTTGTGGAATGTCAGAATACACATACTTCACGTAAAAATTAACATTTGTTTAACTGAGAGTGGGCTGGAGCGATAGCACAGTGGGTAGGGCGTTTGCATTGCATGCGACCAACCTGGGTTCGATTCCTCCATCCCTCTCAGAGAGCCCGGCAAGCTACCGAGAGTATCTCTGCCCGCATGGCAGAGCCTGGCAAGCTCCCCGTGGCATATTCAATATGCCAAAAACAGTCACAACAAGTCTCACCATGGAGACATTACTGGTGCCCGCTCGAGCAAATCGATGAACAATGGGAGGACAGTGCTACAGTGCTGAGAGTATGAATCTCCTGCTTATCCTTCTGGTGACGGGAGGAATCTTCTGGAGAGATTTCTGGGAATAACGACCTCTCTCCCCAGAGAACTGTCTCCCAGCTGCTTAAAATTCCACTCTTGGAGATTCACTCTTTGGGTTCGAGAGATTTGGAGATTTGTACATGTTCGAGTACCCCCTGCCCCATCAAAATAATGCAAATTATTTAAAAGGGGAAGACATTCATGAATATGGAGTGAGGGGCAGCGGGGAAGTGAGACGAAGTCTGCAAAATAGGGTCAGGCTGTCACCCTTGGGGGGACAGTTCTCTTCTGTTATTAGTGGGCACGGCTACGTGCCTGCACGCAGTCAACGCACATTCTATCCTGAGCACCGCTAGGATCCCTGAGCACAGAGCGAGGAGAAAGCCCCGAGCACTGCTGGTTATAGGCCCCAAGCCAAAGAAAATAAGACTCTCCCCGCAAAAAAAAGCAATCATTTGACAATTTTTAAATGTTGATTCTTAGATTAATTACCCTACTGCTAAGAAAAATTATACAAAAGATGAATCTCTCCCTTCCTACTCCCAGACTACTTCTTGCGCTCCGAGACAGGAAACTAAATCTCCTAATTTTATTTGGCCATAAAATTTGCTCAGAAACAAAAAATCACAAGTGAATTTGGCTAAATCATGGATTTATTGAACTACTTGCTCAAGATTCTACAGACCGGTTAGAGGTTAGTAATCTAATAGATCTTAACAGACCAGGTCACACTGAATACCAGCCTGTGATGGAATGTTCTTTCGCAGTACTTTTTGTGTGTGTGTGTATGCTTTTTTTTGCCCAGTGGAAATGGCTTTTTCACCTGAACTTGTTTGGAAAGTTTATCAAGACAGAACATCTCTCTCTGCAGGAAACCTCTCTAGTCTTACATTAGTTCCGTCAGGAGGTTTCTTGCATAATCTTCATATGGGGGTGCACTGCATTTGCACGTGGACGCCTTGGGCTCCGCGGGCTCCTTCTCCTTCGTTTTTTTCCCTCGCCCTTTGCGGCTCTTGCCCTTCTTGGCCGGAGGGCGGGCGAAGACCTGGTTCAGGTAGTTGGTCATCATGGATGTCGTAGCTACCAGTTTGCAGAGGATCTGGTCAATGTCGTAGGAGGACTGGTTCTCGGCTTTGCTCGGGGTTTCTGGGGCAGCCTGTGTTGTTTCCAGCTGAAAGGACAGAGAGCAGTGTGACTGACTGCTTTCTTCCTGCTGTGCAGATTCAGTCCTTGCTGGATGTGTGTGTGTGCCATGCACCACATCACCCTGTCAGTGACAGATTTACTAGGTTGTGCCCCATGTACTTGGGGCACACAGCTCTGCCGGCCGGGTTTGAGTGAGCACACCGAGACACAGGGGACAGACACGGTCATCAGGATCCCTGTCATTGAGCGATGCGGGTCTGTAAACTCAAAGTTCACATGCTGCATTACTCAAAGAAAGGAGACTATAGACGGATCTTTTATAAATGCCAAAGAAATATTTCATCTACCCCTCCTCTGTTCCTCAGTTGTAAGATGTTACTTAGTTGTAAGATTCAAGAGTATATCTAATAGTTATGTAAATGAAAGATTTCGTACAAGTTATATACTTTATATTTAATTATATGCTATACATAATTATTAAAAAGCAGAAGATTACTTATTTATGCATACAAAAAGATTACTGTGTAAAAAATCTCAGTGCAGAAGAAATGCTTTTCTGCGTCTGCCCCTTTATGAGATTATAGTCATCAGTATCACCATCAGAAACATGGGATAGCTTTTTGTGGCAGGAGGAATGGCTTGGAAGACAATCAAATCATAGTTATAATCAAAATGAATATCTACATGTGAGGGTCACTGAAGTTCTGTTAGTGAGATTTTAATAAGTATGGAGCAAAGAGGTGAAGGGGGGAGTTTAGCCGGAGATCCTAGAATGTTATCAGAAGATTAAAAGTTCATTTCTGGTTCATTCAGGTAATGGCAGTGCCCAGAAAGTAGAGCGTATGGGGGAAATTGTCTGCCATAGAGGCAAGGGGAGGGTTGGGGTGGGGGGTGGGGGATACTGGAGACATTGGTGGTGGAAAATGTGCCCTGGTGGAAGGATGGGTGTCCGATCATTGCATGACTGGAACTCAACCGTGAAAGCTTCGTAACTGTATCTCACAGTGATTCAATTAAAAAAAAAAATAAAGAAATGGCAGGATTTTTTTTTTTTGTATAATTAACTTGGAGGGCGTGTCTGGAGAGGATTTCCGCTCTTATCCCAGGTGCTTCATTTTATGGCTGAGAGAACAGAGAAAGGGCGAATGATTTACCTCTTGGCCCAGACGGATAACTTCTGATATGTTCTGCAATTACATTCTCATCACTGCAGCTCACTGCTTTTCTGTTGTGTTTTTAAACGCTCTGCAGCGATCAGCAGATTAAGGGCCATCTAATTGGGTCTGTGTGGGCTGGGACCCTCGTGTGTGTGCAGGACACTCTCGCCAGGGACAGAAAGGGCGGAGAAGGGAAGGGACAGGCGTGGTTCTTTCCCTCAGGAAGGTGGCGGCCTGCTCTACGGCCTTAATATTCGCGTCACGCAGTCACCTTTTTTTTGTGTTTCTTCCATTTCATCCACAGGTAGTGCACTGACAGGACAAGCAGGATTAGACCCAGAGCTTCCAGGGAAATGTAAATGAGTTGCAGGCAGCCATAGAGGGTGTCTTTGTTGCCAAAATTGCAGCAGAGTCTGTCCAGAGGGTAAGGGAGACAGTGGGATGGCGGAAGCGGAACTTTCAGATAAGGTATTTCTTCTGGAAAAATCTCCCATCCAACCTTTGTCCAGGTAGCTCTATCACAGATGCAAAAGCTGTCCATGAAGAAGCAGATAAACAGAGGGAAAATGGGCATCTTTCCCAGTTGGAAAAGAAGTCGAGGGCCAAAATTTCTCAGACAGAGTAGAAGTGTCCTGAGTGTTAGATGCTTTTCATGGCGGAACATGTGAGGGAATCTTCCTTGTCACCAGCACATGCCCCATGAACTCTGTCGACTGACGACCATTGTCACATCACCAGCCACTGTGAGGTCACCAACAGTCAGTGGGCAGCCGAAGGCCAGCGTTTTGAGGCTGCTGCTTTCTTTCTGCAGAATGGTTTTCACTGCTCTGGCTTCTGAAAAGTGGACATCTTCCAGAGATGCTGCTGGCTCATCAGCTCAGACTAATCGTGTGAAATGAACTCCCGGAACCCACTCGGTCCTCATGAAGTAGGACGGGGTCTAGAGAAATGGCGACACCTACAGCCCTGTACCCACCCAGGGCCTCCCTTCTTTTCCAATAGTCAATCGGTTATTGGGTGTCTCCTCCTGCTAACCTCTGTCCCTTCCGTGGTGCCACGTCCTATAGCGTGAGGCAGGGTCAAAGCAGAGATGAGACAACAGGAAAGTCCTGCCTTTCAGGAGCTCACGCTCTGGAAGAGGAAGAAAGAGGCCAGAGGAGCATTGAAAGTGGGTGAGATTGAAGAATGTTCCCGGGCCTATGGTGGAGCAGTACACAGAGTCTGGTGAGCAGGAGCTTTGAGGAGAGTGTCTGGAGAAGTACTGGACAAAGTGCAGGAAGTGGCAACGTGGAGAGGCAGTGGAGAGAGGCTTGGGCAACCGAAAGTGCCAAAAACCCTCCCCTGTGTAACGTCTCTGTGGACTGAGTGTCATGGTTTTGTTGTGGGAACGGAGAGCTTGGGCCACACCTGACGGTGCTCAGGGCTCACTCTTGGCTCTGAGTTTAGGGCTCATTTCAGGGGACCGTCTGAGATCCTGGGCAGGGATTAAACCCAGGTCGGCTCTGAGCCAGGCAAGTGTTTATCTACTGTGCTCTCTGGCACTAGATATCACGACCATCCCGTTATTCGTCGATTGCCTCGAGCAGGCCCCAGTAACGTCTCCTTCATCCTAGCCCTGAGATTTTTAAGAAAGTGTCATATTCAAGGCTCTTTAGGAGAATGAGACCCATCATTGTTGCTGGTATTTGGCATATTGGGGACGCCACGGGGAGTTTGCCAGACTCTGCTGTGTGGGCAGGTTACATTCGGTAGCCTGCCAGTATATCCAAAGTAAGTAAGTAAAAGTAAAGGCCCTCCCGTTGATCATCGATTTGCTCGAGCGGGCCCAGTAACGTCTCCATTGGAGACTTTGTTGTTACTGTCTTTGGCATATCGAATACGTCACGGGGAGCTTGCCAGGTTCTGCCGTGCGGGCGAGATACTCTCGGTAGCTTGCTGGGCTCTCCGAGAGGGGCGGAGGAATCGAACTCGGGTTGGCCACGTTGGCTGCGTGCAAGGCAAACGCCCTACTGCTGTGCTATAGCTCCAGCCCAAAGTAGGAATGAGATAATAAGATGTCGCGTGGCCGCAAATGTGGCCGCGCGCTTCTGGGAGCTGGATTTTACAGTCTCTGAGTCTTGGCCGTTGATGGTATTACACGGCGCCAGGGGGCCTGGTGGTGGGTGTGACCCCTGCCTACTGGAATTTGGAGGATCTGGGTGGAGGATGGCAGAATGTCCTGCCCCTGCACCTGGCTGTCCTCGCCGGGGCCCCTTGGAGGGGAGTGGGTTGAGTTTTCCTCCCCGCCCTGACCAGGGCTCTGGCGGCCGAAGACCTCCAGAACCAGCCACTAGATATCAAGTTTTTATTTATTCTTCAGAACTCTTAACCCCAGTTCGAGGAACACAGCGACACCCCAAATGCTCTGATTGATGATGATGATGATGGTTGAATTTCAGTGGAAACAACCGCCGTGGAAGCAGCTGTCTTCTGTGTTGTCTAACCCGCTGGTTTTGTGGTAGCACAATACCAGCTGCTGAGCGCTGTTCTGACGTGAGTATCCCTTTCCCTGCTCTGCTTTTCCAGATGCCAGGCTGACTCTGAAAAGGTACATCGCCAAGGTCTTTGCTGGAGTGACAGACACAGAGAAGGGACAGCCGAAGCTCTTCAAAGAAGACAAGGTGCCTCCCGAGACCCCTTGAGATCTGTAATGTCATCCCCCAGGGCTCAGGAGACCAGCCCCTCGCTGCTCTCTCCTCCTCCCTCCTCTCCCTTCTGTGCAGGCTCCGGTAAGAGGGAGACGGAAGAGAAATCTGGTGAACTCACAGCGGAGTTGCTGGGCCCTGCAAGTCCCACTGCATTGCCGAGGGCTGCGTCTGAATGGGGAAAGCAGTTCCAGTAGTCAGATGGGGGTGGGGTGGGGTGGGGTGGAACCCAGATTTCTCTCTCAAAGCAGCAGCAGCAGGATCGGGGAAAGGCCACTAGGGATGGGGACGAGTGGGTTAGACTTGGGAGGTCGCGTGCATTTAGGTTGGCCCTGGGATAAGCTTAGGGAGAGCAAGTGCTTCTACAGAGTAGAAGTCCTCAGCTCATCATTGTGTTGGAAAACTCAGGCAAGCAGGGGCTGGAGTGATAGCACAGTGGGTAGGACATTTGCCTTGTATGCGGTCGGCCAGAGTTCGATTCCCAGCATCCCATATGGTCCCCTGAGCACCACCAGGAGTAATTCCTGAGTGCAGAGCCAGAAATAACCCTTATTTGTTTATTTTTCTTTTTGGGTCACACCTGGTGATGCACAGGGCTTACTCCTGGCTCTGCACTCAGGAATTACTCCTGGCGGTGCTCAGGGGACCCTATGGAATGCTGGGAATGGAACCCGGGTCTGGCCGTGTGCAAGGCAAACGCCCTACCTGCTGTGTTATCATTCCAGCCCCAGGAATAACCCTTGTGCATTGCCGGGTGTGACCCAAAACGCCAAAAAAAAAAAAAAAACTCGGGCATGCAGCATATATTTTAGTATATACGGCTTCTCATTCATCAGGTTTTATGTTCCGGTAGAAATCAAAGGCATAGAGAGAGCCCGTTGTGAAACAGGCTGCAACACGCCGTACTACTCACTGTAGAAAAAGAGCAGATTCAGATGGCAGCAAGGACTCTTTGGGTGTAAAATTATGTCTTCATTTCTGTGTAGGATGCTTTGTGAAATGAAATGAGTTGAAATAATTTTATCATGACTTAGAACCTGCTTGAGGGAGTGTGGACAATAGTACAGAGGGTAGGGCACTTGCCTGGCACACGATGGGCCCAGGTTCAATTCCCGGCATCCCATAGGCTCCCCTGAGCACTGCCGGGAGTAATTCCTGAGTGCAGAGCCAGGAGTAATCCACAAACATTGTCAGGTGTGGCCCCAAAACAAAAACAAGAAGAATCTGGATGAGAAAGAATGATTTGTTACTAAAAGTGAACCAAGTTGGCCACGTCTTAGAACACGCTAACTTCCATATTTTACTTGTTGCATAGAATACTTTGCAAAGGGTCTTATAAAGCAAGCAAAGTATCAGTAAAATTGGTAGAATATTCTTCTATTATAATAGTTCAGTTTGCAAAATGAAATCTTCCGGTACAAACAGTGCCATTAAACGACTTACCATAAAGCTTTCTCTTTGTTGTTGTTTGGGGGAGCACCCCGTGATGCTCAGGGGTTATTTCTGGCTCTGAACTTAAGGATTCCTCCTGGTGGTGCTGGGGGACCACGTGGGATGTCAGGGATCTAACCTGGGTTGGTCGTACACACCACAGGTACCCTACCCACTGTCCAGTTTCCTCGCTACACACATCACCCAAACACATCAAAGCTTCCTTAAGTTCAGTTTTTAAGTGTTTGCTTAAACTAGAAATTTCACATACATGTATTAATTATAGAAAAGATAAAAAACATTAAGCAAACACAATATCTACACCATTTCATTCCCAGGCATCATACCCTGTGGTTCTAATAATAATTTTGTAAATTCACCATAGCTTCTCCTTCACTTCTATAAACTCGTGTATACACATACAGATTAACTTGTTTATACACATACAGATTTATGAGATATTTTGTTCTTATAAAAAATAAGTTCAAGGTTGGAGAGAGAGTACAGCAGGTAGGACGTTTGCCTTGCACACAGCTGACCCAGGTTCAATCTCTGGCACCCCGTGTAGTCCCCCGAGTCTGTTAGGAGTGATCCTTCAGCGCAGAGCCAAGGGTAAGTCCTGAGTATTGCCAGGTTTGGCTCAAAAAACAAACAAACAAACAAAAGAGAATAGGTTCGTGCTATCCCAGTTATTCTTTCATTTGCTTTTTTCCTCTGAATATAGTACGAACGTCCTTCCAAATCTACTTATTTCTGCAAATCACTATTGCAGAAATAATATAATAATATATATAATATCCATATATAATAATATGGATAGGATGTGAAATATAGTGCTTCGTTTCTGTTTAGCAGTAAACATTTTCATTTTGTGGTGTAAGTGCAGTCGAGATGGTTTTGCAACGCAGAGTGGGAAGGTTTCCTGTGGGGGAAGCTCCCCCTGCATTCTCTGCACTTTCTCTTCCTCCGGGCCTCTGGGGGGATGTGGAGTTGCAGGGACTCCTGCGTCATCCTTCCAGCCTTTTCGAACACTGCTCTTTGTCCCAGGACCCCGTGAGAATACAGACTCAGCTGAGGGGCCTGAGAACTGTTCCAGGGGTCAGCCTCTTGCCTTGGATGCAGGTCCCCCAACACTGTGTGTGGTCCCCCGAGTACCTCCAGGGTTCACTCACGAGCACAAAGTCAGGAGCAGCCTTTGAGCACTTGTCAGGTGTGCTCACCCAACAACAAACTAAAAGTAGCCCCACTGGGCAATGTAGAAGGTGCATTTCCTCATCGAGGGGCCCTGGTGAGACCTCCCTACCCAGGGTCATGACATGCAGTCTCTGCGTTTGTCCACAGAACACGATCCTCAACGCATGCCGGATGAAAAGCGAGTGGCTGGACACGCACCTGCAGGCATCCATCAAGGAAATCTATGAGCAGAAGCAGCACCTGGAAGACATCGTGACTCCCATCTACACGAAAATGAGCCTCGCCCGTAAGTCTGGGGGGGAAGTGGTTTGAGTGTCAGAAAAGATGGGGATGAGGATGAGCAGTGCTGTTATTTCTGAGATTCTGGGATTCTTTGGGGTGGTGGGACACTGTGTGAGGGGCTCCCAAGCAGTGCTCAGGGAACCCTGGTGGTCTTGCCCCTCCCTGTAAGGTAACCTCGGGAGCAGGCCCTCATTCTTCGATGCAGAAAGAGAAGTTCTTCGCTGACAGCTTCCCTCCCAGTGCCCGTTATTAACGGCAACAGTCTCCTGATGAGGAGTGATTTCACCGTGTTCCCCCTAAACTGGGTGTGTTCTGGGCTCAATGACCGGTTTAGGCTGGCCTGCCGTTTTATTTCACGCCCGTTGCTTTCAAAACCTGGCTCTCGTTTTTATTGTCTACCGCGGGCTAATGAAATGTCATCGAAAATCTGTTTCCTTTCAGGTCAAGTGAGAAGTGCCAAGTCTGTGAATTAAGGCATGGTCAGGAAGGAGGTCCCGATCGTACCTTCTGCCGAGCACTTTTCACGGAACCACATTTCCCTGTGGCGTTGCTAGAGCAAACCTACTGACGCGTATGGAGTGAAGAAACTAAATGTGACTTTTCATTAAACGACGGCCTGTGACAAGACTTGGTGTCGCTGCCCTGTCCCGTGAGATTGCCTTGCCCAGACCCACCGCCCGTGCTCCTTCCCCGGGGTCGCTCACAGGCACTCTCTGGCAGCTTTCCACGCTATTTAGAGCATCAGAACCAATTGCTGGGGAACTGAAGCGGAGGGTTTCTATTTCCCCAGGGAATTCTGTCATTCTGAAAGAGGCGGCTCTATGTTTCCAGAAGGAAAGCTAAGGCAAGACATTCTGGATCCAGGAAATCCCTGAACCATTAGATGGAGGCCACTGCTTTGACGATTACTTTGCTTTCCCAAGTTAACTTGACCAGTACAGGGGAGTCCGGGGATTGTACAGCCCGACCGGGGTCTCTTCCTAGCATTGCTGGGCTGAACCCTGGAGGCCTCCCGGTGTGCTGGGGTAGCCCTGCAGCTTCCGGCACCCTTGAAACCGCAGCCTACTTCCCAACTGGCCACGTGTTGCCGGAAGCAGTCCCCAAGCCCCCTTGAACCCCACTCAGGAGATCCCCTCCTCCTAGAAAGTGTTCTTACCTGTCAGGTGGGGTGTAGTCCCTGAGTGAAGCTTCTTCTTTCTTTATTATTTTTGTTTTGTTTTATTTTGGGTTTGGGGCCACTCTTGGTGATTCTCAGGGCTGACTCCTGGCTCTGCAGTCAAGAATCACTCCTGGTGCGGTGCTCAGGGGACCATATGGGGTGTCCAGGATTGGACCTGGGTTGACCGTGTGCAAGGCAAGTGCCCTTTCTGCTGTCCTATTTCTCCATTCCTTTCTTTTCTTTATGAACTTTCTTCCACCTTGAAGGCCAATATGATTAGTTGTCTGTGTATTTCCTGTTCTGCAGACGTGGCCATAGAAACTTACTTGCTGGGCTGCAGGCATCTTCCCTCTTCTCAGCAGGCAATGTGGACTCTTCAGGGTGACACCTGGTGGTTTCTTGCTAGTGCTTTGGAGTTTTTTTTTCAGGTTTATCTGCTCAAGCCCTAGAACATTCTATGACTCTCTGATTTTCTAGAACAATTTTCTAGAGCAATTTCCTAAAATGAAGAAAATAGCCTCACAGTTGTTTATTGTTCTCATGACTTTCTCTTTGTTCCACCTGTGGACTAATCGCTCATTATAGAGGGGAAGGGGGAAAAATTCAGTGAGTTCCTGTTATTTTCTTCACAGTTCGGAGATAGCACTTTTTGAAATGTAGATTTTTAAAGTCTTGAGATCTCAGCCTGTGTAATCAATTCTCTTTCAGTCGCCTTAAGCAAAATCACAGCAATAACTGCCCCCACCCCTTGCTGGTGAGCATAGCCAATGATGTTGGGTGTAGGAGAAAACCACTGAGCTCCCCTTCCTCCAGTCAACCTCCCTGTCAGGAGGCCTGTGTCCTAGAAACTGTCTTAGTGTGGGAAGATTCAGGTGTCAGATTTGTTTATCTAATTCTCCATTTGCATTTTGAACCTTGATCTGGAATGTCACATTACTTTGAGGCATGCAGTCCTGCTCAGACTTAGATTACGCTGCTGGATTTGGATGAAAGGCGTCCATAGCTGGGCAAAGGATGAAAATGAGATTCTTGGTGACAAGCATAAAATCACCCACAGAGGCTGGAGCAATGGCACAGCGGGGAGGGCGTTTGCCTTGCACGCAGCCAACCCAGGTTTGATTCCCAGCATCCCATGGGGTCCCCCGAGCACCGCCAGGAGTGATTCCTGAGTGCATGAGCCAGGAGTAACCCCTGTGCATTGCTGGGTGTGACCCAAACAGCAATAATAATAATAATAAAATAAAATCACCTGCAGATGTTGAGGTATGTCTGTGCATCTGAAATTGATATACTGCGGGAGACCAGCATTACTTCAGTTAGGAGAAAAAGCTATTTTCTCTCACTTTCCTTTAATCAGAGACTTTTTAACATCAGAAACGAAGGGAAAAGATTTATTTACCTTTGTATTGGATGATTAAATTTTATTATAGACTTTATATAACACGTTTTTCTCATTTTGCCATCTACACTGGAACTTTTTATCATGCATCCGGACTGGCTCGTGGTCCCGCCATGGAGACACTCGCCCTGCGGGTCAACACATTGACCCAGCGGTGAGGCCTGGGCTCCCCCCCCGCCCCCACACCACCAAGGCTGGACTGCCTCTGTGCATCCCGGGACAGCCACAACTCCGTCCGTCCTGCTTCCCTCACAGTGGGCTGGGGGCTCTCCGCTTGCCCCTCACGTGGACCACGGCGGAAGAATCCCCTGCGTGTCCTTGCAGAGGAAAGGTCTCGAAGGGTGAAGCTGTCTCGCTGCTGCTCTTGACATCATTGTTCTTGGAAGCCGAAGAACAAGGAGAGACCCACCCGACAGGTCCAAGGCGCAGCCCACAGCCCTGGGACATTTTCCCTTAGCAGCCTTCGTGTGGCACACCATTTTAGATGCATGTCCTCTAGTCGTGATGCCCTGGGGAGCAGACTCAGCCTCCTTTGTACAGTCCTGCCGAAATCGCAGTTTCTGCTCAATAAATACTTATTATCTGAAGCCACAAAGTTTCGTGTCTGCTTGATACCCCACCCCTCCAGATATATGGCGAACAGCTTTGGGAACCAGAAGTGACACACGGATCTAATAATCCCCCCCAAAATGTGTCATTGCCTTTTGGGGGACTGGGTGTAAGACAGAAGCTGGAGGGGGTAAGACAGAACAAGGGAACCTTGAAGGATAGGTAATGTTTCCCAAAGCTGCAAGGAGGGGTCCTTGCTCCGCGAAGGCAGGATTTCGGTCCTCAGAAGGGGAATTAAGGATATTTCTAGAGTGTTTTGGCAGTCACCTGCCTTCTAACATGGGAGAAGAGAAACTGAGATGAACAAGGAAACGTTCGCTTCTTAGCTAAAGTGCATCAGAAAGGACAAGCATCCAGTTAGAGAATAACCCTGGAGAAGGGGATTAGCTTAGGTGTGGCAGGGCAGGAGAGAAATTCCACTCACGTTGCGATCTCCTTGCAATAAAACTACAAAAAATTGATGAAGAATGTCCATTTGTTTTCATTTACACTGTTTGCAGTCATGAGGTCTGAGGCGAACCATATTTAGGCATCACAGAACTGAAGGTGCTGAGTCCTCTGAAAAACAGTTGAATCTGAGTCTCCAAGTTAAGGGTCCGAAGCCACTGCTAAGCAGAAGGTAAGGCAGGAAATGGGGGTGAGAAATGTTCTTTGCAAAGGGAGGAAGGGTAGAAAAAGGGAAGAGTATGGAGCATGAGTGTTGAATGAAGAAAGCGAATGTATGAAAAACGTGGGGAGTCCTTTCGTCCACCGGCCAATGACCATTTGTTTCGGTTCTTTATTTTTTTGCTTGTTTGGGTCACACTCGGCAATGCACAGGGGTTGCTCCTGGCTCTGCACTCAGGAATTACTCCTGGCGGTGCTCAGGGGACCATATGGGATGCTGGGAATCGAACCCGGGTCGACTGCATGCAAGGCAAACGCCCTACCCGCTGTGCTATCACTCCAGCCCCTGTTTCGGTTCTTATGGCAGGCAGAGAAAATCAGTTAAAAACAGTTGTGAGTGGACACTCAGTTTAAGCATCAAGAAAGGCAAACTTCCTGGAACTGAGTCGCTTCTTCTGGATTGGAAGCCGGGAACACGCCTGTAGCCAATCAGAACAAAAGTCAGTCGGCTGTAAACCAATGGGAAGTAGGCAGGGAAGTGGTTCTGGGTGAGAGCAGTTGGCACCACAGCAGGTATCCTGCAACCAGCCTGGGCATTCTGCTCAGGCATCCCTGAGAGCCTTCATCTTGATCTCCACTCAGAGCCCGCCTGCCACGGAAGGTCTTGCTGGTTTGGAGGAGAACAGATTTGAGTGCCCTGCTGGAGCGACAGGTGGGGACAGTGGGGGTTGTCAGTGCCACGGCCCTAACGGCCTCCTGGAGGTACAGGTCAAGTGATGGGAGATGAGACTTGAATCTCATTTTTTTTTTTTTTGGTCACACCCGGCGATGCACAGGGGTTACTCCTGGCTCTGCACTCAGAAATTACCCCTAGCGGTGTTCAGGGGATCATATGGGATGCTGGGAATCGAACCCAGGTTGGCCGCATGCAAGGCAAACGCCCTACCTGCTGTGCTATCGCTCCAGCCCCCTGAATCTCATTTTTGGGCCGCACTCTGCCTCACGTCTGAACCCGTGACTCGTAGAGCATCACAGGGGCCAATAAGGAAACCAAAGATGGGTTGAAACACCTAGAGACGGGACTGGAGTGGTAGTACAGCGGGTAGGGCATTTGCTTTGCATGCAGCTGACCTGGGTTCGATCCCCAACATCCCATAGGGTCCCCCGAGCACCGCCAGGAGTCATTCCTGAGCATCACCGAGTGTGACCCAAAAAAACACAAAAACAAAAAAAACCCAAACCAAAACAAAACGCCTGAAGATAGTTCAGGAACCCCCAGAAATCTTTGGGTGGGAGTGGAATGAATCCATCACAGGCCCAGTGATCCGTGGGTGCTGATTCACGTGGCCAGCCACAAGCCCCTGTACGCAGGAAGTGGGCACCTTCTGGAACTCCAGACCTCAGCTTGGGTCCCTTCCCACGCCCCAGCCCCAGCCCTCCTGGCCTCACTCAGCTCTGACCTTATTCCCCATCTGCTTCCATCCTGGGTCTTAAGGGGCCCAAGAGAGGAAAAGGCTGGGGGTGGAGTGGGGGTCAGGGGTGAAAGAGAATTCCAGAAAGCCTACTCCATCATAGTCAAGTGGATCAGGAGCCGGGGAGCCCCGCTGTCTACACCGACGGTGCAGTCAGACCTGGCCCTTGGCAGAGCACTACAAGGAAGGCAGGAGACAGACATGTGGCCAGGGCCCAGGAGGAGAGTGGTCACTTCGGAGTGTCCCCCTCTCCGAGAGACCGTGGCCACCTGGGGCTCATCTTTTTTTTTTATTGATTGATTCACCATGATGTACAGTAATAAAACATTAGTGTTTGAGCTTCGATCATATAGTCATCAAACACCCATCCCTTCCCCAGTGCCCATTTCCACCACCAAAATCCCCAGTATCCCCCCCCTCCATGCCTCCCCCTGCCTCTGTGGCAGACAATTTGCACAATACTTTCTTTCTCTAGTTCACTGTCACTGTCACTGTCATCCTGTTGATCATTGAATTACTCGAGCAGGCGCCAGTAACGTCTCTATTCCTCCCAGTCCTGAGATTTTAGCAGCCTCTTACTTGTCTTTTCCCAACGATTGGGGGCTCTTTCAGGGTCAGGGAAATGAGGCCTGTTGTCATTACTGTATTTGTCATATTGAACACATCACGGGGAGCTTGCCAGGCTTTGCCCATGCAGTTGGGATACTCTGAGTAGCCCACACTCTTGCCGGGCTCCGAGAGGCATATATTTATATGTATTTCTCTATGATTTGTTTCCTGCTGTCTGAACCCCATCAGATATGGTGTAGTAATTGTGGAAAATGGGTAGGAAGTGTTTATAATGTGTTGCGTGGCCGCAAAGTGGCTGCATGGTTCAGAAAGCGGCCTGGAGCATGGTAGTGGTTGGGTAGTGGAGGTCAGTTGCCAGGGCTGGGTCCTTGGGGTGGGGAGGGCCTCGCCCGCCCCACAGCCTGGCATGGAGTCTGGTGGCATGGTTCTGGGAGCCTCATTTTATACTCCTGTCTGGAAGAAGCATCCTGAGTTCTGGAGGGTGGCTGATGAAGGTATTTTCTGGTGCCAGCAGGGTGTGGCTTCTGGGTGTGATCCCTGAGTCACTGGAGACTGGGGAAAGCAGGCAGAGGATTTCTCTTCCGGGGTCCCATTGAGTCCAGAGTTCAAGGTCATGAAGATCCGCATTATCTGGGTTCCGTGGGACTTCATTCATGCGTGAGGTTCAGCCTGAGTGTCCGGAGAGTGGCCTGGAGCGTGGTGGTGGTGGTTGCATAGTGGAGGTTGGCTTCTGGGGCTGGGTCCCTTGGGGTGGGGAGGACTCTCACCCACCCCACAGCTTGGAGCGGAGTCCCACCTAAAATTCCTATTTAGTTATCTTCGATATTTCGAGACCAGTCCCACCACCACTCAAACCTGCCGAAAATGCAATGCTAGACAGTGTGTTTTGTATTGCTTGTTATGGATCCCAAAGAGGAATTGAAAGAGCTATGCTTGGAATATCACGTTTCACTCAAACGAGAGAAAGAATCCGGAGTTCTGACATCCATCGACGATCAAGAATCAGGGACGCTGTCTTGTTTGCCAAGGTGTCAAAAATCAGATGGGCTGGTCACGTAATGAGATTTAAAGACGACCGCTGGACTAGAGCTGTTACCGACTGGATTCCACGGGACGTCAAAAGACCGCGTGGCCGCCCACCTACCAGATGGGCAGACTTCTTCGTCAAGATCATGAACGATCGGTTTGAGGCTCTTCGTGTTTCTAGAGCGAACAGACGCCATTGGGCTACACTAGCACGCGACAGGGACAAATGGAGACGTTACTGGTGCCCGCTCGAGCAAATTGACGATTAACGGGAAGTTAAGTGATTAAGTGATTGCTTGTTATGGAAACTATATAATGTCACGAAGCCGCTCTAGGGATTTTACACTTTTTTTTTTTTATTTTTGGGTCACACCTGGTGATGCACAGGGGTTGCTCCTGGCCCTGCACCCAGGAATTACTCCTGGCGGTGCTCAGGGGGCCACATGGGATGCTGGGAATCGAACCCAGGTCTGTCTCGTGCAAGGCAAATGCCCTACCTGCTGTGCTATTGCTCCAGCCCCCAGGATTCTAAGCTTTTAATAATTAGGGTCTGACGAGATCTCGGGTCCTGGATTCATTTGTGTGTCTCTGGATCGTGGCCTTGTGGGAGCTTATATAGATGGTGGCCAGATGTCGCATCATCTTGGAGTCCCTTTGGGACAGGGAAGTGGGGGAGGAGAAGGACCCACTCCTCCCCTGTCCTGTGAGGCTTGGAATTTTGCTGCCACTGCCACTTGGAGTTTATCACTGACTTCTAGAAAATGGCAGCCACTGGAGCTCCTAGAGGGTAGGAGGGGAGGGGAGGAACAGCACCTGCCCCCGTCCGGAGCAGCCCAGTGGAAACGGCCTATTGCAAAGTCTGGGGCCATCTCTGCAGCAAGTTGCTCGGGTCCGAGATTCGTTTGTGTGTCTCCAGATCGTGGCCATGTGGGAGCTGGAGTTTCTCGCTGACTTCTAGAAAATGGCCTCATCTTCCTTTCTTGTTTATTCCAACAGGTTTGTCTGGAGTTGTGAAGGCGGCTTCAGCCCTCGCACATGAATTCCTCAGGTGCCCCCACTTCGCCAGTGGCGACCATGTCTGCCCCCCACTTCTGGGGACAGAAAGATACCCACAGACCCGACCTGCTGTGTGGGCAGGCGGCCGACTACGTGGTGGACAGCATCTACTTCCCCATACTGATCTTTGTCATTTTGGCTTTTGGAGGTAGGTGCCAGGCGTCTGACCCACCTGCCCTCCACACCTTTGTCTGTGTTGGGTGTGGTGACAGCGACAGGCCAGAGCTAGGGGAGCGTGGGAGGAAAATGAGGTGTGCGTGAAGACCCAGAACCAACTTTGTCTCATAAGTTGTGACTGGCATGTCCCTTGCCCACCAGGGTAAGGCTTAGAAAAAGGCCTTGGCAAGGGCCGCCAGGTGCCCGTGACTCCCATGTGGGGGCCTGGGTCTGCCTCAGCAGGATCGGAGGGCATACCAGGACTACATGGACCCAAATCTCTGGGGTGAGGCCGACGGGAGGGAGCAAGGGTCGCCAGCAAAACCCAGAGCCAGGAGAAGTTTCACGAGTCAGGGTCTCCTCTGGAGTCAGTAAAGGTGACCCGTGCCGGTAAAGGGATATTCAAGAAGAGCTTCTCACATCACAGCTCCATGCGAGCCTCTGAGAGAAATTTCTAGCCCCTTCCGAGTTTTTTTTTTCTTTTTGGGTCCCACCCGGTGATGCTCAGGGGTTCCTCCTGGCTCTGCACTCAGGAATTACTCCTGGCGGTGTTTGGGGAACCCCATGGGATGCCGGGGACCAAACCCGGGTCAGCCGTGTGCAAGGCAAGTGCCCTCTCTGCTGTGCTATCGCTCTGGTCCCTCCTCCTTTCAAAACTATTTTTGGATGGGAAGTTGAGATGAAAATACCTAGAGAGTGCTCGCTTCGGCAGCACATATACTAAAATTGGAACGATACGGAGAAGATTAGCATGGCCCCTATGCAAGGATGACATGAAAATTCGTGAAACGCTCCGTATTTTTTTCTACACAGTGGAATACTATGCAGCTGTTATGAGAGAGGAAGTAATGAAATTTGTCAGAATTTGTCAGTGAAATGAGTCAGAACGAGAGAGAGAGAGAGACAGAGAAGGACTGCACTCATTTGCGGAGTATAAAACAACATAACATGAGGCTGACTCCTAAGGATAGTAGATACACGGGACAGGAAGATTGCTCCCTAGCTGGACGCCTGCCTCATGAGCCCAGGGGAGAAGGCAGCTGGAATAGAGAAGGGATCACTAAGAAAAAGATGGCTGGAGGAATCGGTCGGGATGGGAGATGTGTGCAGAAAGTAGATAAAGGACCAAACATGACAACCTCTCAGGGTCTGTATTGCAAACCATAATGCCCAAAAGCAGAGAGAGATTATGGGGAATCATGTCTGCCACGGAGGCAGGGGGAGGGTGGGAAAGGGGGGGTATGCCGGGGATATTGGTGGTGGGGAATGGGCACTGGTGGAGGGATGGGTGTTTGGTCATTGTGTGATTGTGACCCGAACATGAAAGCTTGTAACTGCATCTCACGGTGATTCAGTAAAATCAAAACAAATAAATAAAAGAGAAAGGAAATACCTAGAGAGAACAGAAACTTCTGAAACGGCATTCTCAGACATGTGTGTTTGTTTCAGGGATTCTGAAGGCATACTTAAGGAACTCGGAAGTGGCAGTCCTGTGTCTGCTCTCTCTGGCAGGACTGGCCTTAGGGCAGCTGGCCCACCATGTGGTTGAGGTAATGATTCTGTGAGAAATGTGAGAATTCCAGGGGAAAAAAAAAATGAGTGTCTCCACAGCCCCAACCCCACCCCTGCCCTGCATGCAGGGATTTATTTATTTATTTTTAGTGTGATCAGGGACTAAAAAAAAAATAATCCAAATGCTACTTAGCTTGTCTCACTGTCCTCCCATTATTCATCGATTTGCTCTAGCGGGCCCAGTAACATCTTCATTGTGAGACTTGTTGCTACTGTGTTTGGCATATCGAATACGTCACGGGGAGCTTGCCAGGCTCTGCCGTGTGGGAGAGAAACTCTCGGTAGCTTGCCAGGCTCTCCAAGAGGGGCGGAGGAATCGAACTTAGGTCGGCCAGGTCAGCTGCATGTGAGGCAAACCCCCTACCCGCTGTGCTATCGGTACTGAGCTTGATGACGTGAAAAGTCATACTGTGGAAACAGAATGAGAGAAACTGTCCTTGAAAGCGAGGAGACTTTCGTCATTGCCGGGTTCTTGGTCATCGGCCGCTAGAGCCTGGCTCTCACGTCCTTCCCCTGTGACTAGGTTGGTTCCTGGGCCAGAGCCCGCTTGAAGGAAAGACTGAGTGTCATGCGTTGCCCACAGGAGGCCAAGCTGGACCCCCAGCACTGCCAGTGTCCCTCATTGAGCATCACTAGAAGTGAATCCAAGCCCAGAGCCGGGTGTAGACCCTGAGCACTGCCAGGTGTCACCCCAAAGTCAGACAAAACATCTAGGCTGGTTTCTACACCCAAGTCCTAAAAATGCAATCCCAGCCACAGGAAGGACCGTTTACCTTCTAACTTCCGGGCGAGGAGACTGAGCGATCGCCACACGGGACAGAGTCAGGGTGCTGTGAGAGTCTTCATCTCACGAACACTGCAGTGGGATCCATAACCAGTGCTCACCGCTCATCTAGGTTATTTTTGTATTTTTATTTCCACAATGAAGACAGTGGTGGTATTTGCAGATTGGTAAAAGCCTCTGGGTTCTTGTGTCAACCAACTCTTCCTCATGCTCCCATCTGTGTACAGGGCTTCCTCATCAGTGCTCAGTGTTCATTTATTAACTTTTTTTTGGGGGGGGGGGTCACACCCGGTGATGCTCAGTGGTTCTTCTTGGCTCTGCACTCAGGAATCACTCCTGGTGGTGCTCGGGGGACCCTATGGGATGCCGGGGATCGAACCTGGCTGCGTGGAAGGCCAATGCCCTCCCCATTGAGATATCACCCCGGCCCCTATTAATTTCTTATTTGCTCTTCTGCGTGTGGTCTTCCTCACAGCAACCCCACGCATGAGGTCTTTTACTCCCATTTTACAGAGGAGGAAATGAAGCACAAACAGTGAAGTCGGGATGGGAGAGATAGTCCAGGGCTTAAAGCACTTGCCTTTGCATGTGTCTGACCCCAGTTCGATCCCTGGTACTGCCTAGGGTTCTCCCCAGCTGAACCACTGGGGGTCACTCCTGCATACAGAGCCAGGAGTAGCCCGTGAGCACTGCAGGGGGTGGCCCCAGAAGTTTAAGTAGCACTGTAGCACTGTCCTCCCGTTGGTCATCAATTTGCTCGAGCGTGCCCAGTAACGTCTCTCCATCATGAGACTTGTTGTTACTGTGTTTGGCATACTGAACGTCACGGGTAGCTTGCCAGGCTTTGCCGTGCAGGCGAGATACTCTCAGTAGCTTGCTGGGCTCTGTAATGAAAACTAAACGTTTAACGGAGCCCCGCCACGTTGGTGGGGGGAGGTGGTGGCCCCCCTGTCACTGCTGCGCCCAGCTTTGAGCTGTAGGCTTCCTTCCCTGGACTTAACAGTTCGCGCCACCATGTCTCTGTGTGGCTCACGGAAAGGGTTTGGAACCCTCGACAAAGGTCTCTGGAGCCACAGAACCTGTGTAAGGCTCCTCTAGGCCACGGGGGAGGAAGAGCCACCAGTCAAAGCTGACTGGGAGCCATCAGGAGCCGTTCAGAGTGGCCAGGGGGCAGGGGGCAGGCAGACCACGCTCACGCGCCCCATGACCTCCCAACTCCTCGGACCCACACTCCGTCGTAGCTCTTGACACCCCCTCAGGTCAGGTGGGCGGGCCTCAGAGTCGACGTCTCGTTTGGTGCAAGGCGGAATGGGGCGTAGAGTGTAGGTTGGTGGACGGGCAAACCCCCGTCCCCCAACTTCCAGGCTTCCCAAGTGACGGACACTGACTTCCTGTTTGCTTCTCCTGGTATAGGTTCACCAGGTTATCTACCCCCTTCTCTTGTCGTCCAGTTTCTCCCTGTTCTGCTACTTTGCCCCTTTAATTATCTTCCTGGCTGCTCTGAATGTGGACTTCCACTTCCTCAAGAATGTGCTGTGGCAGGTAAGGACCCGGTTAGGGACCCGTCACTGCTTTCCGATGCGCCCAGGCAGAGGGAAAGGGAATATTTTTCTGAGCAGCCCCCTGGCTAGGTGCTCAGTCACATGGAAATGGACAGGGGCCCAGGGGTCTCGTGAGAACCTGGGTTCCAAGCCCAGCTGTATGTGGAGACAACCTCAGCTTTTTATTTATTTATTCATTTATTCACAATCACAATCACAACCATCCTGTTGTTCGTCGATTGCCTCGAGCAGGCCCCAGTAACGTCTCTTCGTCCTAGCCTTGAGATTTTTTTAAAAAGTGCCATATTCAAGGTTCTTTCAGAGTTGGGAGAATGAGACCCTTCATTGTTACTGGTATTTGGCATATTGGGGACGCCACGGGGAGTTTGCCAGACTCTGCCGTGTGGGCAGGTTACATTTGGTAGCCTGCCAGGTTGTCCAAAGTAGGAATGAGATGATAAGATGTCGCGCGGCCGCAAATGTGGCCACGCACTTCCGGGAGCTGGGTTTTATAGTCTCTGAATCTTGGCCATTGATGGGATTACACGGCGTCAGGGGGCCAGTTGGTGGGTGTGACCCCCGCCTACTGGAATTTGGAATTCATTTATTATTTTTGCTTTTTGGGTCATAGTCAGTGATGCACAGGGGTTCCTCCTGGCTCTGCATTCAGGAATTATTCCTGGAGGTGCTCAGGAGGACCCTATGGGATGCTGGGAATCGAACCCAGGTTGGCCGCGTGCAAGGCAAATGTCCTATTCGGTGTGCTATCACTCCAGCCCCCCTGTCCCCCGCCCCCAGCCTTCTTTTAGTAACTGTGCTTCTCAGATTCTTTTACTTTTCTGTTCAAAAAGTGTTTTACTTTCTTCGTTTTTAGTCCATTATTTCCCCTGACAGTTTGAGTAAGGTATGCATTTTACTATAAGCTTTTCTGTTTCTCTCTCTCTCTCTCTCTCTCTCTCTCTCTGATTTTCTACATTTACAGCTTCCTATTTTCCGATCACTACTCTTAGCTTCATCCTGCTGATCTCGATCCAGACCTACGTGAATTTTATCATACTTTCTTCTTCTTTTTTTTTTTTTTTATTAATGTAGGGTCGGCCATGTTGGCCGCGTGTAAGGCGAACGCCCTACCCGCTGTGCTATCGCTCCAGCCCAGCAGAGCGGGTAGGGCGTTCGCCTTACAAGCGGCCAACATGGCCGACCCGAGTTCGATTCCTCCGCCCCTCTCGGAGAGCCCGGCAAGCTACCGAGAGTATTCGATATGCCAGACACAGTAACAACAAAGTCTCCAATGGAGACGTTACTGGGCCCGCTCGAGCAAATCGACGATCAACGGGAGGGCCTTTACCTTTACCTATTAATGTAGGAGTACTGCTATTTATTCAGCCACCGATGAGCTGATTGAATTGGGCATGAACTTCACCTTACTTTTTTTTTTCTTTTTCCATTTTTTATAATTTTATTTATTGAATCACCGTGAGATCAGTTACAAAGCTTTTGGGTCTAAGTCTCAGTCATACAATGAAACACCCGTCCCTTCACCAGTGCCCATTCTCCACCCCCAACAACCCCAGTATACCCCCATCCCACACCCTCCCCCTACCTGTGGGGCAGATGATTTCCACATTCCTCTCTCTCTACTTTGATCACATTCAATATTTTGGCACCAGACACACCATTATTATTTGGGATTTTATCCCAACACTCAGATCTGCTGAAAAGGCAACAGTAGACAATTTGTTTTCTACTGCTGGTTAAGAATAACATATGATGTTGCATGGCTGCAGTAGTGGCCGCGTGATTTTGAAATTCCGAAATTTTAACACTTAAATCTGGAGGGATTTCTGCCAAAACCTGCTGGGTTCCGAGATTTGCTCCTGAGTCTCTGGGATCATGGCCGTTAAGCAGCTTGATCAGCATACTTTCTTCTTTAACCAACGGTTACTTAGAAGTTATTTTAAGAGTCCCCCATAGAGACTTTTTAATCAGTACTTCTCTGATTGCAGAAAGTGCCCCTGCCTTACCAACTTGGAGATTTCTGGATGTTTTCTTTGCTGCCACCTAGATGATTAATTTCCCCAAATATCTGTGTTTGGTTTCCCTGAGTGTTTACTCTCTAGTTGCTGAGCATAGGGAATTGAATGTGTTTTGTAATTTATATTATCTCGGAGAGCCCGGCAAGCTACCGAGAGTATTCGATATGCTAAACACAGTAACAACAAAGTCTCCAATGGAGACGTTACTGGGCCCGCTCGAGCAAATCGACGATCAACGGGAGGGCCTTTACCTTTACCTTACTGATGGTGAAGTTCGGTCTTTTCTATTTTCGCCAATATTTGCCAATATTGTTAAGATCGGGCTGGAGCGATAGCACAGCGAGTAGGGTGTTTGCCTTGCACGTGGCCAACCCAAGTTCGATTCCTCCATCCTTATCGGAGAGCACAGCAAGCTACCGAGAGTATCCCACGCACATGGCAGAGCCTGGCAAGTTCCCCATGGGGTATATTCGATATGCCAAAAACAGCAACAACAAGTCTCACACTGGAGATGTTACTGGTGCCCACTCGAGCAACTTGATGAACAACCAGAGGACAGTGCTACAGTGCTAAGTTCAATATAACAGCCTTTCCTTATTATTGGAGGAGTTCTCATTTCCTCTTGCGATTCTGCCAGTTTTTACTACATGTAAGCAGACTGCCATTGAAGTTCCTGCCAGCATTTATATTCTTAGTTGTTTATTTAATTTTTATCCCACAGAACACTTTGGCCCTAAGTCACTTTCATTTGGTATTATTAATTACACCTCTTTTTTTTCTTTTTTTTTTTTATTAGTGAAACACCATGAGGTACAGTTATAGACTTATAAATTTTTTTGTGCTTGGGTTTCAGTTATACAATGATCAAGTACCCATCCCTCCACCAGTGCCCATCCTCCACCACCACGGGTCCCAGCATCCCTCCCACCCCCTATCCCCCCCTCCCACCCTGCCTCTGTGGCAGGGCATTCCCCCTTGTTCTCTCTCTCTTCTTTTGGGTACTGTGTTTTGCAAGAGAGGCATTGAGTGGCAATCATGTTTGGTCTATAGATTACTTTCAGCATGCTTCTCCCATCCTGGGAGGATCCTCTCAACACCCTTTATTTGGTGCTCCCTTCTTTATCTGAGCTGCCTTTTCACCTAGCACGTGTGGCTGGCCTCCAAGTCATGGAGCAAAATTCCTGGTACTATTCTCAGCCATTCCTGGGTGTTAGTCTCCCGTTTTGTTGCTTTATATCCCCCAGATGAATGCAATCTTTCTGTGTCTATCCCGCTCTTTCTGACTCATTTCGCTTAACATGATACTTTCCATGTAGTACCACTTGTATGTAAATTTCATAACTTCATCTTTTCTAACAGCTACATAGTACTCCATTGCATTACACCTCTTTCTTTTCCTTACTACTTTTCTGAGATGCTTTTTCTATCCTTTCACTTCTGAGGTTTTCTTATCCTTGTTTTGATGTCTTATTTTTTTAGTCTTTTTTTTTTAAATAAATATGTCGGGTTTTCCAGGCTGAAAATTTCTGATTAAAAAAAAAAGGGGGGGGGGCTGGAGTGATAGCACAGCAGGTAGGGTGTTTGTCTTGCATGTGGCCGACCCAGGTTCGATTCCCAGCATCCCATATGGTCCCCTCAGCACCGCCAGGAGTCATTCCTGAGTGCATGAGCCAGGAGTAACCCCTGTGCATGGCCGGGTGTCACCCAAAAAGCCAAAGAAAAAAAAACTTGCTTAGTATTTATTGTTAGTGGTCAAAAACTATGGCTTAAAGGTTTAGAGGACAAGCTTTGCATGGGGGAGGCCTGGGTTTGTTCCCTGGCACCCCACGGTCCCCTGAGCACTGAGCCAGGCGTGACCTTGAGAGTCTTATGAGCTGAGCTGAGAGTAGCCCGTGAGCTTCATTTTGGGTGTGGCACCCCAAAATGAAGATTTAGGAAGGCAATTATTATTTGATTTTAGGGGTCACGCAGTGCTGGGGGATGAGCCAGGCCTTGTCCAGCAGGTGCTCTGCCTCCAGGCCCAAAGGCCAAAAAGCGTTGCACCAGATTTGAGACACCAGCCTTTGAGGCTTGCCTGGAAAAAGAGTTCTCTGCTAATGTGCCGCATCGTGTGTTTGCTTTTGCCCAGACCTGGTGATTCTCAGAGGCTGCTCCTCCCTCGAGTTCCTGGCGGTGCTTGGCATAGCTGGGACTCCACTTGAACCCCAACCCTTAGGGCATCTCACTGGTTCCTCTCCCTATTTCTTGGAGGCAGACACCACTGACTGCCCTCTCCTTTACTTTATTCTAACAGAAATACGCTATTATTTTTTTAAAATTTTTGGTCTGTTAAGGTCGTGGGTCTGCTAGGAGAACACATTTCCCGCACCCCCAATGGATGTGGTAGCCCAGAAAGCATTTTGGCCAGTGAACTGTATACCAGCATTCCTAGAGCTCTGGAAACTGCAGGGAGGGGAGCAGTGAGCTGACAGGGGCCTTTGGCATTGGCATCGGCAACGCTGCCATTCAGATTCACTTAATCACTTAACTTCCCGTTAGTCGTCGATTTGCTCGAGCGGGCGCCAGTAACGTCTCCATTTGTCCGTTTGCCATTCAGATTCATCCTGAGGAAACCAGGTAAAGCTTTACACAGAAGCAGGACAGATTAGCATTTCATTTTTTTTTTCTTTTTGGGTCACACCCGGCAGTGTTCAGGGGTTCCTCCTGGCTCTGCACTCAGGAATTACTCCCGGCGGTGCTCGGGGGACCATGTGGGATGCTGGGAATCGAACCCGGGTCGGCTGTCTGCAAGGCAAACGCCCTCCCCGCTGTGCTATCACTCCAGCCCCGAGATTGGCATTTTATTCTTAGGGCATTCTTAGGGCAACCCCTGAGCACTGAGCCAGGCGTGACTTTGAGAGTCTTATGAGCTGAGCTGAGAGTAGCCTGTGAGCTTCATTTTGGATGTGGCACCCCAAAATGAAGATTTAGGAAGGCATTAAATGGTTGACAACCATTTAAGCTGGAATAGAGGCAAGAAAGACTGGCGAGGAGTCAGAGTGATAGTACCATGGGGAAGGTATTGGCCTTGCACACAGCAGACCTGGGTTTGATTCCTGGCTCTCATTTGGTCCCCAAAAAACCTCCAGGAGTGGGGCTGGAGCGATAGCACAGCTGGTAGGGCGTTTGCCTTGCACGCAGCCAACATGACCGACACAGGTTCGATTCCCAGCACCCCATGTGGTCCCCTGAGCACCGCCAGGAGCAATTCCTGAGTGCATGAGCCAGGAGTAACCCCTGAGCATCGCTGGGTGTGACCCAAAAAGCAAAAAAAAAAAAAAAAAAACCTCCAAGAGTGATCCCTGAGCACAGAACCAGGAGTGAGCCCAGAGCACTACTGGATGTGGCCCTAAACCAAAAAAAACAACAAAACAAAAAACATCAAAAAAGAAAAAGATTGGTGAATCCATCTTTTAATGGGAAGGTAGATTTGTTAGAAGGGATGGTTTCTTTGAGGCAAGTCAACCAAAGTACGTTTCCAGGTTATCTCTCAGAGGAATTGCTTTTGAAAGCTGTATAACCAGATCCGAGAGTGAGGGCGTTAAGTAACCAACTTTGTGCTATGAATCGGTTTTACAGGTCTTGCTGGTTGGGTTGATCAGTTTCCTCACATCGTTCACCATCCTTTTCACCGTGGTGATAAAATACAATAAAGAATTGTGGAATACGCAGTCTTCCATACTCTTTAGCGTGGTGCTAAGCATTACAGACCCGATGCTTTCCGTGAAGGCGCTGAAAAATATTGGTATGTCAGATTTACTATCCTATCCTATATGATTCAGTTGTTTTTTGTAGTTGCCTTGCTTAAAAATATTTTTAATGCGTTCGTTTTTAAATTTCAACTGTTTTAATTAATTAACTTTTTGAAAAGGGAATAGAGGGCTGGATAGGATAGACTGATTAAGGCACTTATTTTTGCATGTAGCTGATCCTGGTCTGGTCCCTGGCACTTGTGGAAATGACTGGGTCCACCCTTGCAGTGGTTCAGTGGAGGAAATTGAATTTGGGGTCTTCTGCATGCTTTTTTTTTCCTTTTTGGGTCACATCCGGTGATGCACCGGGGTTACTCCTGGCTCATGCACTCAGGAATCACTCCTGGCGGTGCTCTGGGGACCATAGTGGGTGCTGGGAATTGAATCCAGGTTGGTCGCGTGCAAGGCAAACACTCTACCCGCTGTGCTATCGCTCCAGCCCCTGCATGCTACCTTTGAGCTATCTACTTTTTTTTCCCCTGAGGCTCGCGATTTCATGTTCACTCACACTGACCACAGGGTCCCGAGAAGTCTTTACTTATTTATTTATTTTTATATTGTTTTGAAGTAGGTAGAGAAGGGGCAATGTGGAGAATTAAAAGACAGCTAGGGGCTGGAGCGATAGCACAGCGAGTTGGACGTTTGCCTTGCACGCGGCCGATCGGGGTTCGATTCCCAGCATCCCATATGGTCCCCCGAGCACTGCCAGAGTGATTTCTGAGTGCAGAGCCGGGAGGAACCCCTGTGCATTGCCAGGTGTGACTCAAAAAGCCAAAAATAAAATAAAAAAGGACATTGATGGTGAATGTCTGCAGCCCCAGCTGTGGACACCTTCACCCTCCCCGCCCCCCCACCCTCAACTTGTTCTTTCTGTGCATTGTGGTTCCTGGACTCGTGCCTCCTTTTCTTGGTGAACCGCGTTAAATTATATTTCATATTTCCTTCTTCAGGTAATTCCAAGACACACATGGATACCATTTCAGCAGAATCGCTGGTCATGTGTGGCCTCGTCACCATTTTACTTGGGAATTTCCGGAGCAATATACCTAACTTATCTGTGCTGAGAGGTCAGAGCATTCGTTCTCCGCCGGATTCCGAGTCGCTTGGATATAGGGCATTTCCTTTCAGAGCGAGAGGGAGATGTGTCACAGTCGTCGCATCTCTCCCTGGCGCACTAAAATAGCTTCCCGAGGGGCAAGGATAAAGTGGCTGTCTGTGTCCTTGGAGTCACGGGGGCAACATGCCTCAGGCATCTCACTTCATGCCCATGGACATCCTGGCAGTGGGGTCTCCTGGGGCCCTTTGTCCCTGCTTTACCAGGGCTAGAAAAGTGGCCATGGTGGGTGGCTGGTGGGAGACAGTACCCGGATGTGGTGCTTGGCCCTGCCCTAGTCTGCAAGTGGATTGAGTGGATCTAGTTTCTCTGGTGGTCCCGCACTCTCTACTGCCCCCACCTGGCCCCTCTGACGCTGCGGTCCCTGAACAAGCGAACTCCGAGTGGAGCATGTAGATGACCCACTGGCCTCTGGCCTTTGGCCACTCTTTCCCGCCAGGGAATCCCACACCTGGCAAAGGACCCGATCCCTGAGCACAATGCCAAGGGCAGGCGTCTGTGGGCAGATCCCAGAGTCACTAGTGGCAGAACCCTCAGCTGCACTGCCTGCTCCCCCCTTCTCCCTGCAGAGTCCCACGTCCTCATCTCTCTCTTCATGAGCATCCTAGGCAGCATAGCGTGTGGACTTTGGGCCCTGAAAGTCATCAAGTTCATCCTCATGCATCACTTCAGCAACACGCTGACGACCATCATTCTCCTCTTCTCCATGGTCTATATGACTTTCTATGCAGGTAAGGCCCCAGAGACGTCCCTAAAGGACACCAAAACATGCCATCCCCAAGATACACGTATGAAAAGTGTGTTTTCTTTTTTTTTCTTTTCTTCTTTGGTTTTTGGATCACACCCGGTGATGCTCAGGGGTTACTCCTGGCTCTGCACTAAGGAATTACTCATGGCAGTGCTCAGGGGACCCTATGGGATGCTGGGAATTAAACCTGGGTTGGCCGCGTGCAAGGCAAACGCCCTACCCGCTGTGCTATTGCTCCAAGTGTATTTTCTGACAAGTGTATTTTCCTTGGACGTTTTCCAGCTCAGCTGCCTTTAATTCAGTGGGCACCCCAGGGAGGGGACAGGACTGCGTTCTGGGGGGGGGGGGCGGAAGCTCTGTCTGGCCCCTTCCTCATATGCCCCATCCCCCTATCCGCAGTCCTTCCCCTCTGCCGTGTCCAGTGGCTCTAAAGCTCCCTGGCCCAGGACTGCTGGTCTGTATGCCCACCACACTTCCCTCATCATCGGCAGGGGCCCCGCCCACCCTGACACATTTGTCAAGAGCCCCGAGTCATGGAGAAAACATCAGTTGCCAGTTATCACAGTGCTGGCTTTGGGTGGCCATCAGTCTGACCCACCCACTGGCCCTAAAGAGATGAGCAGGGCCCAGATTCTCCAATTGAATCCCCAGATGGATTTGTGCCATGCAGAGATGTCTCTGGAACCCAATAATTAACAATCTAGAAATTCACATTCACAATCGTGGCCATGCGAGCTCTCATTCAAAATGAGCAATGGAAAATAAATTATTAACAATTGTCACAATGGAGACGTTACTGGGCCTGCTCGAGCAAATTGATGAACAATGGGAGGACAGTGACAGTGACAGTGACAGTGTCTGCCCCTGGCAGGTAGGCTTAAGTGGCGGGGGGGAATTTTCAAGCACAACATAATGCCCAAAAGTAGAGAGAGGATTGGGGGAACTGTCTGCCATGGAGGCAGGGTGAGGACTGGGGATATGGGTGGTGGAGAATGTGTCTGGTGGAGGGATGGGTGTTCTATCGTTGTATGGCTGAATCTCAAACGGGAAAGCTTTGGGGCTGGAGCAATAGCACAGTGGGTAGGGCGTTTGCCTTGTGCGCGGCTGACTTGGGTTCAATTCCCAGCATCCCATAGGGTCCCCCAAACACCGCCAGGAGTAATTCCTGAGTGCGCGAGCCAGGAGTAAACCCTGTGCAATGCCGGGTGTGACCCAAAAAGCAAACAAACAAACAAAAAACCAAAAAAAACCAAAAATCCATGAACGCTTTGTAATTCTATCTCACGGTGATACAATTAAAAAAAATGTAATGTGGAGTTCATGCCCAATCCAGTCAGCTTAATCAATGGCTGAACAAATAGCAGGACTCCCAAATTCGTCGATTGCCTCGAGCAGGCCCCAGTAACGTCTCCTTCTTCCTAGCCCTGAGATTTTTAAGAAAGTGCCATATTCAAGGCTCTTTAGGAGAATGAGACCCATCATTGGTACTGGGTTTTGGCATATTGGGTACGCCACGGGGAGTTTGCCAGACTCTGCCTTGTGGGCAGGTTACATTTGGTAGCCTGCCAGGTTGTCCAAAGTAGGAATGAGATGATAAAATGTCGCGCGGCCGCAAATGTGGCCATGCACTTCCGGGAGCTGGGTTTGATAGTCTCTGAGTCTACATTATTTTTTTTTTAAAAAAAGAAGATGAGCAGGAGCCCGAGGAGTGCTCCCAGGTACCACGAATCCTCCTGCCCCCCACTGTTTCCTCCCCTAGTTCCCTCCTCCCCCGGCCGCCCAGTTCAGTGATTTATTAAAAGCTAGTTCTGCAGGGGCGTCTCAGCACTCTGCAGCCTGAGCCTGGCATCATCATGTGTCTGCATGCTTCCGGGAGGGCCAGGGCTGAGACACGCTCTCAGAGCCATGTGGGATCCCCGAGAACATTCTGGCCTCGGCCTTCAGGGCCAGAGTTTTCCCCCCGGCTGTCAATTACGCGGCATTGTGTCGTCATGTGATCCCATGGGTGGGGAGACAGCTCCATGCTCAGACCAGAGTGTCATCCCTGGCCCCTCGCTGCTCCCCGCCCCACACCTCTGGGCCTGAGCACAGAACCGTGCCGTCAGGTTGGCTGTTAGTCCCAGGGCACTTCAGGCTTCCAGGCCTCCTGACTTGATGGACGTTCTGTTCCATGGCTGCAGCCGGATGCCCTCTGCTCACTTCCTGTTAGCTCCCCTGGCAAAAGGGCCGGAGCACCATCGCCTGAGCTCCTGGCAGGCTCTCTGTCAGCCTAGAAGTGCTGAAAGGTTTTCCGTAAAGCTCATAAGATTTCCGTGGCTTGTCAACGTTACATGGTGTCCACTAGTCAGCATCTCCCCAGGGGACATTTATTCCAGCATCGTCCAAGGCCAGGCAAGGGCCACAGCTGATAAATTGAGCATTTATTATAGGGCTGGAGCGATAGCACAGTGGTAGGGCGTTTGCCTTGCACGCAGCCAACATGGCCGACCCGAGTTCGATTCCCCTGTCCCTCTCGGAGAGCCCAGCAAGCTACCGAGAGTATCTCGCCCGCACGGCAGAGCCCGGCAAGCTACCGAGAGTATTCAATATGCCAAACACAGTAACAACAAAGTCTCCAATGGAGACGTTACTGGGCCCGCTCGAGCAAATCGACGAACAATGGGAGAGCCTTTACCTTTTATTATAGGCCTGTGTGACTTCCAGGCCCTTCCCGGAAACACGTGCCCACCTCTGACTACTTGGATTTGACCTTAATGTTCCTTTCCAAAGAAATACTGGGGCTGAAGCGATACTTGCAGCAGGCAGGCGTGTGCCTTGCGTGCGGCCTACCGGGGTTCGATCCCCGGCACCCTCTATGGTCCCTGGATCCCACCAGGACTAACGCCCGAGCATCGCTGGGTGTGACCCAAAACCAAAAAGGAAAAACAGAAAAGTATTCTGAAATCTATAAATACTCAAAATAAAGTACATCAGGTGCTTGGTTGAAGGCAGTTCTGTTCTTTCCCTCCCCAGTGGAACTCCTGGGAATGTCCGGCGTGGTGGCTGTAATGACAATTGGACTGAAACTGGACTCCTTATGCTTTAAACCAAATATGGAGTTGATAATCACCAGGTGAGCCGCCTCGGGTGTGTTGGGAATAGCTCCCGAAGAAGTGGAATGTGACTCAGGTTCCCCTCCATAACAGACATCAGGCATGAATATTATTGGTCTCGGGAATCATCGTCAGTGGCTCGGGGGCGGGGGGTCCCCCATGCTTTTCATCAGCACCTCTTCGATCACAGTTGACTTTGGGCAGTGCAAAGTATAAAACAGTCTTTCTCCCCAGTATTATTATTATTTTTTCTTTTGGGTCACACCCGGTGATGCTCAAGGGTTCCTCCTGGCTCTGTGCTCAGGAATCACTCCTGGCGGTGCTCGGGGGACCCTATGGGATGCTGGGAATCGAACCCGGGTCGGCCGCGTGCAAGGCAAATGCCCTCCGCGCTGTGCTATCTCTCCGGCCCCCTCCCCATTATTATTTTGTGACATCACTGAGTGGCAGTGCTCTGATTGGGGAAGAACTGGGTTTGGGGAAGAACGCCTGCACCCCCAGCCAAGACCATACACACACACACGCACACACACACACACACACACACATGCACACTTGGACACGCAATGGCAGTGCACAGAACTGGAACTGTGTGTGCTCAGACTCAGAAACCAGCCTAGCACACGTTTCCGGAAAGGGCCTGGAAGTCACACAAGCCTATTCACAGTCACGGTCCTCCCGTTATTCATCGATTTGCTCAAGCGGGCCCAGTAACGTCTCCATCGTGAGATTTGTTGTTACTGTGTTTGGCATATCGAATACATCACGGGGAGCTTGCCAGGCTTTGCCGTGCGGGCGAGATGCTCTCGGTAGCTTACTGGGCTCTCTGAGAGGGGCGGAGGAATCGAAACCGGCTCGGCCGGGCTGCCTGTGTGCAAGCCTAACGCCCTACCGCTGTGCTATCGCTCCAGTCCACGGGCCTATTATAAATGCTCAATTTATCAGCTGCGGCCCTTGCCTGGCCTTGGACGATGCTGGAGTAAGTGTCCCCTAGGGGAGATGCTGGCTAGTGGACACCATGTAACGTTGACAAGCCACGGAAATCTCATGAGTTTTATGGAAAACCCTTCGGCACTCCTTCGTTCCCAGTCCCCACTACCAACACCTCGTGGTTGTTCCATGCAAAAGTCCCCCCATCAGGGGCAGTTGGATGCCAAACTGAATATGATGAGCTGGGAGTCTGACTTTTTCCCATGAAGATTTAATCCTGCAGACTCGTTTTGTATGACACGGGGGCTGTGTCCTCCCCCCACCCTCCAGAACCAAGGGTTTTGGGTGCGAATCACAATAAGAAGCCCCCGACAGGGAGGGTGGGTGCCTCCCCACTGAGTTCCAGCAGCCCATTTTTTTTTGTTTTGTTGTTGTTGTTTTTTTTTGGGGGGGTCTTACACGGCAGTGCTCAGTCCTGGCTCTGCACTCAGGGATCACTCCTGGAGGGACTTGAGAATCGTGGGATGCCAAGGATCAAAGTCAGAACCTTGACAAAGTCTTACTAGTGTTCTGGGTGTTTAAATATTTTCCTCATGAAACCTGTAGCACCATAGCAGTGTCCTGCTATTCATCGATTTGCTCGAGCGGGCCCAGTAACGTCTCCATGGTGAGACTTGTTGTTACTGTGTCTGGCACATCGAATACGTCACGGGGAGCTTGCCAGGCTTTGCCATGCGGGCGAGATACTCTCGGTAGCTTGCCGGACTCTGCGAGAGGGGTGGAGGAGTCGAACTCTGGTTGGCCATGTTGGCTGCGTGCAAGGCAAATGCCCTACCACTGTGCTATCGCTCCAGCCCCCAGCAGCCCGCTTTGTTGCGAATTGAGCCTCTGCAGAGACAGAGGAGGCCAACGCGTGATTTCAAAAGCAGTTTCCTTCCATCCCTCCAGGTTCCTGATGATATTTACTTGTGCGTACCAACATTTGATATACACCTTCTTTGGCATTGTAGTCGGATGTGGAGAAGTCACGTACCTAGAACTTTATGTTCTAGTGTTCATCTTCATCTTATTCGCAACAGTGAATTTTGCCAGGTAAGAACGGCGTGTTAAAGTCAGGGTCAGGAGGAGTTGGAGAGCTGAGGGGTTCAGGTGGAAGAGTCCGTTGAAAGAGCCTGGAAATCTGTTCCGCTCTTGCCAAAGTCAGACAAGAGTGTTTGCCAGGCTGGGGCAATGTCCATTTGCTCCCTCAGATCCTATCTGTGGAAAGGAGGGGGCAGAACAAGAGGGTTCCACAGGAGCTTAACAGAGCTCACACTCACGGGCCTGAGAGCCCCAAATTCAGGAAGGCAAAAGTGTGTTTACCTGGGAATGAAGAATTTCGCACTGAAAGTACGCCATCGTTGGTTGTCTGGCAGGAAAAGGGTTCAGTTACTTGAATGGCTTAAAAATAATAATGGAGGCTGGAGCGATAGCACAGAGGAGATGGTGTTTGCCTTGCATGTGGCCAACCCAAGTTTGATTCCCAGAATCCCATAGTATCCCCTAAGCACCGCCAGGAGTAATTCCTGAGTGCGGAGTCAGGAGTAACCCTTGTGCATCGCTAGGTGTGTCCAAAAAGCAAAAACATCATCATCATCATCATAGGGACCCAGCCCCAGCAGCCAACCTCTACTACCCAACAGCCATCACGCTCCAGACCGCTCTCCACACGCTTGGGCTGAGCCTCACATATGAGTGAACATATTCCTGGATTGCGAGGCCGCTTTTGCGGTCGCATGACACATCACAAGACACCCCTACCCATTTTCCATAATTACCATACCATATTTGATGGGGTTCAGACAGTAGGCAACAAAGCATAGAGGGAAATATATATCTATGTATATATATGTGTATATATATATATATATGTATCAAAGAGCCTGGCAAGCTACCGAGAGTCTCTCGCCCACATGGCAAAGCCTGGCAAGCTACCCGTGACGTATTCAATATGCCAAACACAGTAACAACAAAGTCTCCAATGGAGATGTTACTGGGCCCGCTCAAGCAAATCGATGAACAATGGGAGGACAGTGACAGTGATATATATATATGTCTCTCAGAGAACCTGGCAAGTTATGAGAGCATCCTGCCCGTTACGAGAGCCTGGCAAGCTACCTGTGGCATATTCGATATGCCAAAAACAGTAACAATAACGGGTCTCATTCCCCTGACCCTGAAAGAGCCTCCAATCGTTGGGAAAGACGAGTAAGGAGAGGATGCTAAAATCCCAGGCTGGGAGGAATGGAGACGTTATTGACGCCCTCTTGAGTAAATCGATGTACAATGAGATAACAGTGATACAGTGATACAGTGAAGAATAATAATTGTTTTGGACCCAGTCTATGACTCTCTGTCCCAGGTGAAGGGACAGGTACTAAAGTGTCTGTGGTGTTGGAGGATCCTCCCAGGATGAGAGATGCGTGCTGAGAGTAGACTCTAGACTGAACATGATGGCCACTCAATGCCTCTTTTGCAAACCACAGCACCCAAAAGGAGAGAGAGAACAAGGGGGAATGCCCTGCCACAGAGGCAGTGTGGGATGGGGGGAAAGATGGAATGGGAGGGATACTGGGATCCGTGGTGGTGGAGAATGGGCACTTGTGGAGGGATGAGTATTTGATCACTGTATAACTGAAACCCAAGCACAAAAAATTGTAAATCTACAACTGTACCTCATGGTGTTTCACTAATAAAAATCTAAATTAAAAAAATTTAAAAAATAAAATTAAATAAAAAAAATAAAATTGGACTCAATTGGAAAAAATAAATAAATAGAATGTCTGTGGTGTCTCCCCACACCCTTTTGGAAAAAAATGGCTTCACAGATGTCACCTTGCCAAGCTTTTCACTGCATGGCATCCCTGAATCTGGATCCAGGAAATGGGCGCGGCTTGCTCATAATAGGTTGGGTACCACCAGCCCAGATGGGCCCCAGCCTCTCTGATCATCCCCCGGGTCGCCCAGCTGCCCTAAGAGAGACAGAGCGGCCCCAGCCAGGGATCTTCTCTCCTCAGGCTGTTCACGGTGGTGCTGGTGAGTCCGATCCTGGGTCATCTGAGCCATGAGTATAACTGGAAGTGGGCGATGGTGATTGCGTGGTCTGGGGCCAGAGGGGCTATCAACCTGCTGCTGGCACCTGACGCCTACAACCTGTCTGAAGAGAAAGTAAACCAACCACAGAAGGTAGGACATCCTGTCCCATGGCCTTGTGCATTGTCCCACTCACTGGACACGGAGCGTGCTTGCCTGGCACTGAGCTCCCAGAGGGAAAGTCGGCTGCCAGTGGGACTCACCTGGAACCGTTCTTCTCCCCTGTCCTGGTCTCTCCCAGAAGCCACACATCCCCCACCCCCACACACCTCTAACAAAATCCAGGTGGAGAACGAACACCTGTTTCTGCACATCCGATTCACGTGGTGTCCACAAAGTCCATTCTGCATCTTTGGGTTGAGAGAGAATCCTGGCGGGAGGTAACTGCATGCTCAGGAGAGGTGAGGTCTCCTGCACGCTCAGGAGAGCGGCTCCTCGGCTGATTCTGTGTGTGTCCCGTGTTGCAGTTCGTATTTTACATACAAGTCCTGACGCTGCTGACGATGGGAATCAACGCCTCCATGACCATCTACTTGGCCAGGTTGTTAGGTAAAGTGGCTCGTGGGGTGTCCAGTAACAGGGCAGAGTGAGGCTGAGCGCAGAGACGTTCCTGGGGGAGCCCAGGAAGGGGTTTCGGATCGGCTCGTTCTTGACGGGCTTGAGTTGGGACAGTGGACCGGCTCCACTCCCCAGGGTCACCCAGGGGCCTTGAGCTTTTCTCTCCACCTTTCGAGGTGCCCCGTCCAGAGAACCAATTAGAAGGGAGCACTTGATAAAGGGCCACTTCCCAGGACAATCTGAATATCTTGGTGTGGGGTGGAGCCCAAGACATGGACAGTTCCCCCAACTGCCCTTCAGCCTGAAGGAGACACTTTTTCTATACTCTGGGCAATACTGATGGGGAGCCTTGAAGTCGCATGTCTCCGGCCTCCGCGCCCCTCCCCCACCCAAAATTGGTATATTTGGTGTTCTTCGAGGGGAGGGGCCTGGGAGCTAAAAAAAAAAAAACAATATAAATCAGCCGTGATGTTCCCAGACCAAACGGTAACTTGCCAAGTTCACCTGAATGGAACCCTCTTGGATGTGAATCTCCCCGCATGAGCAGTTACAGCACCCCCCAAAAAAGAGGGGACCCTATGGGACGCTGTGCTATTGCTCCAGCCCTTCCCAGTCTTCAAGACGAGGTTAGAGGCAGAACTCAAAGGTGTTTGCACTGAGACAGCAGAGATGGGCTGGGGACTCCCCTCTTGGTGCAGTTACAGCAACCCCCCAAAAAAGAAAAGAAGCTTCTGAAAGAATCTGGAGAGAGAGACATAAAGAGGGAGAAAGAGGGAGAGAAAGAGGGAGTGAGAGAGAGGGAGGGAGAGAGGGAGAGAGAGAGGGAGAGAGAGGGAGGGAGAGAGAGGAAGGGAGAGAGGGAGGGAGAAAGAGAGGGAGGTGGAACATGTTGCGTGTTCTTGGGTTATTGCATGTAACCAAGTTGAGCTCCACAGCCAGAAGGGAGCCGAGTGTGGCAATTTCCTGCTGGTTTTGAAGCCAAGGTCCCACCAGCTGGCCCTGGCTGGGGTCTGGCCTGCGGGGGTCCCTGCCCCCGGTGAAGGCCCGTCTCCCTGGCCCACAGGCCTCTGCACCATCTCCCTCCCGAGGCGTATGGCCATCCAGAGCATCGTGAGGCACATCCAGGAGATAATAGAAAACACGATCACTTTAAGTAAGACAGAGAAGATTTTGACCAACGTGGACTGGGCCCTCGTGGAAGAGAAGACGAAGATCGAGTATGACATTCCCGTAAGTCGGTCCCTGGCCGCGGCGTCTCCCCACCTTGGCCTCGTTCGTTCTGAACTCACAGCTGCTGCTGCTGCTGCTGCTTAAACATCCGAGAGTTGGAGCTGGAGCGATAGCACAGGGGGTAGGGCGTTTGCCCTGCACGCGGCTGACCCGGGTTCGATTCCCAGCATCCCATAGGGTCCCCTGAGCACTGCCGGGAGTAACTCCTGAGTGCAGAGCCAGGAGTAACCCCTGAGCATTGCAGGGTGTGACCCAAAAAGCAAAAAAATAATAATAAAATAAAAAATAAAAATAAAATAAGGGACTGGAGTGACAGCACAGCGAGGAGGGCGTTTGCCTTGCACGCAGCTAACCCGGGTTCGATTCCCAGCATCCCATAGGGTCCCCTGAGCACTGCTGGGAGTAACTCCTGAGTGCAGAGCCAGGAGGAACCCCTGCATCGCCAGGTGTGACCCAAAAAGCAAAAAAAAAAAAAAAAAAAAAGACTGGGAGCTCAGGGTCTGGGGGAGGGGCGTATCTCAGAACCCAGAAAACAGGCTCTCCCCGGGAGCACTTACACGTAAACAGGCAGAAGAAGTGAATCTCCCCACATGAGCAGTTACAGCACCCCCCAAAAAAGAGGGGACCCTATGGGACGCTGTGCTATTGCTCCAGCCCTTCCCAGTCTTCAAGACGAGGTTAGAGGCAGAACTCAAAGGTGTTTGCACCGAGACGGCAGAGATGGGCTGGGGACTCCCCTCTTGGTGCAGTTACAGCAACCCCCCCAAAAAGAAAAGCAGCTTTTCTGGCCCTGGAGAACCCCATCTTGTCAGTCACAGCTTTCACTCGGGCAATCTGGGCCTGAGACCAGCTGAGGGGGCGGTCTTTGAACATACGGCTGCTCAAAAAAAAAAAAAACAAGAAAAAAGCCGCTCCGACCGTTGTTTCAAACTTTCTGTGTGTTTTTGGAATCAGACTGACGTGCCCGTCCTCCAGTCCACGACCCAGTGGGAGGAGCCCATCGAAGACACTTTAGTGGACGAAGCAGGACTGCACGTAGCTGTCATACAAATGGTTGGTGCTTGTATGTCCTCTCCTGTTCGTGGATGCTTTTCCTTGCTCGAAATGCCTTTGTTCCCTCCCCATCTTTGCGAGCTCCGCAGATAAAGTGCAGAGATGGTAGCCGCCCTCCACGAGCTCCTCACTAACACTCACCAGAAGCCAGACAGTCGGGGGGCAGTGGTACAGCAGGGAGGGCATTTGCCTCGCCTGGGGCTCACCCAGATTGGACCCCCAGCACCCTGTATGATTCCTCCAACCACTACCAGCGGTAATTCCTGAGTGCAGAGTCAGGAGTCAGCCCTGAGCATCACTAAGTGCGGCCCCCAAATAAAAATAAACCAGAAAGGGATCACGATCACGACCATCCTGTTGTTCGTCGATTGCCTCGAGCAGGCCCCAGTAACGTCTCCTTCGTCCTAGCCCTGAGATTATATTCAAGGCTCTTTAGGAGAATGAGACCCATCATTGCTACTGGTATTTGGCATATTGGGGACGCCACGGGGAGTTTGCCAGACTCTGCCGTGTGGGCAGGCTACGTTCGGTAGCCTGCCAGGTTGTCCAAAGTAAGAATGAGATTATAAGATGTCATGCTGCCGCAAATGCGGCCGCACCCTTCTGGGAGCTGGATTTTATAGTCTCTGGGTCTTGGGAATCACAAGGCGCTGGGGGTCAGCCGGTGGGTGTAATCCCTGCCTACTGGAAGATGGAGGATCTCGGTGGAGGATGCTCAGCCCGATCCAAGCAGACCCAAAAAGGGAAGACATTGGTATAACACTGTTGACTTCTTATTCAATTTCATGGATTTTCCGTTCATGTCCTTTTTTGTTTGTTTTGTTTTGTTTTGCTTTGGGGTCACACCCAGCGATGCTCAGGGATTACCCCTGGCTCACACACTCAGGAATTATGCCTGGCGGTGCTCGGGGGGACCGTATGGGATGCTGGGAATCGAACCCGGGTCAGCTGTGTGCAAGGCAAATGCCCTACCTGCTGTACTATTGCTCTGGCCCTTCATTAATGTTCTTTGCAATGTCCAGAGGACCATGTGTCCTGGGGATGGAACTCTGGTCTCTCTCATACACAGCATGCTCTAGTCTGTTACTCTCTGGCACACAAACCATCTCTCTGGTCCCCTGAACCACAGAAGTGCTCCCTGAGCACAGAGTCAAGAGTCCTAATCACTGCCAGCGGTGGTCTAGAAACTAGAAAAAAAATTCCCAGTAATGCCTACCAAATAGGAACGCTCAATAAACATCACGTTTGTCTCAGTTTCTTCATCATGGTAAGGGTCATCTTGGTGAGGCTGTCTGAATGACCAGCCAAGTGTCCCCGTTCCTTTCCGGGCTCTTGGTAACTTTTATTCTGCCTCCTTCCTTTAGAGCAGCTTTGAGAAACAATGCAGCAATGGTATCCTCGACCAAGACGCGGGTCGGATGTTAATCGGTGCCACCAAGACGCACTGCATCAATAGAGAAAGGTAAGTGTAACAAGACTCTCTGAGCTGACCATCAGTCCTCCTCTCTCTCTCTTTTTTTTTGGCTTTTTGGGTCACACCCGGAGATGCACAGGGGTTTTTCCTGACTCATGCACTCAGAAATTACTCCTGGTGGTGCTTGGGGGACCACATGGGATGTTGGGAATCGAACCCAGGTCCGCAGCGTGCAAGGCAACGCCCTCCCTGCTGTGCTATCGCTCCAGCCCCAAACCTCAAGTGTCTTAGAGATACTTCTCACGTCTGGCCCTAGTCCAGGCAGACATCAGACAGCCGCTGGTCCAGGTCTTGGTGAGTTCCTTGGGTGATGGCTGACCTCTGGGCACCAGTTCCCAGAGACCGCCCAGGAAGGCAGGGCCTGACCGCCCAGGAGAAGGAAAGGGGATTCCAATCCCAGAGGACCAGTGGAGAAGCTTCCATGATGTCCTCTGTCAGGGAAGGTCTGGCTTCAAGCGCAGAGACACCCAGACTCATAGATCGAACATGTGCCACTTCCCGGCCACGCGTGGAAGGTCCATGTCGGAGGCCATGGATGGGCACCGAGGTCAGGGCAGAGTTTGCTCAAGAGGGCAGCGTGCCGCCCGGCTTTCATCTAACTTCCCCTTCGAAGGCAGAACCCCCTTGCTTGTCCTCCTAACCAGCTTACAGGTCTGTCTCTCCTAGTTTCATGAGCATTTATGATGTCTCTACGTACGTGAGAAAGAGAAGCTGGGTGATGAAGTTAAAAAAATACTTGGTTCTGTTGGAACACGAGAGGGAGAATCCGCCTCTTAACGTGTACGGGTAAGGCCACTGAGCAAGCTGGGGGGGCTGGGGTGGGGGGAGGCAGGGGGCTCACAGCAAAGTTTCCCAGGCTCAGATTCCTGTAGAACACCGGCTGTGCCCGGGAGCTCTGAAGGGCTGAGCGCGCGTGTCTCTCCTGCTCTTGGTACCCCTGTCCCAGCCCCTCTCTGTGAGAAGGAAGAAGGAGGACCCTCTCTGCGTGGTCTGCCATGTCCTAGGCCTGCATCCGGCCACTTCCCTACTTCTGCGGCCAGGCTGGGAAATGCCAACCTCCCCTCCTCCATCCCTGCTCTCAGCTCCTATCATCAGGACCCTGGTAGGGCTGTTGTGTTGGTGTTAATCATTAGGGAAAAAACAGACGAGCCTTAATAGGTCCTGGGATCTGTTTTCCAGACATCACAAGGTACTGATAGTCTGAGAGTTTGGGTAGACTCCTTATATAGGAGAGAATTTATAGGTTATGGGATGCACATATAGTTATATAGGTTGGGAATTTATGTACTTAAAAAAAAGTGGGGGGGGGGGGGAGAGAAAGGAGCACCAAATAAAGGGTGTTGGGAGGATCCTCCCAGGATGGGAGATGCATGCTGAGAGTAGACTGTAGACCAAACATGATGTCCACTCAATGCCTCTTTTGCGAACCACAGCACCCAAGAGGAGAGAGAGAACAAAAGGGAATGCCCTGCCACAGAGGCAGGGTGGGGTGGGGGATGGCGGGTGGGAGGGATACTGGGATCATTGGTGGTGGAGAATGGGCACTGGTGGAGGGATGGGTGTTTGATCATTGTACAATTGAAACCCAAGCACAAAAATTTGTAAATCTACGACTGTATCATGGTGTTTCACTAACAAAAATTTTTAAAAAAATGTAAATGATGGAGAATGGGCACTGGTGGAGGGATGGGTACTGGATCACTGTATAACTGAAACCCAAGCACAAAAATTTGTAAGTCTACAACTATGCCTCATGGTGTTTCACTAATAAAAATTAAAAAAATAAAATAAAATAAAGATCTTAGAAGAGGGGCAAAACCAAAAAAATACAAACAAAAAAAAAAGGCGCAGGGGCTGGAGTGAAAGTACAGTAGGGAGCGCATTTGCCTTGCAGGCGGCAGACCTGGGTTCGATTCCCAGCATCCCATAGGGTCCCCCCAGCACCGCCAGGAGTGATTCCTGAGTGCAGAGCCAGGAGGGACCCCTGTGCATTGCCGGGTGGGACCCCAAAGCAAACAAAACAAAACAAAACAAAACAAAAAACCCCGCAGTTCACAGTAGTGTTAATGTTTTTGCTTTAAGCGTACGGTGTTTCTGCACTGCACCCAGCACTCTCCTACTGCTGTTGGTTTCTCCTGATACCCCCTCCAGGACCCTCCCCCTCTGTTAGTCTCTCTTCTCTCTTGCCCAAGTCCAAGGGGCTGTTTTCCTTGTCCCTTGTGGTCTCCCTGCCCTCTGGCCTTAAATAGCACATAGGTGTGAGATGCCCAGCAACTCCCGCCTTCTCCTTCTGACTCACTTCCTGTAACACAACTCTGTCCATTATCACCCCACTTCCCCCAAGAAGCGTGTCCCTTTCCGCAGACTACAGTTCCAATTCTCTGGGGTCGGGCACTCAGGTTGTGTCCAGCTCTGAGCTCGTGGATGTAGACCTGCAAGACAGCTGTACGTACATCTCTCTAAATAAATGTTTTTGTTGTCTTGGGGTAGGTGCCAAGGAGTCGCTTTGCTGGATCACTGTCACTGTCACTGTCCTCCCGTTGTTCATCGATTTGCTTGAGCAGGCCCAGTAACGTCTCCATCATGAGACTTGTTGTTACTGTGTTTGGCATATCGAATACGTCACGGGGAGCTTGCCAGGCTCTGCCATGCGGGCGAGATACTCTTGGGAGCTTGCTGGGCTCTCCGAGAGGGGCGGAGGAATCGAACTCGGGTCGGCCATGTGGGCCGCGTGCATGGCAAACGCCCTACCCGCTGTGCTATCAAAACACCAGTTGCTACTGACGCTGTGTGCGTGCGTGTGTGTGTGTGTGTGTGTGTGTGTGTGTGTGTGTTGGTTTGGGTTACACCCAGTGATACTCAGGGATCACTCCTAGTAGCACTCAGAGCAAAGCAGGGTTGATCTGCAAGAAGAGCGCCTTGACCCCTATTTTTGACCTTTATGTATTCTGGAGGGTGCGAGTGATAATTTCATTGTCATTTTGATGAACTAATGTGATTTTTAATTTTTTGCTTTTTGGGTCACACCTGGCAATGCACAGGGGTTGCTTCTGGCTCATGAACTCAGGAATTACTCCTGGTGGTGCTCGGGGGACCCTATGGGCTGCTGGGAATTGAACCCGGGTTGGCCACCGCATGCAAGGCAAACGCCTTACCTGCTATGCTATCACTCCAGTCCCTGAACTAATGTGCTTTTTAGAGCAGGAAGACAAAACTTTTCCAGTGACAGAAGACTTAAAAAAGATAAGATACCAGAAGCATTAATGTTACTAAATTTTGAATGGTTATTAATATCCCCCTAATTAAAAAAAATTCTCATCGTTTAAATTTTCATCTTGTATTATTTAAATTTTCTACCATTTATTAGTTTTAAAGAGAAATATAAAATATTACAATCTTATGGTCCTATCATACATCCAGATAACCTCTTTCTTTTTGTGTGCGGGGTGGGCACTCTTGACAGTGCTCAGGGGTTTCTCCTGGCTCTGCATTCAGGAATCACTTCTGGTGGTGCTTGGGGGGATCATATGGGATGCCGGGGATTGAACCCTGGGTCGCCCGAGGCAAATGCCCTACCCCCTGCACTATCGCTCCGGCCCCCATAGATAACTTCTCTCTTGTTAAATTCTACTTTAGATGGATTGCAGGGAACTTTTTAACTATGCCAGGTAATTTTTTTTTTCGCTTCTATTTTTATTTATTTATTTTTTATCATTTTTTTTTATTAGTGAAACACCATGAAGTACACTTATAGACTAATAAATTTTTGTGCTTGGGTTTCAGTTATACAATGATCAAGTACCCATCCCTCCACCAGTGCCCATCCTCCCCCACCACGGGTCCTAGCATCCCTCCCACCCCCCATCCTCCCCCCCACCCCCCCGTCCCACCCTGCCGCTGTGGCAGGGCATTCCTCCCTGTTCTCTCTCTCTTCTTTTGGGTACTGTGTTTTGCCAGAGAGGCATTGAGTGGCAGTCATGTTTGGTCTATAGACCACTTTTAGCATGTCTCTCCCACCCTGGGAGGGTCTTCACAACACCCTTTATTTGGTGCTCTCTTCTCTATCTGAGCTTCCTTCTCACCTAGCACATGTGGCTGTATGCCAGGTAATTAATCATCATCACTATCATCCTGTTGTTCATCGATTTGCTCGAGAGGGCACCAGTAACGTCTCCATTTGTCCCTGTCACATGCTAGTGTAGCCCGATGACATATTGGAGGCTCTTTCAGGGTCAGGGGAATGAGGACATCATTGTTACTGTTTTTGGCATATCGAGTACGCCACGGGTAGCTTGCCAGGCTCTCCAAGAGAGATGGAGGCTTTTGGGGAAGCCTCTAATCACCTTTACAGATATCCCCGGTCAGGCATATATGCGGGCATGATATTCTCAGTTCTCTGAGAGCGAGAATTAGAGAATAAGAGGTCGATAATAAGAATAAGAGGGGCTGGAGCAATAGCACAGCGGGGAGGGCGTTTGCCTTGCACATAGCCAACCCAGGTTCGATTCCCAGCTTCCCATATGGTCCCCCGAGCACCGCCAGGAGTAATTCCTGAGTGTATGAACCAGGAGTAACTCCTGTGCATCGCCGGGTGTGACCCAAAAAGAAAAAAAAAAAAGAATAAGAATAAAAACTCAGGTAATTAATAAGCCTTGTATTTTTCTTGTTTGTGGTTTTAATCAATACAGATATTTAAAATAAGTTTATTTCTTTTATTCATGATTCTTTGCATTATGATCTTAGTACCATTAGTCTTGACTTTTAATTAATTTATTTATTTGGTTTTGATTTTTGTGCCACACCCAGACACCCAGCGGTGCTCAGGGCTTCCTCCTGGCTCTGCATTCATGAATTACTCCTGGTGGTGTTCGGGGGAACATTATGGGATGCAGGGATTGAACCCAGGTTGGCCGTGTGAAAGGCAAGTCCCCTCCCCTCTGTACTATCTCTCCAGCCCCCATTAGTCTTGATTTTTTTAGTGCCCCCCCATCCCAGAAACAGATAAATAAGAGTCTATTTTTATATTTCTATCTTTTGCTATTGCAATTACTTTTTTTTTTTTTTTTGCTTTTTGGGTCACACCCCGCCGATGCTCAGGGCTGACTCCTGGCTCTGCACTCAGGAATCACTCCTGGCAGAGCTTGGGGGACCATATGGGATGCTGGGAATCGAACCTGGGTTTGTTGCATGCAAGGGAAATGCCTTACTCGCTGTGCTATCGCTCCAGCCCCTAGAAACCGTTTTTACTTTTTTTTTCTTTTTATTTTTTATCACACCTGGCGATGCACAGGGGCCACTCCTGGCTCTGCACTCAGGAATTACCCCTGGCGGTGCTCGGGGGACCATATGGGATGCTGGGAATCGAACCCGGGTCGGCCGCGTGCAAGGCAAACGCCCTCCCCGCTGTGCTATTGCTCCAGCCCCTGCCATTACAACTTCTAGAGTGAGAAATGTTTGGGTGTTCTACTTATTTATTGTTTTATATTCTCCTCCAACTTGATAATTTACACAAACAAATGCGAAACTTTGGGAGCCATTGCTGTTTTCTTAAAGTGACCTGACATTTTGTTTTTAATCTCTCTTTTCCAGGAAAAATAAACTCATGATTCTAATCTACCGAATCTTGTTTTCGGAGGACTTTGAATACGCAGAACACGCCCTGAGACTAATTTACACTTATCCTTTGGCAGTGCATCTGTGGCCAAAGACAAGAGAGCTGAGTGTCAGAGCACTGATAGCAGTGAACTATTACTTTGTGGCTCTCTTTGTCGCAGAATCAGTTTTGAAGGTAATGCTTAAAAATAGAAAAATATTCTAATAGATGGACTAAATTTCTTTTTTTTGGGGGGGGGGTCACACTCGGCGATGCTCAGGGGTTCCTCCTGGCTCTGCACTCAGGAATCACTCCTGGCAGTGCTCGGGGGACCCTCTGGGATGCTGGGAATTGAACCCAGGTTGACCGCATGCAAGGCAAATCCCCTCCCCGCTGTGCTATCACTCCAGCCCTGAACTAATTTTTTTTTTTTTAAAATTGGACTCTGAGACAATGAGGGGTTAGAAGGAGGGAGAGTTGTGAGTCTGGGAGGATGGGTCTGGGGCAGTGGTATGCCTGGCGAAGGGGACAGTTGGACTGTCAGGAGCTGAATGGACGCTGACCTCTCCACATGCTGGTTGGAAACGGTTGGAAATGATGGATGGCTGAAGGTAGGCCCTGGTGCAATACAATGTGACTTGGATTTTAAAGGAAAGCCAAGAGTCTGAGTTTTCAACCCCTCACTCCCACTCTGGGGGTCACCCTACCCATGTTCTTTGTCTCATTTAATAGCCCCCCCTCCCCTGGCACAGACAACAATATTTCAGATGCTTAGTTTGTCTTGTTTTAAGGGCTAAGCTCTAACCACTGGGACACATTCCAGGCCCCCTATCACTGTTGAAAATGATTTGATGCTGGGAGATTTTTGCTGCCACAGTTGATAGGATTGCGGAATTGTAGTACTCTTGTATTCTCTAAGGTCATAATGAAATCAGTGTCATGCTTCCAGTCTGGATATCAGATTTTTAAAACATTTTTTTTTCTTTTTGGGTCACACCCAGCTCAAGGGGTTCCTTCTGGCTCTGCACTCAGGAATTTCTCCTGGTGGTGGTTGGGGGACCCTATGGGATGCCAGGGATCGAACCCAGGTCAGCCACGTGCAAGGTAAATGCCCTACCCGCCATACTATCGCTCTGACCCCTGGATATCAGTTTTTTAAAAAAGTATTATAAAAGTGCTTGGAACGCCTTCAAGAGCGTTGAAGAAATAGCTAAGAGGACGAGGAACCTCCGGCTCCGGGCACATCTCTTTGATTCCACTGTTCTTCCTGCAGTAACATATGCCTCAGAGACCTGGGCCCTACGCAAACAGGATGAGAACGCTATTCGGGTCTCCCAAAAAGGAATTGAAAGAGCTATGCTTGGAATATCACGTTTCACTCAAGTGAGAGAAAGAATCTGGAGTTCTGACATCTGTCGACGATCAAGGATCAGGGACGCTGCCTCGTTTGCCAAGGTGTCAAAAATCAGATGGGCTGGTCACGGAATGAGATTTAAAGACGACCGCTGGACTAGAGCTGTTACCGACTGGATTCCAGGGGACGTCAAAAGACCGCATGGCCGCCCACCTACCAGATGGTCAGTCTTCTCCATCAAGATCATGAATGATCGGTTTGAGGCTCTTCGTGTTCCCAGAGCGAACAGACGCCATTGGGCTACACTAGCACGCGACAGGGACAAATGGAGATGTTACTGGGCCCGCTCGAGCAAATCGATGAACAATGGGAGGACAGTGACAGTGACATTGTCTTGCCATGATTAAAAAAAAAATAAGTGAACAAGAATACCAGTTTTCTCAGTTCTCATCATAACATAATGTGAGGGCTAACTTTGTAAGACGCTTTCAAAGGTGGTTTTTCAGCATTAGTTTTTCATATTCGGATTATTTTTAATAGTATTGCAATAAACCCACTTGTTGCTAGTCTTTGTTGCTTGTTTTTGGCATTCTGGCATCATTAAGATCTTTTTGAATCAAATAACAAATTTAGTGCTGAGATTTAAAAAAAGAAACAACCCTTTTTCTTTTTTTCTTTTTTTTGCCTGTTGGGGTCACACCCAGTGATGCTCAGTGGTTACTCTTGGCTCTGCACTCAGGAATTATTCCTGGCGGTGCTTGGGGGACCCTATGAGATGCCAGGGACTGAACCCAGGTCGGCTGTGTGCAAGGCAAACGCCCTACGCGCTGTGCTATCACTCCAGTCCCCAACCCTTTTTCAACTGATAATCAATACCTTTTTTTTTTTCCATTTTGGGTCACACCTGGCAATGCACAAGGGTTACTCCTGGCTCTGCACTCAGGAATTACCCCTGGTGGTGCTCAGGGGACCATATGGGATGCTGGGAATCGAACCCAGGTCGGCCGCGTGCAAGGCAAGTGCCCTCCCCGCTGTGCTATTGCTCCAGCCCCATTCATTTATTTATTTAATTTATTTTTTTCTTTTTGGATAATTGATACCTTTTGCCGTAGAGCCTTGATCTGTTGATTCGGAAGCTTTCCCTCCCGCTCAGGAATTCACATGCGCCGTTTGTTTTCTGAACAGATAATCATTCTGCAGAAGAAATATTTTCAGAGATATTGGAACATAGTGCAGTTTGCCCTCATGCTGCTTGGCCTCTTGGATCTGTTCTGTGTGTACTTTGTCACCCTGAGGCCGGAAAACTGGATTCTTATTCGGATCACCGTGGTTCTGGGGTACATGAGGTTCCTGCGGCTTGTTCCTTTAATCAAGGTAAAGCTCTGTGTCTTTCCTGAACGCGGGAGCTTCTTCTCTGCTGCATTTCCTCTCTCCCTTCCTTAAAAACTGCCGTTACCCACCTCTCCCCTTCTCCCACCATCCTGAGGCAAAGGGCACGCGGCCTCCATACTCCCAACCCTCCCGTCCCCTCTTCCCAGCCCTGCCCTCCGCCAGTAACTGTCTTACCTCACACTGCACACCTCGGTGAGTCTGCGATAATGCCTGAACCTCTGGGTCCTGGTTCTGGTCATGGGCAGCGCCCATGGAGTACCCTGCATCCTGTGAGCACCGCACACCTCAGGAGGGGGCAGCAGTGGATGTGGCCCAGAAGCAGGTGCTGAGAGTTTAGGGAATCTTGCTCGGCTCTGCAGAAAGGATGAGAATGTTCTCTCCTGCCTGCGGTTCCCTCTCTTCTCACCAGAGGGGCTATCCCTTCTCACCACAGCTCTGGGTTGGATTCTGACGGTACGTTCCCCGATGATCTGGTTCAACTTTATTTTATTTTATTATTATTTTTTAAATAGGTTTATTTGGAGGGTTTTTTTTAAATTCTATTTTTTAAATTTATTTTTATTTTTGCTCGAGTGGGCCCAGTAACGTCTCCATTGGAGACTTTGTTGTTACTGTGTCTGGCATATCGAATACGTCACGGGGAGCTTGCCAGGCCTGCCGTGCGGGCGAGATACTCTCGGTAGTTTGCCAGGCTCCCCGAGAGGGGCGGAGGAATCGAACTCGGGTCGGCCGTGTTGGCTGCGTGCAAGGTAAACGCCCTACCGCTGTGCTATCGCTCATTTTTATTTTTTTTTATTAGTGAAACACCATGAGGTACAGTTATAGACTTACAAATTTTTGTGCTTGGGTTTCAGTCATACAATGATCGAGTACCTATCCCTCCACCAGCGCTTACCTCTACCACCACGGGTCCCAGCATTCGTCCCAACCGCATCCCCCCACTCCCCCCTGCCACTGTGGCAGGGCATTCCTCCTTGTTCTCTCTCTCTTCTTTTGGGTCCTCTGTTTTGCAAGAGAGGCATTGAGTGGCAATCATGTTTGGTCCATAGTCTACTTTCAGCATGCTTCTCCCATCCTGGGAGGATCCTCCCAACACCTTTATTTGGTGCTCCCTTCTCTATCTGAGCTCCCTTTTCCCCTAGCATGTGTGGCTGGCCTCCAAGCCATGGAGCAAAATTCCTGGTACTAATCTCGGCCATTCTTGGGGGTTAGTCTCCTATTTTGTTACTTTATGTTCCCCAGATGAATGCAATCTTTCTGTGTCTATCCCTTTCTTTCTGAGTCATTTCGCTTAACATGATACTTTCCATGTAGTACCACTTGTATGTAAATTTCATGACTTCATCTTTTCTAACAGCTGCATAGTACTCCATTGTGTAAATGTACCAAAGTTTCTTCAACCAGCCATCTGTTCTCGGGCACTCAGGTTTTTTCCAGATTCTGGCTATTTGCAATGAACAAACAAGTGCAGATGTCACTTCGACTATACCTTTTTGCCTCTCTGGGATATATTCCCAGGAGTGGTATTGCTGGGTCAAATGGGAGCTCAATTTCGAATTTTTTGAGAATCGACCATACTGTTTTCCAAAAGGGTTGGACCAGTCGGCATTCCCACCAGCAGTGAAGGAGGGTCCCTTTCTCGCCACATCCGCACCAGTACCAGTTGCTTTTGTTCTTGTGGATGTGGGCCAGTCTTATTTGGAGGGTTTTTAAGGTGTGGAGTGGGAGAGAGTGTGAGAGAGAGAGAGAGAGAGAGAGAGAGAGAGAGAGAGAGAGAGAGAGAGAGAGAGAAACACACTCAAGAGAGAACACAGGCCTCTCCAAGGGCGGAAAGAGCCCCTACACACATCCTAGCATGAGACACGAAAGCATGAAAGTCCACATCTCAAGAGGGGAGATGTGGGCGACACATGTGCTCGGCCACGTGGGCGCAAGCAGCACATGGGCTCAGGCAGTGTATGCGCCTTAATTTTAATTTTTAATTTAATTTTTTTGCTTTTTGGGTCACACCTGGCAATGCTCAAGGGTTACTCCTGGCTCTGCACTCAGGATTCACCCCTGGCGGTGCTTGGGGCACCCTATGGGATGCCGGGGATCGAACCTGGGTTGGCCGCGTCCTCCCCGCTGTACTATCGCTCCAGCCCCTGATTCAGCTTTTTAATATCCCCCTTCTCTCTCACTCTCTCAGCTTCTCTCTTGGGAGTTCTCTATGATTTCATTAGTCGCTTTCACTTAAATCACAGTAAAAAATCATGCTAACACACATTGAAGTCCTGGAAGCTTAACAATTAAACAAAAATGCTGGAGCGATAGCACAGCGATAGGGCATTTGCCTTGCACGCAGCCAACGTGGCCAACCCGAGTTCGATTCCTCCGCCCCTCTCAGAGAGCCCGGCAAGCTACCGAGAGTATCTCGCCCGCACAGCAGAGCCTGGCAAGCTCCCCGTGACGTATTCAATATGCCAAACACAGTAACAACAAAGTCTCCAATGGAGACATTACTGGGCCCGCTCGAGCTAATCGATGATCAACGGGAGGACAGTGACAGTGACAGCTGTAAACCTTGGTAGTAAAAGGAAGCAGAACCTGTCACCTACTTCACTTCAGGTCCAGCCTCCCAGACTGTCCCTCTGTCCCGTCCTGTCCCACCGCGTCTGTGAGAGTAACCGTACAGAGGTGGAGACACAGAACCTGCCTCCAGAGCTGCTCTCAGCTTGCCCAGAGCTCTGAGGGCTGGCAGTGGCCGGTGTGGAAGGGGCCCCTGACCGCCCGGGGAGGACCAGCCCCTCACTCTCCCCCTATTCTGTAGATACTGATCCCGGTGCTCCTCGGTGTCATGGATGAGTTGATCAAGAAACGCCTTAGCCTAATGTACAGTATCACCAAAGGCTACGTCAAAGCCCAGGACGATACACAGTTCCTGATCAAACGCATTTTCAGCCAGGAATCAGTCAACGAGGTAGGCGCCGGCTCCAGACTGCGACGGGCAGTGTGTGTGTGTGTTGGGGGGGGGGGCAGATCTGGGGACTCCGCATTGTGTGTGGATAGTGGCACAGTGGGTGGGGGTCTGGCTGCTTCCAAGCCCCTCCCTCAGGTGAAGGATGGCAGGGGAGACCCACAGGACAACCTCTGCTTTGTGCTTTTTTTGTGTGTCAGGGGGTCACACCCGGCGATGCTCAGGGCTGACTCCTGGCTCTGCACTCAGGAATCACTCCTGGCGGTGCTCGGGGGACCCAATGGGATGCTGGGGATCGAACCCGGGTCGGCCACGTGCAGGGCAAACGCCCTCCCCGCTGTGCTATCGCTCCAACCCCAACCTCTGCTTTGTGAATGCCAGCGGACACCCTCGGACTCACTCCTGGGGTCTCCGTGGGATGGTGCCTCTCGCTCTCACTTTTGGGGCCCAGAGCATAGACTGGGGGACTGTGGACTCGCTCTCTGAGTCTGGGCCAACACCCAGAGAGACGGTTGAGGGTTGAATCACTTGTCCTGCACGCGGCCAGCCCAGCTTTGGTTCCCGCCCCAAGCCCCTCCAGGGGTGATCCTTGAGCACAGAGCACAGAGCCAGGAGTGAGCCCGTGTCTAGAGGCCAGAGCGAGAGTGGGGAGGGAGCTGGCCTGGAAGGCAGCTGACCCAAGTGTGATCCTCGCCACACACAAGCTCCCCTGAGTCCCACCCGGAGTGACGCCTGGGTACAGAGCCGGGAGTAACCCCTGAGCACCACTCGGGGTGGCCCCCAAACCAGAAAGAACAAACCCCACCTCCAAACCCAAAGTAAGCCCATGTCTGTGTGGGGAAGGCGGGGGAGAGTGATGTGTGATGGGGCGGGAGAGACACTGGACGGAGGAGGAAGGAATTACGGAAAATGTGCTAAAAACTGACCATGCGGGGCTGGAGCCATAGGACAGGAGGGAGGGTGTTGGCCTTGCACGCGGCCAACCCAGGTTCGATCCCCGGCATCCCATAGAGTCCCCTGAGCACCGCCAGGAGTGATTCCTGAATGCAGAGCCGGGAGTCAGCTCTGAGCATCACCGGGTGTCCCCCCCCCAAAAAAAAACCCTCCAAAACAAACAAATAAAAGAACTTATCATACAGGGGGCTGGGGCCATAGCACAGCAGGTAGGGCACTTGCCTCACACGTGGTTGACCCGGGTTCGATTCCCAGCATCCCATAGGGTCCCCCCAAGCACCGCCAGGAGTGATTCCTGAGTGCAGAGCCGGGAGGAACCCCTGAGCATCACCAGGTGGGACCCAGAAAGCAAAAGAAAAAAACCTTATCATACAGGATTTCAAAACTTCGAGAAAATATTATGAAAAGATTTAAAGGATTCCTTCGGGCTGTTCCTGGGTGCGAGGTGGCAGGGTAGCTGCCCGGGACAGTGTGGTATTGAGGCAGCTGCCCGGGAATAGCCCTACCACAGGGTGCAAAGGCCTCCTGGGTGGCTAGGGACCCCTTCCTGTTTCCTGCCTGCAGTTCAGCTCACCAACAGTCTGCATGCTCTCCCGGGAGGGATGGGTTGGAACACTGCTCCCCTTGAACACACTCCTTCCCTCGTCCATGCTGGCTGGCTTGGAGGTGACTTTCCTTGTGTGTGACGAGGGTTATTTATGTCTACAGGGTATTTTCTCAGCCACAGTGTGACACAGATCTTCCCTCTGAACTTGTAATTTACCGAAGCCTCAGCTGGAATGACTGTGTGGGAGCAGAAAATCAGGGGCGGACTGCAGGATTTTTTTTCTTTTTGGGTCCCACCCGGCGATGCTCAGGGGTTCCTCTTGGCTCTGCACTCAGGAATTACTCCTGGCGGTGCTCGGGGGACCATATGGGATGCTGGGAATCGAACCCCGATCGGCCGCGTGCAAGGCCAACGCCCTCCCCGCTGTGCTATCGCTCCAGCCCCCAAGGGCTGTGGGTTTTGTCTTTTGCATGGATTTTTTTTTAGATAGATCGGTTTATTATAGGGTGGGGGCAGGGGGGGACAAGCCAGATTCCCCCCCTACCCTCCCCCCCCCCCCCCCGGAAATCATGAACTAAATGAGCTTTTTTCTGTCCTACTCTTTTTTTTTAATTTAATTAATTTATTTTTTTGGGTCACACCTGGTGATGCACAGGGGTTACTCCTGGGTCTGCACTCAGGAATTACTCCTGGCGGTGCTCAGGGGACCATATGGGATGCTGGGAATCAAACCCGGGCTGGCCGTGTGCAAGGCAAACGCCCTCCCCACTGTGCTATTGCTCCAGCCCCTTCTGTCCTACTCTTTCCTCTCGCTTTGAAAGCCAGCAATGAAATTGGTGCAAGAAAAAACTAATATCCTTCACTTCTTGCAGAAATTATACAAGATTCTGGAAGCCAACAAACAAGACGCGATTAAGGAACTCGGTAGGTGTCAGGCGTGTCTGGTGCCCAGAGCTCCCCCAGGGCTTCCCATCTCTCCACAGCGAAAGGTTAAGAACATGGTCGCGTAAGCTCAGAGGCTTGTGGGATGGAGAGAGCATGGACCAGGGAGGCTGCGTTGGCATCCTGTGCGTTGAGTGGTCAGGGTCTGCTGGCCCACATCAGACGAGCCTCACCCCAGCCCTCACACCATGCTCTGGATCCGGGTGGTACATTCCTGCACACTGGTGGTGGTGACAGGAAGCTGGGCTCCTGCTGAATGCTTGCTGGGTCAGGAGCACTGTAATTGCATGTCTCCATCCTTAGCGTGAGGCAGTCACGGTCTCCCCTTCCTGATAGGAGACAAAACGGGTGTCCCCTGGACAGCTGAACTCCCCAGGCCCTCTGGGTTTCTCGCCGTGAGCTAGGCAGTGGTGTCCAGCCTTTGTCCAGCTGTGAGCCAGCACAGCTACAGGACTGTCTGGCACAGACCTTGAACTCTAGTGAACTGTCAATTAGCATTCCTTTCCCCGTCACTGCATTCCAACGCGTGAGGTCTGGAGAGAGAGCACAAGGGGGAAGTCACTTGCCCTGCATGATGCCATCCCCTGGTACCACCTGGGGTCCCCCAAGAGACCCTTGAGTACAGAGTTGGGAGTCTGCTGCTGGTGAGAACGCTGTCACTGTCACTGTCCTCCCGTTGTTCATCGATTTGCTTGAGCGGGCACCAGTAATGTCTCCATGGTGAGACTTGTTGTTACTGTGTTTGGCATCTCGAATACACCACAGGGAGCTTGCCAGGCTCTGTTGTGCGGGCGGGATACTCTCGGTAGCTTGCCGGGCTATGCCGGTGAGAACATACAGACAATAAAACCCAAACTAGACAATTCTGACTGCGTGTCCCCGGGGTGTCAGGCCTTGCTCTCAGAGTTAGGTCCACAGCGAGTGCCCTCTTGGCGAGATGACAGGAAGGGTTGCATGGTGCCAGCCCACGTGGCAGGGCACTTTGATTTGCCCTTTACTGAAGAGTGAGGCAGAGGATGGGCTGGAGCAGTAGTCCAGCGGGAAGGGCGCTGGCCTTGCACACGGCAGCCCCGGGTTCGATCCCCGGTACCCTATATGGTCTCGTGAGCACTGCCAGGAGAGATTCCTGAGTGTAGAACCCTCAACACCGGCGGGGGTGACTTCAAAACTAAAACAAACAAAAAGTGTGGAGGAGATGGTGAAGGGCTGTGGGTAACGCGTCCCTAACGGGGATGCACAGGGTCCCCCTGGGAAGAAGGCAGAGACAAGGGCTGGGCTGGGGGTACACCCTCCATTTCCTCCTCGACACAGTGGGCGCAAGCTCATCCAGCGACCCGGAAGTGCTTTGCACCTGGGACTCAGCTCAAGGGACGACCCGGGAACAGCTGTGCACCTGGGTCCTGCCCTGGACAGCCAAGAAAGGACGACCCGGAAGTGCTTTGCACCTGGGACTCAGCTCAAGGGACGACCCGGGAACAGCTGTGCACCTGGGTCCTGCCCTGGACAGCCAAGAAAGGACGACCCGGAAGTGCTTTGCACCTGGGACTCAGCTCAAGGGATGACCCGAGAACTGCTTTGCACCTGGGACTCAGTTCCTGTGCACTGGCAGCACTCACCTTGTTGGCTCGCTGACCGTTCCCTTGGCCTCAGGGTTCATCGAGCACGAGTGTCGCGACATCGTCATGGCTCTGAAGACGCGGCACGCCATCCTCACGGTGATCACCAAAGCCCTGAAGAACCTCACCTTCCTCTGGTCCAGGGGCATCATCGGCAAGCACGAGGGCATGGAGATAAACAAGGTCGGGCCCCTCTCCCCGTTGCTGCTTCCGGGGGGGCATGGGCAGAGAGCAGTGGGCAAGAGATGAGCCCCTGCGTCCACTCTGCCCTCTGCCCGCAGCCTTGCACGCCCGCGGTAACACATGCCCTTGCACGCCCATGGTACCCGCCACCTCCCAACACATCTTGGGTACAAGTGCAGAAACCTAACTCCTCACCAGCCAAAGAGATACCCAAGATAGCCAACGTCTTATGGCCTCGATGCATTTCTTCAGTTGGTGCATGGTTTGCAGGCCAGAGACCCAACTAGCTTCAATCCCTGGCACCAAAATCACAATCACAAATCATCCTGTTAATCGTCGATTGCCTCGAGCAGGCCCCAGTAACGTCTCCTTCATCCTAGCCCCGAGATTATATTCAAGGCTCTTCAGGAGAATGAGACCCATCATTGTTACTGGTATTTGGCATATTGGGGACGCCGCGGGGAGTTTGCCAGACTCTGCTGTGTGGAACAAAGTGTTCCCCCCAATACTGAGTCAGTTTGGATTTCTTCCGTTTTTTTTAACCTGATGTCCTTCTCGTTGTTCGTTGCATTGTCGACCTGTAGGTGCTTCTTTCCAAAATCAAAGACCTGAACAGCTTCCCCATGACGATCCCACCCCCGACACTGGACAAATTCCTTCGCAATATCGTCTGGCTGGAAAACAAGGACGTTCTCATTGAGTTTTTCAAGGTAGAGACCCCGGCTACTCATCCCTCTCATGCTTGAACATTCTTTCTTTTTTTCTTTTCCTATTATCTAACTTAAGAATTGTCACTGTCCTCCCGTTGTTCATCGATTTGCTTGAGCGGGCCCAGTAACGTCTCCATTTTGAGACTTGTTGTTACTGTGTTTGGCATATTGAATACGTCACGGGGAGCTTGCCAGGCTTTGCTGTGCGGGCGAGATACTCTTTGTAGCTGTCGGGCTCTCCAAGAGGGGCAGAGGAATCGAACCCGGCTTGGCCGGGCTGGCTGCGCGCAAGTCAAACGCTCTTACCGCTGTGCTATCGGTCCAGCCCACCTTGAAACAGTATGTCTAAATAATTCAGTTAAGCATTTTCTCTTTTGATTACTCAAACATATAGTAAACATAAAACACGAATGTCCTATAAAAGCGTCCTCAGACATTTTTAGTGTCCTTTTGAAAATCTTTAAAATTTTTTAATGTTCATAGAACTGGCTTATTTACTAAAAATGCAATTTGTAAGTACAAGTGATGGATCCGAAGAAAGAATGCACCAGAGGCAAATGTAAATTATTGAATAAAACTTAAGAATAATTTTTTTTAAAGCATCTCCACGGCCAAGCCCTCTCACTAAAGGAAGTCAGAACAGAGGAGGCCGGAAATTGATTTCTGGGTCTTTGCTTTGTCCTGAGCCTCTGTGGCCCTTTGTACCCTGGACACTGCCCTTCCTCTCGTCTCAGCCAACCCACTCCTCTCTGCTCCGTGTGCCCTGGACACCCACTGCAGGGCCCTGTGGCCTTGCTGGATTTTTCCAGAGCCCCGGCCCTTCATCAGAATTCTCACCCCATGTTACAGATATCCACCCAACCTCACACAATCATCCTCTGCTTTCCATTTTAGCCCAACACAGGGACAAAGTTTTCTTTTTCTTATTTTGCTTTTTTGGGTCACATCTGATGATGCTCAGGGGTTCCTCCTGGCTCTGAGCTCAGGAATCACTCCTGGTAGTGCTGGGGGACCCTATGAGATGCCGGGGGTCAAGCCCAGGTTGGCCAGGAACAAGGCAAGTACCTTACCCGTTATTCTATAGCTCTGGCTCTTTTTGTCTTTTTTTTTTCTTTTTGGGTCACACCTGGCAATGCACAGGGGTCCCTCCTGGCTCTGCACTCAGGAGTTACTCCTGGCGGTGCTCAGGGGACCATATGGGATGCCAGGAATCGAATCCGGGTCTTTTTCTTTCTTTAAGTTTGTGTTTTTATGTTACTTGAAATCTTTGATGCCTCGATCTCTCAGTCTGAAGATTCCCTAGAAAAGCAGACCCCGGCCATTCTGTGTTGCCTCTCCTTTGCCTCTTTCATTGATTTCTTTCAGCAAAGAGCCAGGATCGTCTATTTTGAATATGGTGACATCATTTGCAAAGAAGGAGAAATGCCGCAAGGAATCTACCTGATCATTTCAGGACTGGCGATCGTAAGAGACCGTTTTTCTGAGAGTGTGTGGTGGAAGATTGTCGTTATGATTTGAGGGGAGACTACTAGGAGCCAAGCAGGTCTCCTGTTTGGGGATGGACTCTTTCGCAAACGAAGCCACTTCTGCTCACGGCAAACACGGGAGCCTGAGCGTAGAGTGAGGCAGTGCCCCACGTTAGGCCATGACTTCCCATGGCACAAAATGTTTCCAGACTCCCGGCTTACTCCTCATCTCAATCCCGAGCAGAATCACCATTTCCTCGAGGTTCAGCTTAAGGAATCGATGCCGGAAGTGGTTAGGCTACTTCCTGATGAGGGCTGGAGAGAGCTTGGCCCCCAGGAGTGCAATTTTTTGCCTGTGTGGAGACCCCAGTTTGGCCCCTGGTACCCCGTGGGCCCCCATCACCACTGGGCATAGCCCTCGGGGGTGTGCAAGAACCAAGCAGTTCTGCATTCTTGGGTCTGACTGTCGCAGGAGTAGCCCCGGGGACCCCTGAGCACTGCTTAGGAGGCTCTCACCCCCCCCCCCCCCCACTGACATTGATAAGGAAGGGTCTCTGATAAATGCCATCCTAACACAGGCGCAACCGGTGCCAGGGGCTTTCCAGCCAGTCACTGGGCAAATATGATATAGTCGGTACATCCGGCACAGGACTGACCATCTGGCCAGAGAGAGCCTGTCCTCCTCCTCCTCCTCCTCCTCCTCCTCCTCCTCCTCCTCCTCCTCCTCCTCCTCCTCCCTCCTCCTCTTCTTCCTCCTCCTCCTCTTGCTCCTCCTCCTCCTCTTCCTCCTCTTTATTCTCTTCCTCTTCCTCCTCCTCCTTCTCCTCCTCCTCCTTCTTCTTCTTCCTCTTCCTCTTCTTCCTCTTCTTCTTCCTCCTCCTCCTCCTCCTTCTTCTTCCTCTTCCTCTTCTTCCTCTTCTTCCTCTTCCTCCTCCTCCTACTTCTTCTTCTTCTCCCTCTTCTCCTTCTCCTTCTCCTCCTCCTCCTCTTCCTTCTTCTTCTTCCTTCTTCTTCTTCTTCTTCCTCTTCCTCCTCTTCCTCCTCCTCCTCTTCTTCCTCTTCCTCCTCCTCCTCCTCTTCCTCCTCCTCTTCCTCCTCCTCTTCCTCATCTTCTTCCTCTTCCTCCTCTTCTTCCTCCTCTTCTTCTTCTTCTTCTTCTTCTTCTTCTTCTTCTTCTTTTTCCTCTTCTTCTTCCTCTTATTCCTCCTCTTCCTCTTCTTCTTCTTCCTCCTCTTCTTCTTCCTCTTCTTCTTCCTCCTCTTCCTCTTCTTTCTCTTTTTCTTCATCCTTTTCCTCTTCTTCTTCCTCCTCTTCCTCCTCCTCCTTCCTCCTCTTCTTCTTTCTCCTTCTTCTCCTTCTTCTCCTCCTCCTCCTCCTCCTTCTCCACCTTCTCCTCCTTCTTCTCCTTGTTCCTCCTTTCTTTCTTTCTTTCTTTCTTCTTTCTTTTTCTTCTTCCTTCTTCTTTTTTTTTTGCTTTTTGGGTCCCACCCAAAGATGCACAGGGGTTCCTTCTGACTCTGAACTCAGGAATCACTCCTGGCGGTGCTCGGGGACCCTATGGGATGCTGGGAATCGAACCAGGTCGGCTGCATGCAAGACAAACACTCTACTTGCTGTACTATCTCCCCGAGAGCCTGCTTTCCTAGGGGTCACTTCCCCGGGGAGACTTACAAGTAAGACGTGACTCCGAGGTCAGCTGCTTCCCTTGGTCCTCAGGCAGCCTCAACAAACCCTTTAAAGGCTGAGCTCCAGCATCGAGGTACCTCACGCCTCAAGGACACATGGAGGGGGAAGGGGGCCCAGTCTCCAGGCTCTGTCTTTTGCCATTTGGCTACACTGCCCCATGTGACCTCAGCTGCCGGCTCTGTTCTAGTGAGAACCGTGGCCAAGACACTTCTGCGAGCCCCCAGGAGAGTTTTCCCTTCAGCACACACACCCAGGGGAGGTTTCCTGAAGTACCTGGGTGGAGAGGGGCGTATTTTCACCACCGCCCCCCCCCCCCCATCTCTCATACAGTCTTTCCGGGGGAGGGGGCGTTTACAGCCCCTCCTGCTGCACTTCCGGGCCCCTTCTGCAGGACAGTGGTGCCTCCCGCCAGTCCACTGTGCCCCCTCAAAACCCTACTCAGATGGGCTTCAGGGGTCTCAGCATCCTGAACTGTCGTGAGGGCAAACAAGGCTTTTACTGAACCAGGCCTTGGTGTGGCGACCCTGGGTACTGACACCCCCTCCCCCCAGGCTCTAGCTCCTTAGGTCAGGGTCCCCCGCTGACTCAGGGCAGATGACCACCTCAGTGGAGCTGCAGCAGCTGCTGTTTTGGGGGGGATTTAATTTTTTTTGAGGTCACACCTGGCGATGCACAGGGGTTACTCCTGGCTCTGCACTCAGGAGTTACTCCTGGCGGTGCTCAGGGGACCATATGGGATACTGGGAATCGAACCCGGGTCGGCCATGTGCAAGGCAAACACCCTACCCGCCGTGCTATCGCTCCAGCCCCTGGGAGGATTTTATACACGGGAGCTAGAAGCAGCGCCTTGCAAACAGCGGGGCCAGAGTGGAAGGCATTCATGCTAAGAGAGAGCCCGGCGCGCTGATCCCAGCTCTGCACACAGGAGGCCTGTTTCTGCCCCCGGCACCCCGCACCCCTGGAACACCACTGGGAGGGAGCTGGGAGTAGCCACCCCCCAGGACCCGCCTGCCTTGGAGAGCTGGGGTGTGGAAGAATCCTCCTCCCCCCCGTGAAGTCCCCAGCGAGGCTCCCCCATCACGGCGGCACCCGGTGGGGCATCCAGCTCGGCCCAAGGGGGCTTCGCTGCAGCTCTCCTCCTGCATGCTGCCTTCCCTTCGCAGCTGTACAGGTCGAGCCCTGGCTTTGGCGTGAACAGCAGCATCAGGTCCACCCGCAAGTCCAAAACCATGTTCACGGAGTATTGTACGAGCGGGGACATCATCGGCGAGCTGAGCTGCCTGCTGAAGCACGAGACGGAGTACATGGCCATCTGCGAGACCGCCCTGCAGGTAGACCCCCGTCCCTCCTCTTCCTTCCGGCTCTGCGACCGTCCTTCGTCCCCCGGCATGTCACTGGAAGCAGCAGAGGCCAGCTGCAGAGGCAGGTGTAGCATGGGCTGACATACACACACGTGCACACACACGTGCGCACACACGTGCGTTCAAAAGCACAAGAGAGCATAAACATGCATGTACATGTGTGTTCGTATGCACACACATGTGCGTACATATGCATGCACACGCACACACATGCATACACGCACACACACATATACACATGTGCACACATGTGCATTCCTGCGCGTGCACACACATGTGCATTCAAAAGTACATGAGCATAAACATGCACACACGTGCACGTGTCCACACACACGTGCACGTGTCCACACACACATGCACGTGTTCACACACACGTGCATATATGCACACACGTGCACACACGTGCATTCAGAAGCACACGAGCACAAACATACATGTACACATGTGTTCGTATACACACATGTGCGTACATATGCATGCACACACATGCATACATGCACACACGCACACATGCATACACACATGTGCGCACACGTGCATTCCTGCGCATGCACACACATGTGCATTCAAAAGCACATGAGCATAAACATGCACACGCGTGCACGTGTTCACACACACGTGCATATATGCACACACGTGCACACACGTGCATTCAAAAGCACATGAGCATGAACATGTACACATGTGTTCATATACACACATGTGCATACATATGCATGCACACATGCATGCATGCACACACGCACACATGCATACACACATGTGCACACATGTGCATTCCTGCGCGTGCACACACATGTGCATTCAAAAGCACATGAGCATAAACATGCACACGCGTGCACGTGTTCACACACACATGCATATATGCACACACACATGCACACACGTGCATACATGCATGCGCACACGCATACACGCTGCCACATGCATGTTGAAAAGGTGTTTCCATATTCATGGAAGGAAACGTGGGGAAGGGCTGGAGCTATAGCACAGCAGGGAGGGCGTTTGCCTTGCACGCGGCCGACCCGGGTTCGATCCCCAGCATCCCATGGGGTCCCCCGAGCACCGCCAGTAGTAATTCCTGAACACAGAGCCAGGAGGAAACCCTGAGCATCCATCGCTGGGTGGGACCCCCAAAAACAAAAAATAAACAACAAAAAGAACATGCGGTGAACGAGCTGCTTTGCCCACGGGGCCTGTGGATATGGTGTTTCTGCGGCTCGATCCGGGCGTCTTGGGCTCTGCCACAGCTGCTGTCTGAGAGCAGCATTCCCGGCCCGTGACTGAGAATCTTGCTTTCACTGCCCGCACACCTGGTCACCTTTCCCCGTTAGCCTCCCAGGATGAGGCTAGAGAGCGGCCCGGACCGATCCACGGGAGTGGGTTTCCTGCACGCGAGAGGCGGAGGCAACCGGAAGCTGGGTGGCGGGGGTCCGGGGTTACGGGGAAGTGAGCCGGCCTCGTCCCCTGCCCTCCCAGGCCTGCTTTATCTCCCTGGAGGACCTGTTCGAGGGCTTCGACATCTTCTGGCCGTCCCTGGAGTATAAGCTGTGGCTCAAGCTGTCACTGTCCATCGCCTTCCAGTACTTTGAGTCGAGTCTCGTGACCGAGGTGAGTGACCCGACAAAACTGTGCCAGAGGTCACCGTCTGGCGACAAAGACAACGACGGAGCTTTAAGCATTCTCTTATTTTTTTTTAAATTTATTTATTTATTTAGCTTTTTGGGTCCCACCCAGCGATGCACAGGGGTTACCCCTGGCTCTGCACTCAGGAATGACTCCTGGCGGTGCTCAGGGAACCCTATGGGATGCTGGGAATCGAACCCGGGTCGGCCGCGTGCCAGGCAAACGCCCTCCCCGCTGTGCTATCGCTCCAGCCCTAAACATTCTCTTAGCTCAGGGGTGTCAGCTCTCTCGGCACAGCCCGTTTGCCCAGGCTCGGTACAGCGCCCCCCCTTAAAATGGGATCCGGAAAATACTGAGTAGCTGGAGCCCCGAGAACAGCACCGATGCGTCACGCTGCGTTCCTGGGCGCAGCGGGCTGTGGCCCCGCTGCCGTGAAACCGTCTCCCGCCCTGCCGGGCCTCAGTGGAGGCTGCAGAGCTGCTTCTCCGAGACCAGGAGCGGGTTCGAGCCTAGTTCTCGAGCCATGTGCAAATAAGAGACAAGGGCTGGAGCGATGGCACAGCAGGGAGGGCGTTTACCTGGCACGTGGCCGACCCGGGTTCGATCCCCGGCATCCCATAGGGTCACCCCAGCACCGCCAGGAGTAATTCCTGAGTGCAGAGTCAGGAGGAACCCCTGAGCATCACTGGGTGTGACCAAAAAAAATGAAAAAAAAAAAAAGGGCTGCCAGTCTGCTCTCCCTTGACATTTTGGGGGCCCAGGTGACCCGAGAAGGAGGCCTCTGCTTGCCTCGTTAGACTCAGATGTAGCTCCCGGAGTCATTCCTGGGCCCCTGGCAGGTGGAACCGGTTCTGCCTCCGATGGCCTCCAAGCACTCGCCCCTTGGCCGCTTCCTGGGGGGCCCGGCTCAGCTCATTTTGCACAGTGGCTGGAGGGAGTGTCGACTTCTTCCAGGATCTCACCTTCGAGAAGTGCGTGCAGTTCAACCACGCCTACGTGGAGACGCTCTCCAGCTATAACGAGATGGTCGTCGACAACCTGAACCTGAAGTTGGTCATCATCGTGTACGGTAGCGCCGTTGACACCAAGACGGGGGAGTCCTACCTCGCCCCCAGCATCTTACCGAAGACCTGCCAGCAGGTGCGGCCCTGGGCCCTGGGCTGTGGCTCTCACCATCCTACGCGACTCGGCCCCGTCACGCTGCCCCTCCTGGCCCACGCCTGGGTTTTCTGTGTCTCGGCGTTCGTGGCTCGGTGTCCGTGGCTTGCCAGTTCCTGGCTCCAGCTCCTTACAGTCTCCGGCAATTGTCTGGGACTTCCTGGCCTGTTTTCCTGAGCTCTGTCCCTTCAAGTTCCAGTCCTTTGGTCACCTTTCGTGGCAGAGTCCTGTTTTGGGAGCCTATGGCCACCACAGCTTCCTCATCCCCCGGGGAGCCTGTGGTTGGACCTCGGAGTTCCCCGGGGGGAGCAGCCTGCCCTGGTGAGGCCTCGACACCGTGACTTTCCCTACAGGCAACTTTGAAACTCAACTACTTCAAAAAAAAAAGAAGAAGAAGAAGAAGAAAAAAGCCATGTGGGGGCTGGAGCAATATCACAGTGGGGGCCGACCCGGGTTCGATTCCCAGCCTCCCATAGGGTCCCCCGAGCACTGCCAGGAGTAATTCCTGAGTGCAGAGCCAGAAGTAGCCCCTGTACATGGCCAGGTGTAAACTGAAAAGAAAAACAAACCAAAAAAAGCCACACGACCTGGAAAGATGTGGCAGAACTCACGTGGCCTGGGGTTGCGGCCATTGTAGGGGTGTCCAGGCACACGGACTGGGGGCAGATGAGGACTGTGTGGGTGCTCTCTGCCTGCCAAGTCCTCTGCCCTGGGCATGGCATTGGCCTCCTCCCCAGAAGAACGGGCTTCATTTTTTTCTTAGTTTACATCAAGCAACAACAGCGGATGTTGGCGTGGTTCTGGAAGCTTCTGTCCTTGTTGATAAGAAGGAAGTGGAGTGGGGGCCACATCTCCGTGGCTACTTGAGAGCTGGGCCTGGGAAGGAAGGGGCAGGAAGTCAGACCTCTCTGGGGGCACCTGCCGTTGAGGTATCAGGTGTGGGGGAGACCCCGTGGCCCGAGGGGAGCGGGCGGTGCTTTCATCTGGTGTCAGCTTCGCGCCTTCCGAGACCTTTGCTGACTGTTCAAGCCCCCCAGACCAGCCGTTCGTTGTCTGGGAATGTTGGTCCTGGAGAAGTTGGGAGTCCCTCTTTCGTCTTGCGCCTCTCACTACTGCAGGCCGTTTAGGCGTCCTTGGAAACGGAAATCCTTTTAGGTCTGAAACGGGGTCTGTGTCTTGGCTGGCGGGAGCAGTGGCCAGAGTTGAGTGGTCCAGTAAGACGCCAGAGTTAGGCATTGGGCATCTTCGGGCTCTGCCTTCCGCCTCAGCAGGAGGGCACTTGCCTGGCTCGAGTATGGCCCTGGGTTTGAGCTGGCATGGCCCCGATCGATACAGAGAGACATTTAAAATTTTTTTTTTAATTTTTCTTTTCGTGTCACACCCGGCATTGCACAGGGGTTCCTCCTGGCTCTGCACTCAGGAATCACACCTGGCAGTGCTCAGGGGACCCTATGGGATGCCAGGGGTTGAATCTGGGTCGGCCATGTGCCAGGCAAACACCCTTCCCGCTGTGCTATCGCTCAGATCCCAGAGTCAGGCGTTGGGCAGTTTTGGGCTCTGCCTTCCGCCTTGGGCGTGTTGGTGGGAGGAGGCGGGCAGTTGTCCTGAGAGCTGGACCCTTGTCATCGACACGCTGGCCTCTGCAGGGAAGTTTAGGGGCCTGAGACAAAAACTCAAGAGAGAACCTGCTGTTTGCCCTGGGGAAGGCTTGGCCTGGAGCCCACAGAGTCGCGTGTGGGCAGCCCGTGAGCCAGTTCCAACCTGGGCACTGCCATCCAGGTGACAAGCGGTAGGGCGTTCGCCTTACAAGCGGCCAACATGGCCAACCCAGGTTCGATTCCTCCGCCCCTCTCGGAGAGCCCGGCAAGCTACCGAGAGTATTCGATATGCCAGACACAGTAACAACTAAGTCTCCAATGGAGACGTTACTGGGCCCGCTCGAGCAAATCCAGGTGACAATAAGGAGTCGAGATTTCCCTTTCGGTATGGCATGCATTGGCAGAAGGTGATTTGCTGGGGAGGGTTTGAATGAGACAATTTCACGGGAGGCCCAGTTGTCTATACTGGCTTCTTTCTGCTACTCCCCGGGGAACTGCTGGGACCAAGTGCCCTCAGCAGGAGGGCACTTGCCTGGCTCGCGTATGGCCCTGGGTTTGAGCTGGCATGGCCCCGATCGATGCAGAGAGACATTTAAAAATTTTTTAAAAATTTTTTCTTTTTGGGTCACACCCGGTGTTGCACAGGGGTTCCTCCTGGCTCATGCACTCAGGAATCACTCCTGGCAGTGCTTGGGGGACCCTATGCGATGCTGGGAATTGAACCCGGGTCAGCCGCGTGCAAGGCAAACGACGTACCCGCTTTGCTATCACTAAAGCTCCCCAGAGAGACATTTTATCCGAATTTGACTTTTCTCTAGGTTCAGGGAACTTCAGATGTCAACAAGTTTCTGATGGTCCAAGACCCCAAAGTCCCCAAAGAGGAGCTTCTCCAAAGGTGAGGCAGGTCCTTCGGGGTCAGGGAGTGGCCGCATCCTTGCCCCCCTCACTGGGCCCACCCTGCTCCCATACTGCGTGGACACTCCTCAGAGTGTCCCTGGGTGGACTCCCCCTGGGCCACTTCCTGTCCCCGGCCTGCCCTCCCCTCTTCCCTCTGCTCCTTCCTGGGTGCTGCAGGTGCCCAGTGTTGGGGATGGGGGTGCCCAGGGGACCCGAGCAGTGGGGTGACAGACATGTCAGCCCCAGTGTGGCCACTCCAGACAACCAAAGGGGCATTAAGTGACCCCCATGCAGCCTCAAGGGTTTTTTTTAGGGTGGCCAGTTTGCTCTCCCCTGGACAGCTGGACGCTCAGACCCCAGCTCTGTCCCGAGGCCGAACTCAGTCCCTGCTGTCCTTGGGCCTGGATTATTATTATTTTGAATTATTATTTGTTGGTTTTGTTTGGGGGGCCACACCCAACAGTTCTCAGAGCTGACTCCCGGCTGTGCACTCAGCAGTCACTCCTGGTGGTCCTCAGGGGACCCACCTGATGGGGGTAATCTGGGGGCGACCCTGGGTTGGACCCATGCAAGGCAAGCCCCTTCCCCACTGTACGATCTTTCTGGACTCCAAACTTTCTTTTCTTCTTTTTTTTTTTCTTTTTGGGTCACACCCGGCGATGCTCAGGGGTTCCTCCTGGCTCTGCACTCAGGAATTATCCCTGGCGGTGCTCAGGGGACCCTATGGGATGCTGGGAATCGAACCTGGGTTGGCTGCGTGCAAGGCCAACACCCTCCCCGCTGTGCTATCACTCCAGCCCCAACGCTTTATTTCTTAAAATACTGAATGAATCGCCAACTACAAAACAATTCCAATTTTAAGGTCCCCCCCCCAAAAAAAAGGTGGAGGTGGGGTGGGGAGTGGGCTGGGACTGGTGTCCAATCCTGTCCCCACCGTTCTCTTCTGTCTCGGCCCCAGACACGGAACAACCCTTCGCTCGTGTGGTTTGCCCGCCCACGCTTGCCAGCCCCTTTGGGGCTTTGGGGAACTGAGTCACAAGCCTCCCTGAGGACAGGAAGGAGCCCATGGGTCAGGGGAGGACGAGGGGCATCAGGAAGGGGTGAGGGAGGAAGGGGAACACGCTGAGCGCTCAGGTGCGGTCTGACACTCTAATTCGGCTTTTCTCTCCTGCTCCTGCGTGGACAGACGTGATGGGGAAAAGCACCAAGAAATAATATGACTGAGGACAAGGTAAGCCCGGAGTCAGCTCCTTGTCAGATGCAGTGAAAACAGGCAGCAGGCTGCAGGGGGCAAGGGGGAAGGGGTGTCCTTGGGAATGGGGACCAGCCACCTCATAGTGGATGGGGGAGGGGGGCAGGATCACGGGCCCAGGGGGCTTTTCTCCAGAGGACTGACTTTTCTGGGTGTTCTTTCAGAGGGTCATACTAGGGTAGAGAAGAAAGCTTTTTATTTTTTCGAAGGCCTCCAGAGCCGAGTTGGCTAGGAAGGCCGGGCAGTTCAGTGGTCAGGCCCAGTGCTGGGGCCGGGAAGATTAGGACTGGGGAGACCAAAGGGCTGGAGCCCACGCATGGACCCCCGGGTTCAATTCCTGGCACTGCAGTCTCCCACGCACTTCTGGGGAGGTCCCCCCAACTCTCCCCACAAGCTTATAAAAACGTAGCACCGTAGCACTGTCCTCCCGTTGTTCATCGATTTGCTCGAGCGGGCACCAGTAATGTCACCATTGTGAGACTTGTGACTGTTTTTGGCATCTTGAATATGCCACGGGGAGCTTGCCAGGCTCTCCAAGAGGGATGGAGGAATCTTATTTTTTCCTTTTGGGTCACACCTGGCGATGCACAGGGCTGACTCCTGGCTCTGCACTCAGGTCACTCCTGGCGGTGCTCAGGGGACCATATGGGATGCTGGGGATTGAACCCGGGTCGGTCGTGTGCAAGGCAAACGCCCTACCCGCTGTGCTATCTCTCCAGCCCCTGGAGGAATCTTTTATATTAAGTTTATATTAAAACAGGTAAAGGTAAAGGCCCTCCCGTTGATCGTCGATTTGCTCAAGCGGGCCCAGTAATGTCTCCATCGGAGACTTTGTTGTTACTGTGTCTGGCATCTCGAATAAGTCACAGGGAGTTTGCCAGGCTCTGCCGTGCGGGCGAGATACTCTCGGTAGCTTGCCAGGCTCTCCGAGAGGGGCGGAGGAATCGAACTCGGGTCGGCCATGTTGGCTGCGTGCAAGGCAAACGCCCTACCGCTGTGCTATCGCTCCAAGTGGCAGTGCTTGGGTGACCATACAGGGTGCTGGGGATTGAACCCAGGTTGGCTGCGTGCAAGGCAAGTGCCCTCCCTGCTGTGCTATGATTCCAGCCAAGTCTTAAGTTGAGATACTCAAAAATTCTGTCGGGTAAGGTATCTGAAAACGCGTCCCCGAGTAGCTGCAACCCTGCTCCCAGCTGTGAGTGTCTGTGGGCAGTCCTAGCTAACACAGTTTCCCTGCGACGTTTGACTTGCGACATTTACTACCGTTGCTCAAGCCTTAACACTTCCCGGAGTGAACTCACTCCCACTCCCCAGCTAACACTGAAAAAAATGTGGAACTGTGCTCCACAGTGTTAGTCACTCAAGCAGGGCTGACGGAGGCCAGCACTTCTGAGGTGACGGCCGTGTGGGGGGGTCTTTTTCACTTTCTCTTGAAATCAGAGTCGAGTGTGAGGATCTGCCTGTTTTCCATTTAGAATCCTCATTCCTTTCCATCTCACCCGAAGTTGGGAAGAACATACGATTCTCTGGTCCAGGAAGAAGCACACGGACGCATATACGGAGAGACAGGAAAGAATCTTCTGGAAGATGACAGGCAAAAGCTGGGAGGCAGATGAACCTTGGAGTGGTGGAAGTTCAATTGCTTTGCGATCCCTTGGAGTGCATTTAATAAACACTATTTTTAAGTGCTAATTTCTCTCTTCAAGTAACAGGGAAAATAAACTTAAAAAAAAAAATACGGTGCAAGAGATTGTGCCCAAGGCTGGTTTTCCACTGCCAAGCTCCAGCCCAGCCCAGAGAGCAACTCTGGATACTCCTGAGGGGAAGCAGTGACTGAGATCTGAGCGCATCTCAGGGTGAGTTTCTCTTGGAGAATAGCTGCACTGTAGCGAGGAGTGAGCCAGGACTTAACTGCACCTCTAAACTGACATCAACTGTGAGTAGATACCCTGGAGACTGTGTCTGAGTGTGTGTGTGTGTGGGGGGGGTGGGGGTAGCTGGCCCCCAGGCGCCACCCAGGGTACAGAAAGGCCCTTCCACTGCGGGTCTCCCTGGAGTTCTGCAAAAGGTGACAGGGTGCCCAGTTCCAATCTCACCAAAGGATTTATTTACGGATCTCCAAAACAGCCGAGCTCAGAAAAAAGCATACCAGTACAGTGTCTTCGATCCTCCTGTCCCCCGCCCGCCCGCGTGGCTGTCCACACCCGGGGCACGCCTTCCCAGCAGGCCACGGAGGCCTCGGCGGTCTTCTCCCCCTCGATGGCACTTCACGGAAACAGTTTCTTTAGAGAAAGACCCTTGGACCCACCTCCCCACAGAACACACAGCCCCGGCCGCATCTGCTGGTGTAGCACAGTGCAGTTTTCCTTCTCCTGGCTGACCAGACGCCACGACGGGAAGGACTGAATTAATACGTGGGCTTGGATTAATAACGTGGACATTAGCAGCTCAACTACGGTGGCTCCCGCAACGGGGCGGGGGGGCTGGAGAGAGGATCTGATTAGAAAAGCGAAAGGGAACAAGACCCCCAAAGTCCCGAGAGTGAGTGTATGCCGGGGCGGCGCGGCTTCCCCCGCTGCCGAGAGCAGACCCCATGCAGAGGGGACCCCCGGCAGGGAGCCAGCAGCGGGGACATGACGGAAGGCTGGTGAAGGCACGAATCAAGAGTCCAGGAGAGCCCACCCAGAGCCGGGGCCTAGGGCTGCGGCGTGTAGCGCAGGTACTTCTTGCCCGAGGGCAGCTCTTTGGTGAAGACGCCCTTGGGGAAGAGCTTCTTGGCTTCCTCTTCGGGGATGGTCGGAAGGACCATGACGCTGTCTCCCATCTGTGGAGAAGAACACCGAGAAGAATGTGAGGCCAGGGGCCTGCGAGGGACCCGAGTGTCCCAGGGAAGTGGCTCTGAAGCACAGGTGTGAGTGTTCCTGGCTGTCCCTAGGGGCCACAGGACAGTGCACCCGCTGGAACTGCATGTGTTCCAGAGTATTCTACACGGTTTCTGTGGGGGTGCTTCCTGATAGCTGTGTCTCAACTGCTTGATTAAGAGTCTGCCACAGGGGGCTGGAGCGATGGCACAGCAGGTAGGGTGTTGGCCTTGCACGCGGCCGACCCGGGTTTGATTCCCGGCATCCCATAGGGTTCCCCGAGCACCACCAGGAGTGATTCCTGAGTGCAGAGCCAGGAGGAACCCTTGAGCATCGCTGGGTGTGACCCAAAAAGGAAAACAAAACCAAAGGATCTGCCACAGGTAACTTGCCACTGAGGAAGGGTTAGAGGGTCTTAAAAATGATGCCCGTTTGCCAGGGAAAGGAATCATTCTGACGGAACTGCATGCACGATCTGGGCACTCAGCTGGTTGCACCAGAGCGGGGAGACAGCTCGGGCCGACGTGCTCGCTGCCCCAGTTCCTGCCCCCCGCAGCCCGGAGCCGGGTCCTCTGAACATCGTTACCTTCCAGTCTACTGGGGTGGCCACCCTCTTCTCGGCGGTCAGCTGTAGGGACGCCACCACTCGCAGAATCTCATCGAAGTTCCTGCCGGTGGTGGCCGGGTAGAGGATGGAGAGCTTCAGTTTCTTGTCAGGACCGAAGACGAACACCTGCCAGGCAGAGCCCAGGGGAGCGGTGAGGAGGAGGACGGCGTCGGGAGAAGCCTCCGCAGGCAGCCCAGCACTCAGCGTGGACATAAAAATACACGCCCTCCCCCCCACCCCGCTTCCCCCTCAATCTCAGATGGACACAGTGCAATGTCCTCCGGGAAATTTCCTCTCCGTGTTAATGCCATTTGCTCCTCGCTATTTCAGTGAGAAACACCCAAATGTGTAAGATGTTATTTTGGGAAATTTTCTCTGGGCAGGGAAAAGGTTAGTTCAGGACGAGTAGCGGGAGACTAGGAGAGGTTATGGTGGCAGGCCAACAGTGGACAGTCCAGCTGCCCACCAAAGGCTGTGGTCATCCCAATAGCTATGAAAAGGGATGTAGGGGGACCCCTGACCACCACCAGGGTTGACCCTGTTACAGCAGCAACTTCACACTCAAGCCTTGTCCCCCCCACGCCCCCTCCACCGAAAAGCACTGTGAGCAGAGCAAGCGTCCAGCTCTCGGAGACGCCTCCAGATGACCACGCTAAGAGCAGTTTGGAAACGGTGGAAACGAGCACTCTGTTCCAGGCCTTTCCAGAGAGGCGGCGGGACGGCCGGACACCAAGGCAGCAACAACCTGTCACCAGAGACGGGCCCGCGCCCAGGACTCACCACACGCGCGGTCACGGGCATGCCCTTCTCGTCCTTCTCCGCCGGGTCCAGCATGCCCAGCTGGATGGCCAGCTCCCGGTTCTTATCGTCAATGATGGGGAAAGGCAACTTCTCGGTGGGCTCGTCGCAGTTGTAAGCGTTGATGTCCTGAGGGGCGGGATGCGGGATGGGACCGTGTCACCACAGGAGCAGCCTTGGGGCTCCATCAGTTCGGACATGCCCTAGCCAATGTGCTGACCAGGAGCCCTAACCATGCCCTAACCACATGCCCTAACCAAAGCTGACCACGGACCCTAACCATGCTCCCTAACCCCACCTTGACCACATACTCTAACCATGTGCTGACCACGGGCCCTGACCACGCTACCCCAAGCTACTTCACGGAGAAAGAAGTGACAGACACTTGTCCCTTACTCGCTGGCAGTGACTGCCCCTGCCCACGGGCCTTCTCACATCCCATCTCCTGGTAGGCCGCATCCCTTACTGCTCTGAGCGCCATGGTCCACGTACAGAAACTGATGGATGGAACAAGACCCCCAGTCCTTAGGAGGCCCAACCATCGTGAGTACAGGCTCCCGGGAGGCATCACAGCGCGGAATCATGGCCCAGGCCACAGACCCCCATGAAACTGCTACAAAACTGCCCTCAGACTTGAAAACAGAAACATGAAACTTGGAGCAAACAGGAGGAAAACGCAAATTTGGGGTCCCATGACCCTGATGGGTTGGCTCTGATCCTGGCATGGCGTGGACCCCCAGCATGGCCACGAGAGGCCGCCACGAGCAGCACAGAGACCAGCAGAGCTCAGAGCCCAGGGGGCCTCGGGCCCAGCGGCCTTACAGAGCAAAGTCCAAGGGGCAGGCGGGGCTGGGCCGGGCGTGGAGGGATGACACTCCTGCAATCTGCAGGTCACCAGCCCCATCTGACTCAGAGCAGGGCCAATAACCCCGAAGCCAGTGGCGTGGGCCCACCTTGCTCCAGGCGAGATGGTCTTCCACGCTGTCAATGGACAGGGCGATCAGCTTCACGTTCCTCTTGGCAAACTCGGGGGCCAGCTTGGCAGCTCTGCCCAGCTCCGTGGTGCACACGGGGGTGAAGTCCCGCGGGTGGGAGAAGAGAATGCCCCATCTGCAAGGGAGACCGAAGGTTCCGGATCAGCGAGGGACGCGCGAATCCTACCATCAAAAGCAACTTTTCTTTTTGGGGAGGAGGAGGTGATTTGGTAAGTGCCAGCTACTCCTGGCTCTGTGTCCAGGGGGTGATGCTCTTGGCGGTGTTGGGGGATCAGGTGGTGCCAGGATTAGCTGCATGCAAGACAAGTGCCCTAACCTCAATACCTATTTCTCTAGTCCACCCACCCCCAGACTTTTGAGAGAATGTTCATGAATGAAGGAGCAGGGGATGCACAGAGAGTAGGGTACCAAGCACATACAGCTTGATCCCTGGCACTGCATCCTTTGCTGCACAAGCACATACAGCTTGATCCCTGGCACTGCATCCTTTGCTGCACCGCGAGCACCAGTCCCCAGCACCCTAGACCCTTGGGCTGAGCTTCTAGTAATGCCCCCCTGAGCATTTTTTTTTTTAAGCTACCAGGGCGGCACACATCTAAGGCAAGCATGTGACCTCTGAGCTGTAGGCCCAGCCCACAAAGCCCTTTCAGTTTCCCGAGCCGCATCACCAGAAGCCCGTGTTGAAAGCCCAGTTCAGGGCGGGATGCCTTGTCAAGGGATTTCAGGTCATTTCGGGGGTGGCGCCGTGATGCGTCAGCCGCCCTGACCCCGTTCTCTGCCCGTTCTCAACACACACTCCGCTGAAAGCCCCACCGTGAAGCTCCTGCCTGCCGGGCCCTGGGCCCATAGTCAATCCTGATGGCAATACGCAACAGATTATGTAACCAGAATTAAAAAAGCTTCCCGCCTCCATTCATATGCAAAATCAAAGTTGACACCGGGCTTAGGCAAGGAGACAGAAATCTCTTGTCAGCCTCCTTTCCCAGGGAACCTGCCAGCCCGGGTCACCTGATGTTTGCCAAGCCTGCTCTCCAGATCCTCCCCTCTGTGGGTCCTCCCGGCCACTCAAGCTCAGAGGCGTGCGTTTTTCAACACTTCAGCCGAAAAACGGCCGCTTTTCCTTCTTGGGAACAGCTGCCGGGAAGAGGAAGAAGGAGCTCGCAGCTGGGAAGGAGGAATAAGCTTGTCGCTTATTCCTCAGTGTCGTTTCCCATCACTGACGGCTGCGGGCCGCGCCTAAGCCCTGCAGATGACCAACTAGCCAGGCCGACCTCGCCAGCCTGCCAAGTGTCCCCAAGCACAAAGCAGAGACGTCAGGGCATCTCATGCCCCTCTCTTTTGGCCATCAGCTCCCAGGCCGCAGGACAGGAGGCGTCCACAGACAGGACAGGGTGTGTGATAAAGGGGCAATGGATTTAGGAAAATTGGGGGCCGGGGAGGGGAGGGGGGTGGTCTCGTACGGGGAGTTGAGACTGTTCTGCTGAGCCGCTGCAATGAACTCATTTTCCGCTGCCTCCAGTTGTGGGGTCCTGGCCTCCCTCTGTGGGGAGGAGGACAAATCCGGGAGCACGCCTTGGAAAGTAATTCGGTTACATTAACCCATGCCCTTCCTTCCTCATTTCAGAAGACAAAGTGTTTCCTTCTTGAGGGGAAGGCGCCACCCTGGCGGGCCCAAGAGTAGCCCCAGGAAAACAGGTTGTGGGGAGCAGATAGATTTTTCCTCTGCCCGCACCCACGGCCTGGGGGTGTGGCCATTTGTCAGGGGGCCAGGAGTGATCAGTCATAATTTAGTCTTTCTCCTTCTAGGCTCCTGCATCAGAAAAGAGATACTGTGAATTCAGAGATTCCCAAACAGAGCAGAGTTTGGGGGGCACGTTCTGATAGACACGGAACCATGGGGGTCGGAAGGGTCCAGATGCTTTCGGGGAGAATGGACATGAGTATTATTTTTTTCCTCCTTCTTTTTGGGTCACACCCACCAATGCTCTGGGGTTGCTCCTGGCTCTGCACTCCTGGTGCTGCTCAGGGGACCACCACATGGGATGCTGGGAATCGAACCCGGGTCGGCCGCATGCAAGGCAAATGCCCTCCCCGCTGTGCTATCTGTCGCTCCGGCCCCAAGGACACGAGTGTTACAGACGCACCTTATCCCCTCACCTTCCTATTGGTGGCTTCGAGAAGCTACACAGGAAATGAAATCACGACAGGTGCCGAGGCCAGCGACAAGGGGCTCCTGTGTCCCCCCCACCGCCCCCCAAGTAGGATTAACCAGAGTCGTGCTGATCGTGGTCTTTGTCTTCACTGCACACAGCATCAGCGTTCCCTTCCGGTAAGACATTCACGTTTTAGTGGGTGATGGACACAGGAAAGAGGAACCCAAAAAATTGGATGGAAACTCCGAAGAGACACCAAGAGGCGCTAATCCCGGAGCCCAGGGACTGAAAAACGGCCTTTTTCTGTGCTTTAAGGACAAGGACAGCCCAGGCTCCGGGGGGCTCATCCATCAGTCTGCACCTGCCTGCAGGGAGGCGGCCCATGTGAGACTGTCACCTCCGAGGCCACCAGGAAGCGGAAAAAGCATATCAAGAGGCATAAACCAACCGAGGGCGATTGCAAATGCAGCAAGTTTGCTGACGGTGCCCACAGGCCCCAGGGCCTGCCCGGCTGGCCAGGGAGCAGCCGTTTGGGATTCCCGGCCCGGCCACGTGCAGGGAGACAAAAGACGCCTAAGGGGCGGCCCACGTGTCCGGCCAGGGTCACCTCCGGACGCCTCCCCTGCACGCTCTGGGCCCAAAGGCACAGCAGGCGACATCACTGCGTGTTCTGGTCCCGCCCGAAGCTCTGATCAAATCACAGCCCGGCCCCCGCAGGACGCGCCGGACACCAAGTCCCTGGGGCCCCCCGGAGGCCGCTGCACGCCCCGAGCCGCCCTGCAGCTGGCCCTGGACCCACCTCTCGGGGGCAAACTCCAGGGCGGCACGGAGGACGCACCGCGCCGCCCCGGGGCTGCAGGGACAACCGCGTCGCCCCCCGGCCCGCGCCGGCCCGGGTCCAGTCCCGTCCAGGTAGGCCGGGCCGGGGCGCGCGCGGGGGCCGGTGCAGGGAGGGGCGCGGGCCACTTACGAGTCCCCCAGGTAGTCGTGGAAGCGGATCCGGCCCACGGTCGTGTTGGCCTCGAAGTTGGGCGCCTCGTCCCCGAGCAGGAGCCCTCCGGGCATGGCGGCGGCGGCGGCGGCGGCGGGGGCGCGGGGCGAGGGGGCAGCGCGGCGGGACGGTCAGCAGCCGGCGGCGTCTGGCGCGGGGCCGGGGACGCGCAGGCCGGGTTGGGGCCGGGCACGGCTGGGGGCGGGGCCGGGGCGGGGCCGCCGTCCTGATAGGCTCGCACGCCGCGGGGCGGGGCCTGGTAGGCGGGGCCCGGGCCCTCCGGTGTGGGCGGGGCGAGGAGCCGCGTATGGGCGGGGCGAGGAGCCAGGCCGCCGTTCGGATAGGCGCGCGCGCCACGGGGCGGGGCCCGACAGGCGGGGCCAAGAAGTGTGGGCGGGACGAGGAGCCGGCTGTGGGAGGGCTCAGAAGCGGGACCGCCGTCCGGATAGGCGCACACGCAGCGGGGCGGAGCCGAGGGCGGGGCTTGTGTCTCGCGCGCCCGAGCCTGGGCCTGGTGGGCGGGGCCCGGGCCCTCCGGTGTAGGCGGGGCGAGGAGCCACGTATGGGCGGGGCTAGGAGCCAGGCCGCTGTCCGGATAGGCGCGCGCGCCGCGGGGCGGGGCCCGATAGGCGGGGCCAAGAAGTGCCTTCGTCGATGTGGGCGGGACGAGGAGCTGGCTGTAGGCGGGCTCAGAAGCGGGGCCGCCGTCCGGATAGGCGCACACGCAGCGGGACGGAGCCGAGGGCGGGGCTTGTGTCCCGCGCGCCCGAGCCTGGGCCTGGTGGGCGGGGCCCGGGAGGTGCCTTCGCCGTGTGGGCGGGCTCGAGGGCGGGGCTAATGGGGCGGTGGGCGGGGCCCTGGAGGACGCCTTGGGCGAGCGGGCGCGCACCGGGGGCGGGGCCCGGGCCAGGCTGTCCTGCGCCGGATCTGGTGTCCAGCCTGGTGTTACCTAAGCTCACGTGTTCCCTAACGTGCCCCGAACCTCAGTGACGTCACCCCTGGAACGCTTGGGGCTTGCGCTTGCGCAAACTTTGATCCTCCGAGGAGTTGGGGTTCGAGAGGGGAAATTCGGAAGCTGAACGCAGCAGGAAGGAGACCCCGAGACGGGGAATCCCCATGGGTGGGCAGGTGGCTCGCGGCCCCTCCAGGGAGACGCACAGATCAGTGCAGACCCTCCTCTAGACTGTCAGTACAGGGGATGTGGTAAGGCAACCCGAGCTGAGGACCTTAAGTCACAGGAAGTGACTTTGCAATTGCAGCAAAAATCCCCGCACCCAGGTCAGCCGGGGCCTGGGGGACTATAACTTGCTCCGATGCCTTTCCCCTCCCCACGAGTTTGCTAGGAGCCATAAAAACCCGCCAGTGCAATTATGCAGAACCCCAAACGTAAGCTTTAAAGCATGCTTAGGGGCTCCGTGGGTGTGGGTCAGTTCTGGGGGTCCCTGTCAGACAGAGGTAGATCCCATGACTGTCCTCTGAACTTGCATTTTTTTTTGTCTGTGCCAAGCACTTTATTATTTTTTTATTAGTGAAACACCATGAGGTACAGTTATAGGCTTACAAATTTTGTGCTTGGGTTTCAGTTATACAATGATCGTGAACTTGCATTTTGGTTTTTGGCAGGGAGGGTGTCCCTCCCCAAGAATGGAGTCAGTGGTAGGTCTTACTTAGGAAACAGAATAAGGTCACATCCCCTGCAGGCCCTGGCAGCTGACAAGCTAATCAGTGTAGCTCAACCCTTGAGCAGGCAGCAAGGGTGGAAATACACAGTAGCTATTGTTTGGAGGATGTTAGTGTTGCAGCAGTAACTCTGGCCTTGCCAGCTGTCTGCTAGCGCTGGGATACAGCCTGGGATACAGGCAGATATCCGTCCAACTGTCCAACACTGTCCTCCCGTCGTTCATCGATTTGCTCGAGCGGGCCCAGTAACGTCTCCGTTTTGAGACTTGTTGTTACTGTGTCTGGCATATTGAATACGTCACGGGGAGCTTGCCAGGCTTTGCAGCGCGGGTGAGATCCTCTCGGTAGCTTGCCGGACTCTCCAAGAGGGGCGGAGGAATCGAACCTGGCTCAGCCGGGCTGGCTGCACACAAGGCAGATGCCCTACCGCTGTGCTATCATTTAGGATTTTTACAAACAAAGACTGGATGCTGACGAGCTCAGGGATTCAAGGCTCAGTGCAGGGGAGGGGAAACTCCCTGGGACCTCCAGACACCGGCAGGCACATGGCAGCATTAAGGGGAGACTCTCCCCAACCCTCCACCTTTTGTTTTAGTTTAATTTTCATCACAGTCGTCTCTCTCATGTGTGTATGAGTCAGTGGGTTTGCATTGGTCCTGTTTATCCAGCCTCAGCTAATCCAGGGCTTAGGAGTGAGGTTGCTGGTAACCTCCCTAGCCCCTCTGGAAAACTCAGCGGAGTGATTAATTTAACCTTGCTTTTTGGATTGTTTGAACAGCCCTATGTCTAAACTCCTTTTGCAGGGGGGAAGTGGAGCACGAAGGGGGTGACTCGACAGGAAAGTCCTAAGTGCTGGTGCTTTGAGGTTCTGCCACAGCTAGAGTGGATGGATGAGGGCAGAAACAGATTACCCATCACTTGAAAAGACCTAATTACAGAGCTCAGGGTGGTACTGCTCAGCTAAATAATTATACCACTGTCTGTTGTAACTAAGCAAAGACAGCCAGATAAGATAAAGACTATTCAGAGCCTGTGGCCCACGGCCACTAATCTTTCTACCCCCTGCAGACTCGGTTACTTCAGTCCTGGCCGACCTTAAAATTCCTTTGAAATCGCTGCCAGCAGTTTAAAACTGAGATCTTTCCAAAAAAACGGCTGTACTTCTGTCCTGAGTATTTTTCACCAAGTCACCAACAGTCCCTGATCGTTGTTGGTACAGCTGGAAACGCAGAGGTACTAGGTGCCCAGGCCCTACCCAGCTCCCCGCAGTGAAGAGGGAGAAGCGGTAAGCTCTAACCATCTGCTTCTCCGACCTTCACCCTTCCCTGAGGACTGCCCCACCTCTGCTCCCATCAGAAGCCAGGCTGGAGCGATAGCACAGCGGGTAGGGCATTTGCCTTGCACATGGATGACCCAGGTTCGATTCCCAGCATCCCATAAGGTCCCCGAGCACCGCCAGGAGTAATTCCTGGATGCATGAGCCAGGAGTAACTCCTGTGCACCGCCAGGTGTGACCCAAAAAGAAAAAAATATAAAAATTTAAAAAATAAAGCCATCTGGGTTTGGAAAATGTAGACCCCCCCTCTCCCCCCACCACCACCCCGAAGGTCTGTCACCCAGAGGCTCTTGAGCTTCAAGGGCAGTTTGGTCTGGTCATGGTTGCGTAGTGCCTGTTTGTTGTGTTAGTCCTAACAACCCCATTGTGTCAATAAATATTTGCCAATCACAGAAATATTTGCCAATGACAGCAAATAAAAATTGGAATGCATGAGTGCAGATACTGGGAAACTCTGAAAACAAATTCCTCCACCCTCTTCCCCTGTCCTGCCAAACATGTTTGCTCTGGAGCTTAAGCTGGGGTCAGAAGCGTGGGTCAGGGCAGGGCCCAGTAGCCAGAGGCCAGGGGCCAGGCAGGGCTCACCTGATACATAGCTGGGTCTCTGAGAGGTCTGCCCATTGAGGGGTCTGCAGTGGGGGGAGATACTGAGGAGGTTTGGCGGGGGGTGGAGAAGGGGAAGACCCTTTCCAAAAGCAAGCTGTTGTTTTTTAAGAATTTTCCTCATTTAGAGCTAGAGCAGTAGTACCGTTTGGAGGGTGTTGGCCTTGCACGCGGCCAACCCAAGTTCGATCCCTGGCATCCCATAGGGTCCCCCGAGCTCCGCCAGGAGTGATTCCTGAGCGCAGAGTCAGGAGGAGGAAACCCTGAGCATCGCCAGGTGTGACACACACACACAAAATTTTTTTTTTCTCATTTAGATTTTACATTTCGAGTTGATTTGGGAGTGAGCTGCAAACCCAGAGACAGGGAGCGGACGTACCAGGTGGGATGCTTTGGTCCCACCAGAATGTCCCAAGGTCCCAGCACTGTGTCTACAAACACCCCAGTTTCTCCATTGATTTACTTCTGTAGCTTCTTTAAAAAAACAAAATGCTGGGGGCTGGAGCGATAGCACAGCGGGGAGGGCGTTTGCCTTGCACGCGGCCGACCCGCGTTCGATCCCAGCATCCCATAGGGTCTCCTCTGAGCACCCCCAGGAGTAACCCCCATGCATCGCTGGGTGTGACCCCCCCAAAAAAAAAACAAACAAAAATACTTCAGAGGGTCCAGGAGATGTGACAGTGGTGGAAGACACATCTGACAGGTGCCCAGACCCCTTCCCAGAATTACATGGTTCCCCAAGCAGCGCCAGTATATTCCCATCAGCGACCCTCAGTTCCTGGCCCTGGACCACCAGCCCAGTGGGCTGAGAATTTCAGGGGGTTTCAGCTGGAGCGATAGCACAGCGGGTAGGGCGTTTGCCTTACAAGCGGCCAACATGGCCGACCCGAGTTCGATTCCTCCGCCCCTCTCGGAGAGCCCGGCAAGCTACCGAGAGTATTCGATATGCCAGACACAGTAACAACAAAGTCTCCAATGGAGACGTTACTGGGCCCGCTCGAGCAAATCGACGATCAACGGGAGGGCCTTTACCTTTACCTTTACCATGAGCACCATTGGGAGCAACAGTCCCAGCACCCCAGAAAAAATTAAAATAAAGGGTGGTTGGATTCTAAACGGAAGGGTTTTTGCTAAATTCAGCTCTGTTTTATTATTATTATTATTATTATAGTTGTAGCACTAGGGTTCTGTAGTGCTCAAGTTTCTGGTACAAATGCACAGTTACTGCTGGGCCTGGTCTGCCACCCAAGTGCCTAAGACCCCCCACTCCCACCCCCAGCCACCCCCCAGCCTCCTCCCCTGCTGCCTGTCACCTCCAGCCACTAGAAACACAGCGTGCCTTTTTTTTTGTTTGTTTTTTTTGGGTCCCACCCAGTGATGCTCAGGGGTTACTCCTGGCTCTGCACTCAGGAATCACTCCTGGCAGTGCTTGGGGGATCCTATGGGATAGCAGGAATTGAACTCCGGTTGGCTGCGTGAAAGGCGGACGCCCTCCCTGCTGTGCTATCACTCGGGCCTCTCGGCTCTATTTTATGGACCCACATTTCTACTCTTCCTCTCACATCACAGTGCTTTGAGCACTCCACCAGGACACAGTTCCCGTCTGGGGGGCATTTCCTTTGCTTTCTCTAGACAGTTTGCACCCATTTGTGTGTAGACGGGAACGTGGCTGGAGTTCTGATCTGGCTTTTGTTCTCTGGGCCCCATCTCTTGACAACACTGGGTCCTGTGGAGTTCATGCCCAGTTCAACCAGCTTAATTAATCAATGGTTGAACTAATAGCAACACTTCTACATTAAAAAAAAGAAAAGAAAAGAAAACAACCCACAAAAAAAAAAAAAAACCCAAAACCACTATCTCCCATCTGGGCCCAGGGTGCTTCTTTGCATTTCTTTTTTTTTTCCTGCTTTTTGGGTCCCACCCGGCGATGCTCAGGGGTTCCTCCTGGCTCTGCACTCAGGAATCACCCCTGGCGTTGCTCGGGGGACCCTCGGGGATGCTGGGAATTGAACCCGTGTTGGCCGCGTGCAAGGTAAACGCCCTCCTCACTGTGCTATCGCTCCAAGCCTCTCCTCTGCGTTTCTCGACCTCTTCTTGGTTTCTTGCGTCAGTCTTTTGTGGTTCTTCCAGATTCTGTTCACTATTCCGAGAGGTTGACAGCGAGGTGCTTCCCTGATCTCTGGCAGCTTTAGCTGTCGTAAGAGTGAGCGTGACAGAAGCCGGTTTAAGTGTGATACTGCCAACAGGGCAAACCTGCCCAGAGAGTCACTTTGCAACTTCTACTATGCCACAGGGCAACTGTGCTTTCCCCCTGGTCAGTGCCCAGGTGTGGGGGCGGGAGGTGTCACAGAGAGGGCCAGCGAGGCCCCAGCTGGACCGCCAGACACACTCATGTCTGATGTGAATGGGGGGCAGGACCAGGAGGCCAGTCAGAGGCGACTCCCGTAGGACAGGGCCAGCCATGCAGAGAGCTGCGATAAGAACATTCTAGAACAGGAGGTCAAGGCCCCATGCTTGGAAAGTGGGGCTGGAGGTGGGGCAGAGGGAAGAGGTAGAGTGGAGGGGGTACCTGCAGGATCAGACGTGGGCTGAGTAGGCGGGATGATTCCGCAGGCCCCCCCCCCCCCAATCTGGGCCATCACCCCAGATTCCAGTCTTTTTTTTTTTTTGGTCACACCCAGCGATGCTCAGGGGTTACTCCTGGCTTTGCACTCAGGAATCTCTCCTGGCGGTGCTCGGGGTGCCATATGGGATGCTGGGAATCGAACCCGGGTGCGTGCAAGGCAAACGCCCTACCTGCTCCAGCCCCCCAGATTCCATTCTTGGAGGTCGTGGGGGGCCTTTCTCATTTCCTTCCCGGGGGGTCTCCACTTCCTAAGGGGTGGTGGATGCCTCTCACCAAACAATTCCCGGGAAGCCACGGGATGGAGTCGGATCTCCCGGGAATGTCCCGTGCAGCAGTCCTTGTTGTTGTTTCGGTTTGGGGGAGGCCATTCCCAGCAGTGCTCAGGGATCCCTCCCGGCCAGGTGAGCACCCCATCTGCTTAACGGGACAGTCTCACTTCCCTGCAAACAGTGTTAGGAGAAGAGCCGCCAGCCCCATCCCGAGCTTGGCAGCTCAAGTCACTCCCAACAAGTCCCCTTGGCGAGCACCTTGCTTGAGTGGAAGCCCGTTTGGGGAGGTGCATTTACTCTGCACTGCTTGGAACCTTCCAAGTGTGAAGGTGCGGCCTTTTGTCAAGAAGGTGCAGGTGACACGGTGTCCTAACTCTCTGGCTCTCCCAGCACCCACCAAAGGCGGAGCGGGGTTAGGAGGGACATTCCATTCTTTTTCGTCTAAACTGTACCTTGTCAGACCCTCTGGCAAGCAGCCCGCGGCCTTGTTTGGCCAGATCCCTAATGAGAACGTTTTTTTTTTAAATTTTTTTTTTATTTTTAGTGAAACACCATGAGGTACAGTTGTAGATTTACAATTTTTTTGTGCTTGGGTTTTGATTATACAATGATCAAATACCCATCCCTCCACCAGTGCCCATTTCCACCACCATGGATAATGTCCCCCCCACCCCCATCCCTCCCATCTCACCCTGCCTCTGTGGCAGGGCAATCCCCTGTGTTCTCTCTCTCCTTTTGGGTGTTGTGGTCTGCAAAAGAGGCATTGAGTGGCAAACCTGTTCAGTCCATAGTCTACTTTCGACATGCATCTCCCCTCCTGGGAGGATCCTCCAAACATCCTTTATTTGGTGCTCCCTTCTCTATCTGAACTGCCCTTTCCTCTAGGATACCCGGCTGGCCTCTAAGTTATGGAGTAATCCTCCTGGTGCTGATCTCAGCTATTCTTGGGTATTAATTTCATACTTTGTTACTTTATATCCCCCAGATGAATGCAATCTTTCTATGTCTATCCCCCTCTTTCTGACTCATTTCGCTTAGCATGATACTTTCCATGTTGTACCACTTGTATGTAAATTTCATGACCTCATCCTTTCTAACAGCTACATAGTACTCCATTGTGTAGATGTACCAAAGTTTCTTTAACCAGTCATCTGTTCTTGGGCATTCAGGTTTCTTTCAGTTTCTGGCTATTGTAAAGAGTGCTGCAATGAACAAACAAGTGCAGATGTCTCTTCGACTATACATTTTTGCCTCTCTGGGATATAGTCCCAGGAGTGGTATTGCTGGGTCAAATGGGAGCTCAATTTCCAATTTTTTGAGAATCGTCCATCCTGTTTTCCAGAAGGGCTGAACCAGTCGGCATTCCCACCAACAGCGAAGGAGTGTCCCTTTCTCGCCACATCCACGCCAGCATCGGTTGCTTTTGTTCTTGTGGATATGGGCCAGTCTCTGTGGTGTGAGGTGGTACCTCATTGTGGTTTTGATCTGCATCTCCCCGATAATTAATGATGTAGAACATTTTGAGAACGTTTTAAGACCGCCTGCAAGAACGCCTTCTGGGGTGCCCACCTTCCAGCGCTGCGCAGTAAACCCAAGAACTTTGACACAAAGAACTTCGGAACAGAGGGCCAAGCTTCTGTGCACACACTCACCCCAGCCAAGGAAAGCCCAGCCTCCCCGAGGACAGCTGAGTGTAGGGGTGCCTCTGTCTCGGGGTGCAGGCCGGAGCTTACACTGGATGCTGGTCTGAGAGGTGGACACAGCCCCGGTTTCCTGGGCCCCCAGAGGACCAGCACAGTGGAACCAGGGGAGGGACTCTCTCAGCTTCTCTGTCCACCCTGAATGTCCCCCCACTCTAACACCTGATCCCCAATGCTGTTGCTCATTAAAAACCTGTCAAAGGGCCCAGTCCAGCCCTCTGTTCTGTGGGGTTCGCTTGCCCGGGAGCAAATCTCTTGGCAAGTGAGCACATGGGAAGGCGATATTCTCTCTCTCTCGGAAAAATAAGGCCTTTGTCAGGAACACAGAAGTGTCTTTTTTTTTTAAATTAATTTATTGAATCACCGTGAGAACAGTTACAAAGCTTTCATGGTTGAGTCTTGGTCATACAATGATCAAACACCCATCCCTCCACCAATGCACATCTTCCACCACCAAAACCCCCAATATGCCCCCCATCCCAACCCTACCCCTGCCTGTGTGGCAGAAACTTTCCACATGACTCTCTCTCTACTTTGATGACATTCAATATTTCGACACCAGTCCCACCATTAGTATTTGGAATTTTCCCCCAGCACTCAGACCTGCCGAAAAGGCAACGTTATACAATTTGTTTTGTATTGCTGGTTTATGAGTAGCATCTCGCGGTCCCGCGGTCTTGGAATTCTAAAATTTTAATAATTAGGGGCTGGAGCGATAGCACAGCGGTAGGGCGTTTGCCTTGCACGCAGCCAACATGACCGACCCGAGTTCGATTCCTCCGCCCCTCTCGGAGAGCCCGGCCAGCTACCGAGAGTATCTCGCCCACACGGCAGAGCCTGGCAAGCTCCCCGTGGCGTATTCGATCTGCCAAACACAGTAACAACATAGTCTCATGATGGAGACGTTACTAGGCCCGCTCGAGAAAACCGATGAACAACGGGAGGACAGTGACAGTGACAGTGAATAATTGGGTCTGGAGAGATCTCTGCCAAGAACCGCTCAGTTCTGAGATTCGTTTGTGTGTCTCTGGGATCATGGCCATTAAGGATCTTAGTAAGTACCTGGGGGACATTCGTGGGAGTCATCTCATGGTCCCTCCCTATCCTGTGAAGCCTGGCGTGTGGCATCACTGCTGGCCCGTACCTGGGTTTTCCATTGAGTTCTTGAAGATGACGGACTCTGGGACTACCTGGGAACAATTCACGGTCACGGTTCTCCCGTTGTTCATCGATTTGCTCGAGCGGGCCCAGTAACGTCTCCATTGTGACAACTGTTACTGCGTTTGGCATATCGAATACGTCATGGGTAGCTTGCCAGACTCTGGCAACAATTAGAGGGCACAAATGTGTCTTGATGTCCTTTCCCCTCTGGGACCAGCTGATGGAGGCCACAGTGGAAGCATCTCGACTTTGGGCCTCTGTGTGCTTCATCCGTGCACCAAAAACACATTGATGGCCTTTCTTTTCTTTCTTTTTTCTTTATAATATAGAAGTACTGTTATCTATTCAGCTATTGGCTAAGCTGATGGAATTTGGCATGAACTCCACATTACTTTCTTTTTAAATTCAGAATGTTTCGTTTTATTATGTATTATTATTATTCACTTAATCACTTAATCCCCGTTATTCATCGATTTATTCGAGCGGGTGCCAGTAACGTCTCCATTCATCCCGGTTGCGTGCTAGTGTAGCCCAATGGTATCTGTTCGTTTTAGGAACATGCAGAGCCTCAAACCGATCATTTAGGGTCTTGACGAAGAAGTCTGACCATCTTATAGGTGGGCGTCCACGTGATCTTTTGATGTCCCGTGGAATCCAATCAGTAATGGCTCTAGTCCAGCGGTTGTCTGTAAACCTCATTACATTATTATTATTATTAATTTTCAACCACCATGAGATGCAGTTACCAAGCTTTCCTGTTTCAGTTTCAGTCTCACGATGATCGACCACCCATCCTTCCACCAGGGCACATTCTCCACCATCAAGGTCCCCAGTCTCCCCCCACCCCACCCTCCCCCCGCCTCTATGAAAGACAATCTCCCCCATACTCTCTTTTGCATTGCTTGTTATGAATAGCATAAGGTGTCGTGTGGCTGTGAATGTGACCACGTGCTCCTGGGATTCTAAAATTTTAGATAATCAGGGTCTGGGTCCAAGATTTTTTTTGTGTGTGTCTCTGGATTGTGGCCATTAAGTAGCATTATGCTTAAGTAGCATTCAGGGGCAGTTTGTGGGTGTGACCTCCAGGGTCCCCTGGGGACGGGGCATGAGAAGGATGGCTTTTCCCCATGTCCCCAACATGTGATCCCGTTCACTGCCTGTTCCTCAGCTGCATGGGCTCCCTGTTCTCCCTCATGGACACGCATGAACACGTGTGATCTGTCACATCCCCGTTTATCTCTGCTGGGCGTCAAACGCTGAGCCATTGGGCCCAGGAGCACTCGGATTTCTTTGTGACCTCTGTGTGTGTGTGTGTGTGTGTGTGTGTGTGTGTGTGTGTGGTGGGGGAGGGAGGGGCATCCTTCCCACCTGCATCTGTTTTCATGCCCACGAAGCTCCTGTTGTCTTCCTGCCGTTTTTCCAAGGAGAAGCCTCACCATCTCTCTCCCGTTTTATTCTGTGACACTGTCCTCCCGTTGTTCATCGATTTGCTCGAGCGGGCCCAGTAACGTCTCCATTGTGAGATTTGTTGTGACTGTTTTTGGCATATTGAATACGGCACGGGGAGCTTGCCAGGCTCTGCCGTGCGGGCGAGATACTCTCGGTAGCTTGCCGGGTTCTCCGAGAGGGGCGGAGGAATCGAACCCGGGTCAGCCACGTGCAAGGCAAATGCCCTACCTGCTGTGCTATCGCTCCAGCCCTATTTGAGACATATGTACCTAAAATTTGCTTACTTGAAATTCAAGCTTCACTCGGTGTCCTGTATTTAACCCGCAATTTTAGTTGTTAAACTTGATGAACTACCTATGATAAGCATTTTTGCGTAAAAGTCACTTGATCACTTGACATCCCGTTACGCATCAATTTGCTCGAGCGGGCACCAGTAACGTCTCCATTCGTCCCTGTCGCGTTTTATTATTATTATTGATTTATTTCTATCAAACCTGGAGCCCACACAGGCAAGGTGTGTATTCTACCACTGAGTTTCATCCCAGCCCCTCCTATATTCTCTCTTGTATTTTTGTTTGCTTGGGAGGGTCCACCCTGCGGTGCTCAAGGCTTACCCCTGGCTCTGTGCTCAGGGATCACTCCTGGCGGGACTCGGGGGCCCAGCACAGGTGCCGGGGATCAAACCTCGGTCGGCTGCATGCAGGACAAGTGCCCTACCCACTAGGCTATCTCTCTGGCCCCCTCCTGTGTTCTTTGGAAGCAAATTCAGTCTCTATTTTTTTTTTTAATCTGTAAGCTAAGAAGAACAACAAAGTCTCCGATGGAGACGTTACTGGACCCGCTTGAGCAAATCGATGAACAACGGGAGGACCGTGTGACCATGAATCTGTGAGCAGTTCAACATGGAGTTCTAAAACTGGCTGAGTTCGGAACTAAAAGCCAACAGGCTCCCTCGGGCAAGAACTGTGGCAAGAACTGGGAGGCAGTTCTCGGCTGTGTGGAGGAGGGAATTAATCCGTCACAAACGCCCACCAGCTGCCATCCTTCAGTACCACAACCTTCCACCCACAGTATAGCCATCTCGTAAACGCACAACCAGTTGTCTCTCCTTGTAAGGTCCGGGTGACTTCCTGTCCCTTCCAAACCTACACCTTCCCCGACTATTCTCGGGTGCTGGGGTGCTAGATCCTACCCCCATCACCTGTTGGATACTACCCCTAAGTGTTTTATTTATTTTTATTTATTTTTTAAATTTTTAAAAAATTTTTTGCTTTTTGGGTCACACCCGGCGATGATGCACAGGGGTTCCTCCTGGCTCTGCACTCAGGAATCACTCCTGACGGTGCTCAGGGGACCCGGTGGGATGCTGGGAATCGAACCCGGGTTGGCCACGTGCAAGGAAAATGCCCTCCCTGCTGTGTTATCGCTCCAGCCCCAACCCTAAGTGTTTTAGGCTTCATTAGTGAATGGCCCCTTTTCCTCCCCCACTGTAAGAAGCTTACAGTGCTCTTGTGAGCACCCCTAACCTCCTAAATTTATCTTTAACTTTTTCTTTGGGCTTTATCTCTCATTGCTACATTCCCCAAGTCAGTCTTGGGTACTTATAAGTCAAAATTTATGATGACTCTGGACTTTGCATTTGTAGTGAATTACTTGCTTTTCTATTTTCTCTATAGTTTTTTTTTTTGGGGGGGGGCCACACCTGGCGATGCTCAGGGCTGACTCCTGGCTCTGCACTCAGGAATTACTCCTGGCGGTGCTCAGGGGACCCTATGGGATGCTGGGGATCGAACCCGGGTCGGCCGCGTGCCAGGCCAACGCCCGACCTGCCCGGCCGCTATGGCCTTTTCATATTTTACTATAAAGCAATGTTCTTTGCGTAAACACAGAAAGACCATGAACACTGTGCTCCTAATACACGGGAGTTGATTGACTTTGAAATATATCTAGTCCTGGGCATCTGTCATAATTACTTGATTCAGGTTTCAATTGTCGTGGTTCCTAACACCCCGAAAAGGAAGATCCCGCGGTGGGACTGGTATGAACCCGGAGTGAGCAGCAAAGCTACCCTGACCTCGAAATGGAACAGTCTAGAAAGCATCAATGCACAGTCTTAATGCAAGCTGTTATGAATCAAGAGGCAGGACCCCCATGGGGCAAGACAAGCTGACCCAGGCTGAGGGACCTGGTCTGGGATTTCCGGTAAAAGCCTTGTTTGCCCTCAAAGCCCAGAGTTTTGGAACCTGAATCTCTTACTGTGTTTATCCAAAATCACGAATCACGAATCACGACCATCCTGTTATTCGTCGATTGCCTCGAGCAGGCCCCAGTAACGTCTCCTTCATCCTAGCCCTGAGATTATATTCAAGGCTCTTTAGGAGAATGAGACCCATCATTGTTACTGGTATTTGGCATATTGGGTACGCCACGGGGAGTTTGCCAGACTCTGCCGTGAGGACAGGCTACATTCGGTAGCCTGCCAGTTTGTCCAAAGTAGGAATGAGATAATAAGATGTCATAAAAAAGATGTCCTGATAAGACGCGAATGCGGCCGCGCCCTTCCGGGAGCTGGTTTTTATAGCAGGCAGCATTCAACGGACCTTTTTTTTTTTTTTTTGCTTTTTGGGTCACACCTGGCGATGCTCAGCGGTTCCTCCTGGCTCTGCACTCAGGAATTACCCCTGGCGGTGCTCAGGGGACCCTAGAGGATGCTGGGAATCGAACCCGGTTTGGTCGCGTGCAAGGCAAACGTCCCACCTGCTGTGCTATTGCTCCAGCCCCTCAACGGGCCATTGTGACCCTCAGTCTGTGTCCCCTGTCTCTTTGTCCCTCTGCTGGGGTGGTGGGGCACGGAGAGGCGGCTCTCGGCCACCAAACCCACGGGTCACGCGCCCACATTGTGAACTCACAATCACCGATCGCTCTCCCCACTTCCACAAGGGCTGCCAAGGACATTCTCTTTTCCTGTATTCACTCCACCCTCCACTTCCTGTTCTCCGATCATGCACGGGGCATCCAGACCGGACCCCCGCTCCCACCCCCCCCCCCCCGGCCCCCACAGTCCAGTCTGAGCGGCTCCCTAAGTGGTAATAAAAACTATGTTTTGGGCACTTGCCCTACGGGATCTCGTTAATCCTCACCCTGGTGGGAACGGAGGTAAGCCAAGGGCAGGCCAGACGGGCACCAGTTCAAAGATGTGACTGATGAGGTTGCCAAGACACCCTGGGCAGCGCGGTACAAGGCAGGAGAGAGTGTGGGACATGGGGTCAGCCCTGGGCTCAGCAGGAGACCCTGAGGATTGATTCCCTGCAGGGTGAGGCTGGGCTGAGCGGAACCCCGAGGTTCTCAGCCTCTCCGATAACCAGGCCAAGGAAGTACTCAGCGTCTCAGTGAAAGGATGGCGTCAGAGCAGAGGGGGTCAGATCACCAGCTAAGGTCATGCGGCCAGGTCAGGGCACACTTAGGGTTTTATCTTTCCTTTTTGTTCCCAGGACTAGAGGTGGCACATTCAAGGCACATGCTTTCCCAGCGAGTGGCGTCTCTCGCCTGGAATTTTATCTTTTATTATGAATTCTATGAAATTAATTTTTTTCAGAGTGGGGTGACACCCGGCAATGCTTAGGGCTTACTCCTGGATCCGTGCTCAGGGGTTATTCCTGTTGTTTTCTTTTTTCTTTTTGGGTCACACCTGGCGATGCTCAGGGGTACTCCTGACTCATGCACTCAGGAATCACTCCTGGCGGTGCTTGGGGGACCCTATGGGATGCCGGGAATCGAACCCGGGTCAGCCACAATGCAAGGCAAACACCCTCCCCGCTGTGCTATTGTTCCAGTCCCATCAGGGGTTATTCCTGGTGGCGGGGCCCAGGGGATCCAATGGGATGCCGGGGATTGAGGGTGCATGGACTATTATCGCTCTGGCCCTAAAAATGTTTTCGTTATGGGTGGTCCTTTCTTAACATTCCTTCCGCCTTTCCTGGGACACAGAGTACTCTGGGGTCACACTCCGGTGCTTGGGGGACCCCATGGGATGCTGGGAACACTTAGGGTTTTATCTTTCTGTGCTCCGGGGTGCAGGGGGTGAGGCACCCAGGTGGTGCCAGGGATGGAATCCCAGTTTTTGCATTTTTTTTTTTCATCTCCCCGACGCCTCTGGGTTCTTTTCCCTAAGGACCTCAGTTTCCCGTTCTGCTCCCGGGATGAGCTGATTTCTTTGGTCCGTGGCGCTCTGGTTTTCCGCTGTCTCTTTCCAGGCTCTAAGGCTCTGGAAGACCCCTGCCCTCAGGCCCCTTTGCCTTATTCCCAGCAAACAGGATCAGCCGCATCTGGAGAAAATTCTGTGATTCTCGGGTTTCTGGGGCGAAAACGGGCCCTCTCTGCCCCCTGCTGGCCGCCTGCTCTTACTGCAACGGGCGCCCCAACGCAACTTTGGAGCTTCCTGGACCCTGAGTCCACCGTGCTGGACTCTGGGGACACCAAGCCACGTGGCTAAGGGGGACAGGACGGGGGGACACAGGGAGATCTGGCCTTGTGGGGGCGGGGGAGTGAACCTGGGCTCCCCCGCCCCAGGTTGAAGCAAGGGGTCAAACCCCAGCGCTTCTGAGCACACCGGCCTGCAGGGGGCAGCACTGAGCGGCCGCACCCGGCTGAGTCGGCGCCAGATTTGCTCTCCTGCAGTTCTGGAAAGATCTTGGCAAATCCCAGGGACCCTTTGCAGCAGGCGCAACAAGGGCCCAGCCCCAGGCCTTATCCCCTGGGGGGTTCCCAGGCACTGGGGGCTCCGGCGGGGCCTCAGTGCCCCCAGTAACGCCCGGCCAGGGAACCTCCCCAGGGCATCCCCTGGGCGCTGTCCACCCTGGCTCTCTGCCTGCTGCAGGGGACCAGCGGTTGGTTTCTTTCTTTCTTTCTTTCTTTCTTTCTTTCTTTCTTTCTTTCTTTCTTTCTTTCTTCCTCTCTCTCTCTCTTTCTTTCTGATCTTTATATTAGATCTTTCTTCCTCCCTTCCTTTTCTTTTCTTTTTTTCTTTTTGCTTTTTCAGGTCACACCCGGCGGTGCACAGGGGTTTCTCCTTGCTCTGCAGTCAGGAATTACTCCTGGCGGTGCTCGAAGGACCCTATGGGATGCTGGGAATAGAACCCGGGTCGGCCGCGTGCAAGGCAAACGCCCTCCCCACTGTGCTATCACTCCAGCCCCCTTCTTTTCTTTTTTCCTTCTTTTCTTCTTTCCTTTCCCTTCCTTCCTTCCTTCTCTCCTTCCTTCTCTCCTTCTCTCCTTCCTTCCTTCTCTCCTTCCTTCCTTCTCTCCTTCCTTCCTTCCTTCCTTCCTTCTCTCCTTCCTTCCTACCTTCCTTCCTTCCTTCTCTCCTTCCTTCTCTCCTTCCTTCCTTCCTTCCTTCTTTCTCTCCTTCCTTCCTTCTCTCCTTCCTTCTCTCCTTCCTTCTCTCCTTCCTTCCTACCTTCCTTCCTTCCTTCTCTCCTTCCTTCTCTCCTTCCTTCCTTCCTTCCTTCCTTCCTTCCTTCCTTCTTTCTCTCCTTCCTTCCTTCTCTCCTTCCTTCTCTCCTTCCTTCTCTCCTTCCTTCCTTCCTTCCTTCCTTCCTTCCTTCCTTCCTTCCTTCTTTCTCTCCTTCCTTCTCTCCTTCCTTCCTTCCTTCCTTCCTTCCTTCTTTCTCTCCTTCCTTCCTTCTCTCCTTCCTTCCTTCCCTTCCTTCCTCCCTCCCTCCCTCCCTCCCTCCCTCCCTCCCTCCCTCCCTCCCTCCCTCCGTCCTTCTCTCCTTCCTTCCCTTTCCACTTTTTGGGTCATGCCCATCAATGCTCAGGGCTGACTCCTGACTCTGCACTCAGGAATCACTCCTGGCATGCTCAGAGGACCCTATGGGATGCCAGAGATCGAACCCGGGCCAGCCATGGGCAGCGAGTCTCCCTACCCTCTGTACCAGCTCCCCGGCCCCTGGGATGGTTTTCTTGGTTCTTTTCTTGAGGGGGAGAAAGAGTTCCAGACGCCCACGGATGGAAAATGCACCCCCAAACCGGGCGGGCTCCAGCCAGCTGCATGCCCTGGATGACTAATGAGAGACCCCCCACTCTGCCGCTCAGCAGGGTCCCTCCTTGCTATTTACATACTGGCTGTCACCCCAAAAGCCCCTGGTCAGGGGATTTCCAGGACCCAAGGAAATGCCACTCAGGGCCTTGGGTGGGGAGCAGGGGCGCCGCATCTGAGCACGGGTGGCATTTCCGTTGGAACTGGTCCCTCTCCGGGATCCTCCTGGGGAAGGTTCCAGATGTGGTGGGTGGGCGGGGGGAGCTGGGCTCTGAGCTCTGTTGGGAGGGGGACGCAGGAGGCCAGTGGGCTTGAGGGACCAAATGCAGGTGTGCGTGGGCTGGTGGCCATCTGGGCTTTGGGGGCATCCGGGAGCTCAGAGGGGCGCCCCCTCTTGGCGTAGGCGGGAAAGGCAGGGCTGTGCCCCCCACAGTTGTTTTATTAAAAAAAAATTTATTTATTTTTTTGCTTTTTGGGTCCCACCCGGGGATGCTCAGGGCTGACTCCTGGCTCTGCACTCAGAGATTACTCCTGGATGTGCTCGGGGGACCCTATGGGATGCCGGGGATCGAACCCAGGTCGGCTGTGTGCAAGGCAAACGCCCTCCCCGCTGTGCTGTCGCTCCAGTCCCTTATTATTATTATTATTATTATTATTATTTTGCTTTTTGGGTCACACCCGGCAATGCTCAGGGGTTACTCCTGGCTCATGCACTCAGGAATTACTCCTGGCGGTGCTCAGGGGACCCTATGGGATGCTGGGAATCGAACCCGGGTTGGCCGTGTGCAAGGCAAACGCCCTCCCCGCTGTGCTGTCGCTCCAGCCCCATCCAGCCCCTTATTTTAAAACTTCTTATGGAATCCTCACGAGATACAATGTTACAAAGTTGCTCACAATTGGGTCTCCGTCATAACTATCCCCATACCCGTCCCCTTCCCCAGTGTGTGTTTCCGGTCACCAGTGTGCCCGTCTCCCTCTGTCTCCCACCCAGTCTACCTCTGTGACACCTTTCTTCTCTCTCTCTCCCTGCCCCCTGAGTTTTTTTTAATGAACAATAGGTTTATTTATTTTTTAATCGAATCACCTGTGAGACACAGTTACAAAGCTTTCACGGTCCAGTTTCAGTCATACAATGTTCCACCCGTCCTTCCATCAGTGAACAGTCCCCCCACAGATGTCCCCCATATTCCTCCTGCCACCCCACCCTGCCCCCAGCCACCCTGGCAGGCACTTTTCTACTCTCTCTCTTCCTCTCTCTTTCTCCCTCCCTCTCTCCCTCCCTCTCCCTCTCTCTCTCCTTCTCTCTTTTTTGTCTCTCTCCCCCTCCCTCTTTCCCTCCCTCCCTCCCTCCCTCCCTCCCTCCCTCCCTCTCCCTCTCTCTCCCTCCTCCTCTCTTTTTTGTCTCTCTCCCTCTCTTCCTCTCTCTCCCTCCCTCTCTCTCCCTCCCTCACTCTCTCTTTCTCCTCTCTCTCTCTCTCTCTCTCTCTCTCTCTCTCGCTCTCTCTCTCCCTCCCCATTTGGGCTTCATGGTTTGCATTACAGCCCCTCCCCCTCATTTTTTTCCTTCCCCACAGTTGGTTTTCAGAAGGGCTTTGACCCAGGGCTGATCCTGTCAGCGGCCAGACCCGGGAACTGAATCTCAATCTGCTTGCTGCTAACGGTGGGATAGAGAGGAACGCGCTCTAGGAGGACTCAGTGACAGAGGGCAGGGGTGCCGCGGTGAGCCCCGTGAGCCGAATGGGCACCTCTAGAAAAAGTGGGGAGGCAGGGACAAGAGAGAGAAAAAGTCGCTCAGGATTTCCCCTGAGCTAGGAGGTGCGACTTCCTCCCCGAAGACCACCCCAGTGATCTGGGGTGACCCCTGAAGCTCCAAAGGCCACCGGGGCTGTGCCTGAGCCTTCCTGCACAAGAGAACTTTCTAGCACCTTGATCTTGGGCTTCGCACTTCCAGGCGGGGGCTTTTGTGAGGGGACTCAGTGTAAGTAGATCACAGAGATGCTGGAGCCCACCCTGCCCCCACCCAGTAGACATCCCGGGGTCAGCCCCTTCCTGGACAGAGGAGACTGCACTTTTGGGCAGTGCGGCCGCCGAAAGCAGGTGTGCATGGGCTAGGGCCAGTCTACAGGAGAATCACCCTGGCAGGGGGTGGGTGCGGGGGGGGCGGTGTCCTGGTGTGACATCCTCAGGCCCCTGCATGAAACCACCCACCCTGAGACTGAGAATTGCCAGCGGGATCCCCGATGCCCAGGAGCCCCCTAATCCCCCCTCCCCACCAGAACGAGAGAGGGGGGATGGTGGCAGCATCTCAGTAGCAGCGAGGGGCTTAGGCTGTTGGGGAACTCTCTGGAAGAGCACAGAGTGGTCAGTCAGTAGCAGGAAAGCTCCCTCCACTTTTTCCATCTCTCTCGGGCAGATCCGCAGGAGAAAATGCAGATTTTTTTTCTTTTTTTTCTTTTTGGGTCCCACCCGGCGATGCTCAGGACTGACTCCTGGCTCATGCACTCAGGAATCACTCCTGGCAGTGCTCGGGGGACCATCTGGGATGCCGGGGCTCGAACCCGGGTAGGCCGCGTGCAAGGCAAACGCCCTTTCTGCTATCCTATTGTTCTGGCCCTGGAAATGCAGATACTGATTAGGTGTGATGTTCCTGGAATCACAGACACTCATTTTACCTGCCCCCGCCCATAATATTTCTCAGCACAGGAAATGAAACTTACAATTTGAGACAAATGGTTAAAAACAGGCTCAAAAAGGTGGGTTTTCGAGACAAGCAAGTGAACCATAGAAACGCCAGCTAAGGCCAAACGCAAAGCCAAAGAACCGTCAAATAGAATCTGGCAAACACCGGTCTGCAAAATTAGGCATAAAATTTTAAAGAAGCGGACTTAGGGGCTTGGAGCGATAGCACAGCGGGAAGGGCGCCTGCCTTGCACGCGGCCGACCCGGGTTCGATTCCCAGCATCCCATAGGGTCCCCCGAGCATCGCCAGGAGTTATTCCTGAGTGCAGAGCCAGGAGGAACCCCTGAGCATCGCCGGGTGTGCCCCAAATAGAAAAAAAAATTAGCAGATTTATTGTTGCTGTATGGTGCTTAAGTAGAGAGAGCATTCTGAAATAAAAATGAGTTAGCTCAAGGCTAGATTGGCAAGACCCTTTAATTTTTGGGGGGAGGGGTGTGGATGGTGGGGGGACACACCTGGGACTCACTCCTGGCTCTGTGCTTAGGGGTCACTACTGGCAGGGCTCAGGGAACCATGTGTGGTACCAGAGAGGGGAACTGGGTCTGCCACAAGCAGGCACTTGATGTACTGTGTCTCCGGTCTTGATGGTGAGACTTTTGAGAACAGGTTCACTGTAGGGTAACACTGGTTCATCCTTTCTTCTCGTCCTTTCTCCCTTGCCGCAAGGATCTTAGGTTTATTGAGTTTATCTTTAACTTCTCTGTGCTCTCCTACCCCTTCCTACTAACCACCTATATCTCCAAGCTTAGTTTTTATTTTTTAATTTTTATTTTATTTTATTTTTTTTATTAGTGAAACACCATGAGGTACAGTTGTAGATTTGCAAATTTTGTGCTTGGGATTTGGTTATACCAAGATCAAATACCCATCCCTCCACCAGTGCTCATTTTCCACCACCACTGATCCCAGTATCCCTCCCACCCCCCTCATCCCCCCATCTCACCCTGCCTCTGTGGCAGGGCATTCCCTTTTGTTCTCTCTCTCCTTTTGGGTGTTGTGGTCTGCAAAAGAGGCGTTGAGTGGCAAACATGTTCGGTCCATAGTCTACTTTCAACATGCATCTCCCATTCTGGGAGGATCCTCCAAACACCCTTTATGTGGTGTTCCCTTCTCTATCTGAACTGCCCTTTCCCCTAGAATGCCCGGCTGGCCACTAAGCTATGGAGTAATCCTCCTGGTACTGATCTCGGCTATTCTTGTGTATTAATCTCCTATTTTGTTACTTTATGTCCCCCAGATGAATGCGAATTTTTTATGTCTATCCCTCTCTTTCCGACTCATTTCGCTTAGCATGATACTTTCCATATTGTACCACTTGTATGTAAATTTCATGACTTCATCTTTTCTAACAGCTGCATAGTACTCCATTGTGTAGATGTACCAAAGTTTCTTTAACCAGTCATCTGTTCTTGGGCACTCAGGTTTCTTCCAGTTCAAGCTTAGGTTTATTGGGTTACACCCATCTCAGTGCTCCTGAGTCACTCCCATTGCTCTGCGTTTATCTTTAACTTCTCCTTTGGGCTCTGCTTCCCCTAGCTGTTAATCACTTATATCCCCAAATCAGACCCTGTGACTTGCAAGCTCAGATCCTTCCAAGGACACTGGACTTTGTCTTTGTAAGTGCCTTTTTCTTTCCCATATGTCTAATTTTTTTTAGCTTTTTGGGTCACACCCAGTGATGCTCAGGGGTTACTCCTGGTTCTGTGCTCAGGAATTACTCCTGGCGGTGCTTGGGGAACCATATGGGATGCTGGGGATTGAACTCTGATCAGCCATGTGCAAGGCAAACGTCCTCCCAGCTGTACTATCGCTCCAGCCCTCCCATATGTCCTTTGAGTTTAGATCAATGTCCTTTCTTGTATCGACACAGGAAGACAGTTAATGCTATGCCTTTGTAACTTGGAAGTTAATTGACTCTGAATAATACTTACACCTGGGCATCCGTCATATTTACTCGACTTAAACCTCAGTTGCCCTTAGTTCCTAGTACCCCAAAAGCAGAGTCCCGAGAAAGGAATGTGGATGGACCCAGGACAAGCTGTGTGCTACCCTGGCTTCGAAAAGGGACAGGCAAGCGCCATAAAGCTTATAATAAGTTAAGAGCACAGTCAATACCAAATCCATATCAAATGATGCATTTGGTATGATACCAATCCTTCTATCGTTTGGTATGATTATTACTTCTTAATAATCTTTCTACACTACACTTGATCTTAGCCAAAAGGCCGAGAAGCGATAGCACAGCGGGTAGGGCGTTCGCCTTGCAAGCGGCCAACATGGCCGACCCGAGTTCGATTCCTCCACCCCTCTCGGAGAGCCCGGCAAGCTACCGAGAGTATTCGATATGCCAGACACAGTAACAACAAAGTCTCCAATGGAGACGTTACTGGGCCCGCTCGAGCAAATCGACGATCAACGGGAGGGCCTTTACCTTTACCTTATAATCTTTCTATCATTTGGCATCATTTGGTATGGATCTATAGTCTGGGATCTATAGTGAGAGGGCTGGAGCGATAGCACAGCGGTAGGGCGTCTGCCTTGCACGCAGCCGACATGGCCGATCCAAGTTCGATTCCTCCGCCCCTCTCGGAGAGCCCGGCAAGCTACTGAGAGCATCTTGGCAAAGCCTGGCAAGCTCCCCGTGACGTCTTCGATATGCCGAACACAGTAACAACAAGTCTCACCATGGAGACGTTAACTGGGCCCGCTCGAGCAAATCGATGAACAACAGGAGGACAGTGCTACAATGCCATAGTGAGATGTCCCCAGGAGAGCCACCCTTTAAGCTTAATATATCTTTAAGCTTAATATATCTCTTACTGTCAACATGACAAATGACCTGGCACCCGAGCTGCGCAGGAGGAAGAGAGCGGCTTGGAACGCCTTCAAGAACGTCGAAGAAGTAGCTAAGAGGACGAAGAACCTCCGGCTCCGGGCACATCTCTTTGATTCCACTGTTCTTCCTGCATTAACATATGCCTCAGAGACCTGGGCCCTACGCAAACAAGATGAGAACGCCATTCAGGTCTCCCAAAGAAGAATAGAAAGAGCTCTGCTTGGAATATCACGTTTCACTCAAATGAGAGAAAGAGTCCGGACTTCCGACATCCGTTGACGATCAAGAATCAGGGACGCTGTCTCGTTTGCCAAGGTGTCGAAAATCAGATGGGCTGGTCACGTAATGAGATTTAGAGACGACCGCTGGACTAGAGCCGTTACCGACTGGATTCCACGGGACGTCAAAAGACCGCGTGGCCGCCCACCTACCAGATGGTCAGACTTCTTCATCAAGTCCTTGACTGATTGGTTTGAGGCTCTTCGTGTTCCTAGAAGGAGCAGACGTCATTGGGCTATACTAGCACGTGGAGACATTACTGGCGCCTGCTCGAGCAAATCGATGAATAACGGGATGTCAATTGATCAAGTGGAGCGATAGTACAGCAGGGAGGGCGTTTGCCTTGCATGTGGCCGACCCGGATTCGATTCCCAGCATCCCATATGGTCCCCTGAGAACCGCCAGGAGTCATTTCTGAGTGCAGAGCCAGGAGTAACCCCTGTGTATCGCCAGGTGTGATCCAAAAAAAAAAAAAGAAGTAAATATAAGATGATCATTAAGGGGGCTGGAGCGATAGCACAGCAGGTAGGGCGTCTGCCTTGCACGCGGCCGACCCGGGTTCGATTCCCAGCCTCCCATAGGGTCCCCCGAGCACCGCCAGGAGTAATTCCTGAGTGCATGAGCCAGGAGGAACCCCTGAGCATCTCCGGGTGTGACCCCAAAAGAAAAACAAAACCAAAGAAAACAATGATCGTTGAAATGAGTATGTACTAAGGAAAGGAGAAACAGGCCCTTAGATGAAATTTGCCCTTGGGTGGATCTCTTAGCAGGCTGAGATCTCTGTCTTAGAAGAGCTTCCCCGGAAGGAAGGGCTTTCCATATTTTGATTGTGCTACTGACCTTGGCGTATTGCTACCCCAACCCTTCATGGTTTGTCCTCTGACTAAGGCTGGGTGCAGAGAGACTAGAGACGGGAGTGAGGGGCAGAGGAAACTGGGACGGAGTGGGGCTGGTATTGGAATAAAAAAAAAGTAAAAATAAAAAAAAAAAGCGTGGGGAGATTGGAATAAAAGACGACTGATCACCGACCAGCTTGGTGGCCCTGTTCTCCATGTGTCCGGCAGTGGCATCTGCTGACCAGGGTGGGGAATTGGCTCAGGGCCAACGGACGCCAAGTGACGAGCGTGCCCACACACTTGGTGAACACACAACAACAACTTTCACAATTTCAAAATTCAGGAGTGCTCCCCCCACCCTCCTCCCCCATCCCGTCATTACGTTACATTTGACCAAACTCGGGAATATATTCTTAGAAGTGATTTGGAAGTTTCTAGCTTGTACTGCTAACAGGTCAAAGACTGTGTACCTGGGGAGAAGGGGCACAAGTGACTTCTACTTAAAGAAAAACGTTTGGAAAAAGGGGTGTGGGGTGCATGAGACTTGGGGGACTGTGAGGGAGCACTCCTGGGGAACACTGCCAGCTTCAAGGAAGGCTCGGATGGACTGTTTGCACGTGATCCGAACACCACTCGGACTAAACCCGCCTGGCTACGACTGTCCAATCTCTCCAGCCCGTTTTTTTAATTTTTAAAAAATTTTTCTTGTTGAGTGTATTTTCTTTTAATTTATTTGGTTTTGGTGAAGCAAGATGATTTTTTTTTTTTTTTTTTTTTTTGCTTTTTGGGTCACACCCGGCGATGCTCAGGGGTTACTCCTGGCTCATGCACTCAGGAATTGCCCCTGGCGGTGCTCAGGGGACCATATGGGGTGCTGGGAATTGAACCTGTGTCGGTCATGTTGGCTGCGTGCAAGGCAAACGCCCTACCCGCTGTGCTATTGCTCCAGCCCCGCAAGATGATTTTTATTGAAATTTTTTTTTTCTTTTTGGGTCACACCCAGCGATGCTTAGGGCTTATTCCTGGCTCTGCACCCAGGAATTGCTCCTGGCAGTGCTTGTCTCCAGCCCAACTTTTAAACTGCTTTTTCAGGATGCAGGTGCAGAAATGCCCCCCACCCCCACCCCCGTTGCTGGTTCATCTGTTACGCAATCTACTTTTTTTTTTCTGAAGCTTTAGTTTTGAGAATAAGAAAACCCCTTTTTAATGGAATATTTTTCAAGTCTATTACAATTAATGGAAGTATAGCTTAAGATTCGTAATGCCTGAATTATATCTAATTCAAAATTAAGATGTATGTGGCGGTATATTGCACCACCTTTATCAGTTTTCCCATCAAAGTTTTATTTTCACTGTGAAATAAGATGAGAGAATTCCCCAACTAAGCCTGAGGCTATGGATGTGGCAGAGAAATAATCTATTCCAAAATAATTCAAGGAAATTTACCAATATGCATTTATTTTTATTTTTTATTTTTATTTGTTTTTTATTGTAGGTAAACTTTATTTATTTTTTTATTAGTGAAACACCATGAGGTATAGTTATAGACTTATAAATTTTTGTGCTTGGGTTTCAGTTATACAATGATCAAGTACCCACGCGATCTACTTTTTACCCAGGGTTCAGGAATCCTGAGGACCCGCGGTGGGGTGGGGTGAGGAATGATTTCCAGGTTGCTGGCAGGGGCTTTGTGTCTGTGTGTAAGTGTGTGTCTGAGTATGAGTGTGTGTGTCTGTGTGAGTGTGTGTGTGTGTGTGTGTCAGAGAGGAATGCGTGGGAGCAGACACAGTGGTGGAGCTTCCTTCCCGGTGCCGGCTTCTTCAGCATCCCGGATCCCTGAGGCTTGTGTGTGGCCAGGACGCTTCGGAGAACCCGTCAACGCCTGGCACGCAGGCGGCTGCAGCATCTGGGCACCTTCCTGCTTCCTCCCTGTCTCTGAGTCTGATGTGTGTGTGTGTGTGTGTGTGTGTGTTCTTCACATCTGGGCATCTTCGCACTGTTTCTGAGTTCAGTGTGGGAGTGTGTGTGGGAGTGTGTCTGTGTGTGTCTATGTGTATCTGTATGAGTGTCTGTGTGTGTCTGTGTGAGTGTGAGTGTGTCTGTTTCTGTGAGTGTATGTGTGTGTCTGTGAGTGATGTGTGTCTGTATGAGTGTGTGTCTGTGTGTGAGTGTGTCTGTGTGTGTCTGTGAGTGATGTGTCTGTGTGAGTGTGAGTATGTGTGTGTCTATGTGAGTGTGTGCCTGTGTGGTGTGTCTGCGTGTGTCTGTGTGAGTGAGTGTCTGCTTCTGTGAGTGTATGTGTGTGTCTGTGAGTGATGTGTGTCTGTATGAGTGTGTGTCTGTGTGTGTCTGTGTGTGATGTGTCTGTGTGAGTGTATGTGTGTGTCTATGTATGTGTGCCTGTGTGAGCGTGTGTCTCCGAGTGTATCTGGTATGTGTGTATGTCTCTGTGTGTGTCTGTGAGTGTGTCTATGTGTGTCTGTGTGTGTGAGCGTGTGTCTGAGTGTATCTGTGTATGTGTGTATGTCTTTGTGTGTGTGTGTGTGTCTATGTGTGTGTCTGTGAGTGATGTGTGTATGAGTGTGAGTGTGTGTGTCTGTGTGTGTGTTTGTGAGTGATGTGTCTGTGTATGTGAGTGTGTCTATGTGAGTGTGTGCCTGTGTGAGCGTGTGTGTGCCTGAGTGTATCTGGTATGTGTGTATGTCTTTGTGTGTGTGTCTGTGAGTCTGTGTGTGTCTGTGAGTGATGTGTGTCTGTATGAGTGTGAGTGTGTCTGTGTGTGTCTGTGTGAGTGTCTATGTGTGTGTCTGTGAGCGTGTGTGAGCGTGTGTCTGTGTGTCTGTGAGTGTGTCTATGTAAGTGTGTGCCTGTGTGAGTCTGTGTGTGTCTATGTGAGTGTGTGCCTTTGTGAGTATGTGTCTGAGTGTATCTGATGTGTGTATGTCTGTCTGTGAGTGTCTGCGTGTATGTGAGTGTGTGTCTGTGTAATCTGTGTGCGTGTGTGTGTATCCACGTGTGTCCGTGCGCTCGCATCATCCCGACGCTCCTCCTTCCGGTCCTTCCGGCCTGCGGGCCCCGCCCCCTCGGGCGCTCCGGAAGTCCCGCCCTTTCCCGGGCACGTGCTCCAGCACGTGGTGAGGCGCTGCCAGCCACAGGGTCGCCTGGCGGCTGTGCCGTGACCCCGAGAAGTCATGACCCGGAAGCTGTGGCCCGCCCGCGCCTTCTCTCGGCGTCACCTCAGAGCGCCGGGAACGTCCCCCCACGTGTCCCCCCAACCTGTGTCCCCCCACCTGCGTCCCCCCACTTGCGTCCCCAGCAGCCCCTCCTCTGGGGACCCCCAGCTCTGCGTGTGGCAGGGACAGGCGGGGCCCTCAGGGCAGCCCCTGGGAGGGAGTTGGGGGTCCCCGAGCCCCCGGGTTGGGGGTCAGGTGGGGACCCCCAGCCCCGCCTGCAGACTGGCCCGGCACGTGACCGCCACGTGACCGCCACGTGACCGCCACGTGACTGTCACATGACCGTCACGTGTTGCGCAGCTGTCACCCAGCGCCGCAGCCACGTGCCATCATCCGAAGCAGTGGGTGGGCATGCACGGGAGGGGTCCCGGGACCAACCCGGGCCCACCTGAACCCGCCCCCAACGCCCCCCCAGCAGCTGCCCCAGCCCTTTGGGGAAACGTTTTGCAGCTGTAGGGCCTGATGCTGAAGCGTCAGCGCTGGTCTGCAGAGGCCCGCTGCCGTTTTTTGGGCTTTTTTGGCCGTTCAGGCGCGTTGAGACCTCGCGGTGGTGTCCTTGATGGCTGAGCTGGAGATTCGGGAGCCGCTGGGCACAGCTCAGGGCTGGACCCCACCACCTGCCCTGCAGCGGGGTCAGCAGGAGGGTCTGCAGAGCCGGGGCTCAGAAACGCAGGGAAGGGAGCAACGCTTTCGTGGCTTGGCTGGGGGCAAGGCCACGGGCAGGAGAAACTTCCCTTACAATCCTGGAGCCAGAAGAGCTGCTTTATTTTTTTTGTTTGTTTTGCTTTTTGGGTCACACCTGGCGATGCTCAGGGGTTCCTCCTGGCTCTGCACTCAGGAATGACTCCTGGCGGTGCTCAGGGGGCCCCTATGGGATGCTGGAAATCGAACCCGGGTTGGCTGCGTGCCAGGCAAATGCCCTACCCGCTGTGCTATCACTCCAGCCCCAGGAGAACTGTTTTGAACCATTTGAACTTTGAATATCCTGGGGGTGTGGTACCGCCAGCAGGTCAATCTGTACCTGTGAGGCGAGTGCATCCACAGCCTGATGGTACCGTCAGGCTTTCAGATACCCCCAAAGTGCTGCTGTGCCTTTGACCAGACCCCGTCAACTTGGGGCAAAGTTTACCAAGAAAGTAAACAGCCGAAAGTTAGGTATGTGGGAGACACACCCACAAACCACCTCCGGCTCAGCTATATAATTGGAGGCATGGCCTCTCTGGTTCCTTATCGAACTGCTTAACGGCCATGATCCCAGAGACTCAGAAACGAATCTCGGATCCCAAAAGCTTTGGGCAGAAATGCGTCCTGTTCCTGCAGTAGGTTACTGGGGCTGGGCCACTCCAGGTGGGAATAGGTTTCGTGCCTTGGCCTGTTCCCCTTGGCGGCCTGGTGACTGTCATCCTCCAGAGGCCACTGGACAGTCAGGTTTGGGCCTGCAGTGATGAGACATGCGGGTCCTCACCAGGTGGGGGTGGAACAGGCCCTTTCCTCCCCATCCCAGCAAGACCTCGAGTCGCCGCCTACAAACGGCCTCTCTGGCTCCTGATCAAGCTGCTTAACGACCATGATCCCAGAGACTCAGAAACAAATCTCGAATCCCAGCGGCTTTTGGCAGAAATGCATCTGGACCGCATACACGGCCATGGCTCCAGAGGCAAAAGGACTTAATCCAGAGCCCGGCAGCTTGCAGCAGAAAAGCGAATGGACCATGCATTAAACTACAGCACCATGCCTCCCCGGGAGGGAAAGGGTGTTGCTCCCTTCCGCCTTTTCTCCCCTCTGGCAGCAAGGTGGCCACTGCCTCAGAGATTATAGGAAAGCCAGGTATGAGCCGGCTTTGAATTACCCCCCCCCCCCCCATGAGTGGCTCTCTGGCACAGCCATAACACCAGACACACAGAAACCAATCTCTAAATTGCCTGACTCTTTGCAGAAATCCAAAATTGTGTGGTCACAATAGCGGGCAAGCAACGTTATATGAGTCTCATAACCAGCTATAGAAAACAAAGTATTTCACAGTACCTTTTCAGCAATTCTGATTGGTTTGGGGGGGGGAATTCTAAACAATAATGGTGCATCTTCTGTCGAAATGATGAATGTAATCAGTGTAGAGAAGAGTTAAGTAGAAATCATCTGCCTCACAGGCATTGGGTGGGGTTGGAGGGGGGTATATTGGGGTTCTTGGTGGTGAAAAGTGAGTACTGGTGAAGGGAGAGGTGTTTGATCATTGTATGACCGAGACTTAAACCAGAAAGCTTAGTAACTTTTCCCACGGTGATTCAATAAATATAAGATGAAAAATAAATAAATAAATAAATAAAACTATGAAAAAAAAAGTAAGGTGGAGTTCATGCCCAATTCAATCAGCTAATCAGTGGCTGAATAAATAGCAGTACTCCTACATTAAAAAAAAAAAAAAACAACAGATGAACTTTGAACATCCTGCTGGAAAATTTGGAAAAGGAATCAGCCGACTAACTGTGGGGTAACTGCACACTAGTGGATACTTGTTAAAAGTTTTGTGATTTTTTTTTTTCTCTATTGGTTCGTGTCAATGTCCTCGCTGGGCTTTATTTTCCTGTGGTTTTCTGAAATATTCCCTTCTGAGGCACCATTAGAAACTTTTGACCTTGCTCTAACTGGAAATAGCACTGTTGTACTGTCCTCTCGTTGTTCATCGATTTGTTCGAGTGGGCCCAGTAACGTCTCCATGGTGAGATTTGGTTGTTACTGTGTTTGGCATATCGAATCCGCCACGGGGAGCTTGCCAGGCTTTGCCGTGCGGGCGAGATACTCTTGGTAGCTTGTCGGGCTCTCCGAGAGGGGTGTAGAAATCGAACCTTGGTCAGCCAGGTTGGCCGCATGCAAGGCAAATGCCCTACCCGCTATGCTATTGCTCCAACCCATCGTGGATGTCCGGTCCGGTCCTCCCATTGTTCATCGATTTGTTCGAGCGGGCCCAGTAACGTCTCCATTGGAGACTTTGTTGTTACTGTGTTTGGCATCTCGAATACGCCACGGGGAGCTTGCCAGGCTTTGCCGTGCGGGCGGGATACTCTCGGTAGTTTGATGGGCTCTCCAAGGGACGGAGAAATTGGAGGAACCCGGGTCGGCCTGGTCGGCCTTGTGCAAGGCAAACGCCCTACCCGCTGTGCTATCGCTCCAGCCCTAACTGGAAATAAGTTTCCCAAACTTAGACTGTAATTTGGCTTAAAAAAAATAGCAGTACTCCTATATTATATATCTGTGTGTATATATATGTGTGTGTGCATGTATGTGTGTGTGTATATATATACATATATATACGTATATATACATATACATATATACATGTATATATATATGGCACAGCGGCCAGGGCATTTGCCTTGCATGCAGCAGACCTGGGTTCAATTTCCAGCACCCCATAGGGTCCTCCGAGCACCCCCAGGAGTAATTCCTGAGTGCAAAGCCAGGAGTAAGCCCTGTGCATCGCCAGGTATGACCCCAAGAAAAATCCAAAAAAAAAAAAGACATACCTGTGAAATGATGAGAAGAGAGGGGCTCTCCGGCAGTGCTCAGAAATCCGGAACCAGGTGGGAGGCTCAGTTTGCTGTGCAGGCCTAGCAGTTGAACTCCTGGGGCTGCTGATGCAGTGCCACTTGGACCCAGGGGTGCTGGGCAACCCCATGCTGCTTAGGGGTCGCCCGTGCTGGGGTTTGGACTCAGGGGCTCACAACGCTCATCTTTTGTGCTCTCTGCTTGGCCCCTGAGGGTGCCTTATAGGTATAGAAGGGGTCTCAGTGCCAGAAATGGTGGGCAGACCTTTCATCTGAGTGATCGACATCCGCCCATGTTGCAGTGAGTTTCTAGCTCAGAGAAAGAGTGTCTTGTTTTCATTTTTGCTGTGAGGGACACCTGCAATGGTGTGCGGGGACTACTCTGGGAATCGGTGCTCAGGGGAGCAGTGCCAGGATTGAACGCCGGCCTCCCGCATGCAAAGCCAGTGCTCCAGCGGGATGAACTGCCTTCCTGGCTCTGAGCACGACTTAGTTTCTGTCTCGACCACATTTCACAGTATAACTGCCGCAGATTTTATGCCTTTTTTTGGGTGGTGGCTGCAAAAAAAAAAAAAAAGTGAGGGGTTGGGAACCAGATAAATAGTCTGGGGGTGAAGCCACTTGCTCGCATCTGGTCCTGGTTCAGTTCCTGGTGGCACTGCAGGGTTCCCTGAGAGTTGCCAGTGTGGCCCCTTCTCAGAAAACTAACGGTCACGATCATCCTGTTGTTTGTCGATTGTCTAGAGCAGGCATCAGTAACGTCTCCCTCTTCCCAGTCCTGAGATTTTAAAAGAGCCATATTCAAGGCTCTTTCAGGGTTAGGAGAATGAGACCCATCATTGTTACTGGTATTTGGCATATTGGGTACGACACGGGAAGTTTGCCAGACTCTGCCGTGCGGGCAGGATACTTTCAGTAGGCTGCCAGGTTCTCCAAAGGAAAAATGAGATAATGAGATGTCGCGTGGCCGCATTTGCAGCTGCGTGCTTCCGGGAGCTGGGTTTTATAGTCTCTGTGTCTTGGCCATTGATGGGACCAACCTGGCTCCGGCGGCAGCTGCTGAGTGTGACGCCTACCTACTGGAAGATGGGGGATCTGGGTGGAGAAGTCCCAGTCCCGATCCGAGCAGGCTTGGAGATCTCAGCCCCAGGACCCGCATGCCTGGGTTCCTCTGGTGGTTCCTTCATGCATGAGGCCCGTCCGGATATGTGGAGAGTGGTCTCAGCATGACTGTGGCTGGTTCTGGAGGTCTTCGGCTGCTGGGGCTCTGCTGGGGGGTGGGGGAAGGAAACTCAACCCGACCCCCTCCAAGGGGCCCCGGTGAGGACAGCCAGGCGCGGGGGCAGGAGACTCTGTGCTGTTCTCTTCCGGGAGCTGGGTTTTGTAGTCTCTGCATCTTGGCGGTTGAAAACTAACAAAACCCAAAAAAACCCAAGAGGTTGAAGTGTTGTGTCAAATGTGCTGGTAGTACTTAAAAACAGTACCGTGGTGATTTGATGGTGACAATTATGTGGTGAGGTACATAATAGTGATAGATCTGAGTGATGAGACTGCATGCCACGTGCTCCTTTGCTCATCAGGATTAATGATTGAGTTTGTGGTGCCATGAACAGACTTGGGTGTTCCTGATAATTATAATCCAAGAAGACATCACCCTGGAATAGAGGCACGGTGAGTCATGGGCTTGTGGTGGGCCTGCTTACGGGACAAATGGGATGACTCTTGCACCAGGCTGCACAAATCTGGCTCACCTCCCAGGCCTGTCCGTTATGACCTGTGTACTCCTTTTAGTGGTTAGTGGCATTACTGTCACTGTCTTCCTGTTGTTCATCGATTTGCTCGAGTGGGCACCAGTAACGTCTCCATTGTGAGATTGGTTGTTACTGTTTTTGGCATAGTCACTGTGTTTGGCATATCGAATATGCCACGGGGAGCTTGCCAGGCTCTGCTGTGCGGGCGGGATACCCTCGGTAGCTTGCTGGGTTCTCTGAGAGGGACAGAGGAATCGAATCCGGGTCGGCCGGGTGCAAGGCGAACGCCCTGCCCGCTGTGCTATTGCTCCAGCCCAGTGGTATGGACAGGGGTGCTTCCCGTGGGTGGAAGAGATCCGAGCTTGCTTGACATTGCTGCAGCATTCGGTAAAGTGATATAGTCTGTCTAAGGTAATACTGACTTATATTCACATAAAATCGGCATTGTCATAACTGTAAAATTTCCCTTTTAGAAAAATTAGAATTGGGCCAGAGAGTCAAGTGGGCCGAAGCATATGCTTTGCTTGCAGGACACATGGGATTCATCCCTGGCACTGCATCTTCCCCTGAGCACACTTGGGAGTGCACGGAACTGGGAGTAAGCCCTGACCACAGATGACTATGACTCCCCAAATCGAACCCCTCCCCAACAACAACAACAAAACAACTATTTAAAAACCTCAGATGATACAGAGGTAATATCACACTTCATAAATGTCCTTTCTTCCATCCCAGTGCCTTAGAGGTAACAGATTTATTGGTCCCCCGTTCTTCTCTACGTGCAATGCATATGCAGATAGATGCTTGTGTTGTTTTATGTATACATGTACATATGTTTATACTTCTACATCTAAAATTTAAAACCGAAATTATAACTAAAATAAGATGATAAACCAATGCTTTTAAATTAGGTAAAGGTAAGGTAAAGGCCCTCCCGTTGATCGTCGATTTGCTCGAGCGGGCCCGGTAACGTCTCCATTGGAGACTTTGTTGTTACTGTGTCTGGCATATGGAATACTCTCGGTAGCTTGCCGGGCTCTCCGAGAGGGGACTTTAAATTAATTCATTTTTTAGTAAGTATTTATTTATTTTGCTTTTTTGGTGACACCCAGCAATGCTCTGGGATTGCTCCCGGCTCTGCACTCAGGAATTACTCCTGATAGTGCTTGGGGGACCATATGGGATAACAGGGATTGAACCCAGGTCAGCTACACGCAGGGCAAACACCCTCCCCACTGCACTATCTCTCCGGACCCTTCTATTTAATTTTGAATGTTATGACTCTCTTTCTGTACCCATACCCATATAAACTATTCCATTCGTCTTAGATGCAAAGTACTTAATTAATCCCCTGTTGCTGGACGCACAGGTAATTTGAATTCCTACTATAAGCACTATATGCACGAAAACCATATAAATAACTGCACATTTTGAGTGAGACCGAGAGCTACTCCCTGGAAATGAAATTAACGGACTCAAAGTTTGACCAGCTGGCTAACTTCCACCTGGTACCTCGTTTCTGTCATGAACGGGGATGTTGAGAGTGTGGTGATTAGTTAGGGTTGTTCCCAGCTGGTGGGGGTCGTGGTTTCCCTATTCGTTAAGCCTTTGTTGGCATGAAACAATCACTGGTGATGCAGGCCGGGCCCCTTGGCAGAGGCCTGCCCCTCCATCGTCCTGTGGAGCTGTGCTCTGGCACTGGTTTGTAACTCCACTCTTAGAAAGTGCTTTAAACTATAAATGTTGGTGAACCACCAGAGGCTCACAATTGGCGGTGGCTTATCTGACACAGATGACGGTACCGGTCTCCGTGTGTTCAAACTCATTAACACACATGCGTTCGAGGGGATTTCGCCTCCCATTTTCCTTTTTTGCAAGAAGCTATCCAATAATTTCTTATAACCGTGTTCAGAAATTTTTGTTGCTGTTGTTATTCAGTCTTTAGAGTTTCTGATTCTAAAATTTTTTTTTTTTCCTTTTTGGTCACAGCCAGTGATACTCAGGGGTTACTCCTGGCGGTGCCGGGGGCCCATATGGGATGCTGGGGATTGAACCCGGGTCGGCTGCATGCCAGGCAAACGTGCTACCTGCTGTACTATCGTTCCAACCCCTCTGATTCTGAAATCTTTAATTTGGGGGATGTTCTGGGGCCTCACCCAGCCGGACTGAGTTTACTCCTGGCTCTGCCCTCCTGGTGGGACTCGAGGGACCAGATGTGGTGCTGTGGTTCGAAGCTTAGTCAACCATGTGCGGGGAAAGCACTCTCCCCTAATTTCTGTTTAAATTACAGTCTCAGATGGTTCCATCATTGCCAGAATCTTCAGTGTTTAATATTCAGCCATATTTCTGAGCCAAGCCCTGCTCCAGGCCCTGGCTCTGTCTTCTTGCATCCCCGGTGGCTGGGAGTTGTCCAGTGGTGACCGAGCTTAGCCCTGATCCGTGCTCGCCAACTGGCCCAGCTGCTGGGCGAGGCAGTGTGTGGATTGTTCCCGCCACCCCCTGATTTCTCACAGCCTGGCTCCTCGCCCTCCTGGGGGTCCTGGTTGGAAGTGGCTTTTCTACCAGGGGTCCCAGTCTAGCACCTGTTTTGATTCTTCCTATTCCTTTGGGTCATTTTCTGTTCGGGCCATTGCAGTGCCACAGCCGGCTCTGCTGTCACCAGCCGTCCACCTTTCACAATGCAGTAAAACTGAGATGATAGAATAGGAGTGAGCTCGGCAAACCTCCATTGCCAGCTCCAGGGTTTCTAGCTCTCTCGGATAACCCTAGACAAAGCAAGGTGATAGAATTGGAGTTGATTTGGGGTCGGAGCGATAGCTGGGGATGGCGTTTGCCTTGCACGCAGCCGACCCGGGTTCGATTCCCAGTATCCTGTATGGTTCCCTGAGCACCACCAGGGGTAATTCCTGAGTGCAGAACCAGGAGGAACCCCTGAGCATCGCCGGATGTGAGCCCAAAAGCAAAAAAAAAAAAAACTCACATAGACACACACAGACACATCATTCACACAAACACACTCACACAGACTCACACTCATGCACACACTCACACAGATACACATAGACACACAGATACACACACACACTCACACACACTCACACAGATACACATAGACACACTCACACACACTCACACACACTGTGACCTGAAAAAAAAAAGTGCTCTGGTTTTTCAGTGAGCTTAGTGATGGCAGCCCACAGACGTTGAGAGGAAACGTCCCAGTGCTGAAAGGCTTGCCAGCCGCAGTCCCCAGGGACCTGCACAGCGAACAGCCTCTGAACTTCACCTTTGACCCCCAGAGTCCTCCTTTGACAGGGCTCAGGCCTTCGAGTGGGAAAGAAGGACGTTAGAGAAAAAGAGTCTGCCCCGGGGGGTCTCGGGTCTCCACCCTGCACGATGTAAAGGTAAAGGTAAAGGCCCTCCCGTTGATCGTCGATTTGCTCGAGCGGGCCCAGTAACGTCTCCATTGGAGACTTTGTTGTTACTGTGTCTGGCATATCGAATACTCTCGGTAGCTTGCCGGGCTCTCCGAGAGGGGCGGAGGAATCGAACTCGGGTCGACCATGTTGGCCGCGTGTAAGGCAAACGCCCTACCCGCTGTGCTATCGCTCCAGCTATCACTACTGCACGATGTAGTTTTTTTTAAAAGCCCCTGAACAAAGTGGATAGACTCACACTTCTTTTCGAGGGTGGAGTCAGAACGGAATGTGTCACCAGCCAGACTGGCCCTACTGGTGAGAGGCCTGGACGTCGGCCTGACCAATGTCCCTGGTTAACTCTCTCCCTCCCAGCTCACAGGTGGCTGGGCTGGAGTATGGAGCGTCAGTGAGCACGTGGGCCGCCCAGGTGGGCTTTATTTATTTATTTATTTATTTATTTATTTATTTATTTGCTTTTTGGGTCACACCTGGTGATGCCCAGGGCTGACTCCTCGCTCTGCACCCAGGAATCACTCCTGGCGGTGCTTGGGGGACCCCAGGGGAGGCCGGGGATGGAACCCCGCGTCGGTCACGTGCAAGGTAAACGCCCTACCTGATGTGCTATTGCTCTAGCCCTGCCTTTTTTTTTTTTTTTTTTTGCTTTAAGTTCCTTTGCTTATGGTGTTTATACTTAGACTGAATTTACTGGGAATAAATTCTGTGCTTGTTTCTTGGTCACACCTGGCAGTGCTCGGGGGTCATTCCTGGGTCTGTGCTTGGGACTTCCCACGGGTCTCGGGGGACCATGCAGGCCTTCTGCAAGCAAAGCACGCGCTCAGCCCATGGGAGCGATCTCTCTGGCCCTCGGGTCTGTCGAACAAGTTCTTATTCCTGTCATTTATAAATATATATATTGAATAATTGTTGAAGATGTTTTTCTTATTTATTTGCTTTTTTGGGGGTCCCACCTGGCGATGCTCAGGGGTTCCTCCTGGCTCTGCACTCAGGAATGACTCCTGGCGGTGCTCGGGGGACCCTATGGGATGCTGGGAATCGAACCTGGGTTGTCCACGTGCAAGGCAAACACCCTACCTGCTGTGCTATCGCTCCAGCCCCAACATGTGTTTTTAACCAGTATTCTTGGACCTTTCCCCCCTCCGTGGACAGAATAAACCCCCACTTTCAATACTGTGTGCTTGTTGCGTACTTGGGTTTTTAACTCTTTTTTTCTTTTTTGGGAGGGAGTTGTTGGGCCAGGCCCAGCAGTGCTGTTTCCTGCTGAGGTTGTAACTTTACCATGGATTTAGAGATGTAAAACAGCTTGGTTCTTTCACAGTTCTGGAGGCTGACACCCGAAATCAGTTTTCACAGAAGCCGTCAGCAGGCCTGTGTTTCATCCTGCAGGCAGCAGTAGAGGAGAATTAAGTTACTTGCACCTCCCTCCTCCCCTCGGTGTTTAGAGGTTGCTGCTCCTCCCTGGCGCTGAGTAAGGAGACTGACCTGCCTGGCCCTCACAGTCCTCCTGATGAACCGACCCCGGGCCCCGTGGCTCTGTCAGGTGGAAGGGGCCAGTGTGGTGGAGAGACGCCGCTTGGGTTACAGCTGGCATTGCTCAGGTCTGACCATAAGGGGTGCCGGGGGTTGAACCTGAATCTTTATTTCACAATCACAATCACAAATCATCCTGTTATTCATCGATTGCCTCGAGCAGGCCCCAGTAACGTCTTCTTCATCCTAGCCCTGAGATTATATTCAAGGCTCTTTAGGAGAATGAGACCCATCATTGTTACTGGTATTTGGCATATTGGGGGCGCCACGGGGAGTTTGCCAGACTCTGCCCTGTGGGCAGGCTACATTCGATAGCCTGCCAGTTTGTCCAAAGTAGGAATGAGATAATAAGATGTCATAAAAAAAAGTTCTGTTAAGATGTCGCGCAGCCGCGAATGCGGCCACGCAGTTCCGGGATCTGGATTTTATAGTCTCTGAGTCTTGGCCGCTGATGGGATTACACGGCGCCAGGGGGCCAGGTGGTGGGTGTGACCCCCGCCTACTGGAATTTGGAGGATCTGGGTGGAGGATGCTCGGCCCCAATCCAAGTAGGCTTGGAGATCTCGGCCCCGGAACCCGCGTGGTTTTGTCCCTCTGCCAGTACCTTCATGTGTGCGGAGAGTGGTCTCAGCATGGTGGTGGCTGGATCTTTATTTACCAAATAAATAACCTGGCGTGCTGTAGTGTCTCTCTGGCCCGGTTTCCATTTCTCTTTAATGCATTCCCCTCCCCCCCCCCCCCCCCCCAAGAGAGCTCACATTTTCTCCAAACCTGCGATTTTCAGCAACCAGTTCTTGGACTGGCTCCAGTCTGCGAGCATACAAAAGTTGAAAACCACTGCCCACTGCCCCAGGCCGGTTAACTTTACTAATAACTATTTTACTTCTTCCTTTTCCTCTGAAGAAGGACCAAAGAGAAATCAAAAGAAGCCTGAGACTTCTTTTGCCTCTTCGGTCAATCAGCGATGAGTGTTGCTTGCCCTCCCTGAAGCCCTCCGGGAACTACCTGTGCTAATCTTCTCAGTTAAATGTTCTACCCTTGGGCCTGGAGCGATAGCACAGCAGAGAGGGCGTTTGCCTTGCACGCGGCTGACCCGGGTTCGATTCCCAGCATCCCATAGGGCCCCTTGAGCACCGCCAGGAGTAATTCCTGAGTGCAGAGCCAGGAGAAACCTCTGTGCATAGCTGGGTGTGACCGAAAAAGCTAAAAATAAATAAATAAAAAAATATAAAAATAAAGTTCTACCCTTGACTCACCCCCTGGGAGCCCAGAGGGGTTGCTAGCCTCCTAACGGGGGCAGCACAGCGTCTCTCAAAATCTCTCTCGGGGACTCTGAAATGCCTTTGAGGGCAGACGAAGACCGTTTCAAGACACGGTTTGAAGCGCGGAGTAAGGTGCAAGGCACTTGGTTGAGAACCGCTTCGGGAAGGACAGGCCCTGTCTGGGATGCGGCAGGGAATTCTCCGCTCAGACTGGCAACTTTAGTTCTGGTCCATAATCTTTTCCAGAGAGACAGCTCTTTTCTCACATTCTAACCTCCCTCTAATGAGAGTGGGCCCTCGGATGATTTCATCTCGAAGCCCTAGGCGAGACTGGACGTCTCTTCTGAGATCTGCGGTCCTTGCGGGTTACTTCCTGCCAGAGGGGCAGAGATATGGTGTCTCGGGTGAGGTCGCCTCCCCCTGCATCGTTCATTCACCGTCACATAGTTTGGTTCCTGCCCTAGACTAAAGGCCGCCTGGCTCTGCTCCTGTTTCAAGTCCTTGCACCCGGACTGTGAATCGGAGCAAGGGGCTTTACGATGATTTCTTTTTCCTTTTTTCTTTCTTTTTGGGTCATACCCGGCGATGCTCAGTCCTGACTCCTGACTCTGCACTCAGGAATCACTCCTGGCGGTGCTCGGGGGGACCCTATGGGATGCTGGGAATTGAACCTGGGTCAGCTGCGTGCCAGGCCAATGCCCTCCCCGTTGTGCTATCAGCCTGGCCCCCTCAAACCCTTTCATTTATTTTTGCATTTTGGGTCATACCCAGCGATGCTCAGAGCTGACTCCTGGCTCTGCACTCAGGAATCTCTCCTGGCGGTGCTCGGGGGACCCTATGGGATGCTGGGAATCGAACCCCGATCGGCCGCGTGCAAGGCCAACGCCCTCCCCGCTGTGCTATGGCTCCAGCCCCTGGATTATTTCTGACACCGAGACCAGGAGGACATGCCACCCTTTATCCATGTTCTAAGTGTCAGAGGGCTGGATTGAGTGCAATGCACATGGAATGGGGTAGAAAACGCAGAGATCCCGTCCAGATTAATTTTAAAACTAGTCACCCAGTGAGGAGGCTTGGAGGCTTTAGCAGAGAACCCACATGCTTCCGTGGTTGGGGGTCAAAGTGTCGTGAGTCTTCCTGTGGCAGCGAGTGACGAGAGAGAAGGAAGTGACTAGACCGAGGAATGCCCCCAACCCCTAATGACAGCCGCGTGTTAATCCGCAAAACCTTTAACATGTGACCTGCATGGCCAAAGGGATTTTTAGTATTATTTTCAATTTTTTTTCTTTAAAAATTTATTTATTTAATTTTAACTATCACCGTGAGATACAGTGACAGGCTTACAAACTTTCATGATTGTGTTCTAGTCAAACAATGTTCAGGTACCCATCCTTCCACCAAAGCCCAGTCTCCACCACCGATGTTCCCAGTGTCCTTCCTCCCACCATCCTTCCTTCATCCCTTCCTCCCCACTTCTGTGACAGGCACATTCCCTCATTCCCTCTTTCTCTCTCTCCCTCTCTCTCTCTCTCTCTCTCTCTCTTTCTCTCTCCTTTTGGGCGTTATGGTTTGCAATACACGTATTAAGCTGCCATCATGTTTGGTCCATAGTCTACTTTCAGCATGCCTCTCCCATCCCGAGCGAGCCCTCCAACCATCATTGACTTAGTGCTTTTTAAAAATAATTTGTTCCTTGGACTTGCATCACACTTGGTTTATTTTTTAATTTAATTGATTTATTTATTTGCTTTTTGGGTCATCCCAGGCAATACTCAGGGGTTACCCTGGCTCTGCACTCAGGAATTACTCCTGGCTGTGCTTGGAGGACCCTGTGGGATGCTGGGGATCGAACCCGGGTCGGCCACGTGCGAGGTAAACGCCCTCCCTGCTGTGCTATTGCTCCGACCCCATCATCACACTCAGTTTAATGTGTACTACCGACTTGTTTTTCTGATTTGTCCGGTGGTGGGTTTTGTTGTTTTGGGGGCCACTCACGGCTTGTGCTCAGGGTTCACTTACTTCTAGTAGTGCTCAGGAGATCATTTGGTGCTGGGGATTGAGTCCGGGTGTACTGCCTGGGAAAAACACATTCTACTAAGCAGTCTTTACATCCCTTGTTTGCTTAACGAAGTTATGTTGCTGCTGTACCAAGGAGTTGGACCTATACTTTCAAGATGCAGCACTGTAATTTTTTTTTTAAAAGACTTTACCTGGGACTGGAGTGATAGCACAGCGGGGAGGGCGTTTGCCTTGCACGCGGCCGACCCGGGTTCGATTCCCAGCATCCCATATGGTCCCCCAGGCACCATCAGGACTAATTCCTGAGTGCAGAGACAGGAGTAACCCCTGAGCATGGTTGGGTGTGACTCAAAAAGCAAAAAATATAAATAAATAAAATAAAAATAAAAAAGACTTTACTAGTTTAGTTAACTACCTCTGCTGTACAATTTCAACTATGCATTCAAAACTCTTTTCTAAATAAAAAAGTTAAATAAAATGTCAAATGACTCTATACCCCCCCCCCAAAAAAAACCCCAAATTCAGTAAAAAAAATTTGTGAAAAAAATCCTTTTTTTTTTTTTTGCCTTTTGGGTCACACCCGGCTATGGTCAGGGGTTCCTCCTGGCTTTGCATTCAGGAATTACTCCTGGTGGTGCTCAGGGGACCCTGTGGGATGCCGGGGATCGAACCCGGGTTGGCCGCGTGCAAGGCAAATGCCCTACCTGCTGTGCTGTCGCTCCAGTCCCAAGCCTTTTTTTCCTCTTACTAAAATGAACATCCTATTGTGACAAAAAAGAATTGTAGATCTGAGACTAGGACAAAGGGGACGGAGCAGTGCTAGAGAGTTAGTACAGTGAGTAGGGCGCTTGCCTTGCATGCGTGGGGCCTGGGTTCCATCCCCCAACACCCCGTATGGTCCCCCCAGTCTCCCCTGCAGGGTTCCCTGAGCACAGAGCCAGGAGTAAGTTCTGAGCATCGCCGAATGTGAGCCAAAATCAAACAGAACAGAGCAGGAAGAATGGTTAGGAGGGGAAAGCTTGCCTCGGAGCAGAGACTGGGAGGTGTGGTAGCAGTTTGTGTCAGTGTCAAGAAAGGAACTGCGGGAGGAAGTCGACCCTCTGATGCAGTAACGGGTTCGGGCAGTGGGAGCCAAAAGCTATCACGTCTTGCCCAAATGAAGACACGGAAAGTATTTATTTAGGCGTCTTCCAGCTGCTGACCTTTGTACCTTTCGTTATTTTATTACTTTATTTATTTATTTATTTTTGCTTTTTGGGGTCCCACCTGGCGATGCTCAGGGCTGACTCCAGCTCTGCACTCAGGGATCACTCCTGGCGGAGCTCGGGGGACCCTATGGGATGCTGGGAATCGAACCCGGGTCTGCCGCGTGCCAGGCAAACGCCCTCTCCCCTGTGCTCTTGTTCTGGCCCCTGTATCTTTCATTATTGAGGCCAGGTTTTGGGGGGATGGGGCCTCTGGATGGCCTCCAGGGACGTCCTGTTCTGCTCTTTTCCGGCCAGTCCTTTGAGTCTTCCGAGCTTTGGAGTAACGGCAGGGCCCACCCAGCCCCTCTGTGCTGGCAGCCTTGACTGACTGTCCCCCAGGGACGCTCCCGGAAGGGGTTTGTGTTAACTGTCTGTCCTGACTGTCGCTGTGGCCAGTAGGTGTGAATCCTCAGCACTTCTGCACAGCGATTGATTTTGTCTGGAAATGGTTGCTTTCTGTGTGAGGGGAACACTTGTGTCCCCTGTGGAGTCGACCCTCGCAGCCTAACCTGCCCAGGTGCCTCTGTCTCCCTCACAGAGGGTCCCTCCAGGGGCTGTCTCCCGCGACAGACACAGCTGTCACCCAGGCAGTACCACCTCATAAGCAGTGATCATTCGACGACAAGGGACACGCTTGTGCCAGGGTCAGGACCTGAGTCCGATTTCTGCCCTCCCTCACCTGCCGGGGGGGGGGGGGGCACGCAGCACCCCAGGCCCGAGCACTGGCCACCCCGAGCCCCAGCACTGACTGGGAAGTTCCTTCCTCAGAAACGGGCTCTTCCCACAGCTCGGAAGGGTGCAGTTCCTTTCAGAGGAACTGCACAGTGTTTTGAAGAGACTCCATCATTATTTTTTTTTAAAACTTTTTAATTGAATCACTGTAGGATAGACCCTTACAGAACTGTTCATGGTTGGGTTTCAGTCACACAGTGTTCCAACACCCGTCCCTCCACCAGGGAAATTTCCCCAGCACCAGGGTCCCCAGGTACCCTCCCATCACCCCCACCCCAGCCTGCCTCTGTGGCAGACGCTTTTCTTCTCTCTCTGTCCCTGTCTGTCTGTCTGTCTGTGTCTCTCCCTCTCTCTCTCTCTCTCTTTCTCCTTTTTTATTGAATCACTGTGATAGACCCTTACAGAGCTGGTCATGGTTGGGTTTCAGTCATACAGTGTTCTAACACCTTTCCGTCCACCCAGGCACATTTCCCAGTACCAGGGTCCCCAGGGTCCCTCCCGTCCTCCCCCACCCCCCACCCCCTGCCTGTCTGGCAGGTGCTTCTCTCTCTTCTGTCTCTCTGCCTCTGTCTTGTTCTGTCTCTGCCCGTCTTTCTCTCTCTCTCTCTTTCTCTTTCTCTTTCTCTCCTTTTGGGCATTGTGGTTTGCAACACAGATACTGAAAGGTTACAGGAATATCCCTTACCTACTTTTAAACCTCAGGTCTTGTCCAGTGTGACCCTTCCTAGCTATTATTGTCATTCTAGTCCCTTCTATATCTTCCCTACCCTCCGACCCACATACTTGTGATCAGTTCAACCATTAACCAGTCCTCCTAGCCCCTGTTTTTCCCCGGCCACGGATATTAGTCTTCTACCATATACTTTTCTTTTCTTTTTGGGTCACACCCAGCGATGCTCAGGGCTGACTCCTGACTCTGCACGCAGGAATCACTCCTGGTGGTGCTCGGGGGACCCTATGGGATGCCGGGGATCGAACCCGGGTCGGCCACGTGCCAGGCCAATGCCCTCCCCGCTGTGCTTTCACTCCGGCACCAACATCTTAACTCTTGTGCTATTTCTTCTCCCTTCCTTCCTTCCTTCCTTCCTTCCTTCCTTCCTTCCTTCTTCCTCCCTCCCTCCCTCCCTCCCTACTTCCCTCCTTCCCTCCCTCATTCCCTCCCTTCTCCTCCTCCTTTTCTTCCTTCCTTCCTTCCTTCCTTCCTTCCTTCCTTCCTTCCTTCCTTCCTTCCTTCCTCCCTACTTCCCTCCCTCCCTCCCTCATTCCCTCCCTTCTCCTCCTCCTTTTCTTCCTTCCTTCCTTCCTTCCTTCCTTCCTTCCTTCCTCCCTCCCTACTTCCCTCCCTCCCTCCCTCCCTCATTCCCTCCCTTCTCCTCCTCCTTTTCTTCCTTCCTTCCTTCCTTCCTTCCTTCCTGCCTCCCTCCCTCCCTCCTTCCCTCCCTCCCTCCCTCCCTCCCTCATTCCCTCCCTTCTCCTCCTCCTTTTCTTCCTTCCTTCCTTCCTTCCTTCCTTCCTTCCTCCCTCCCTCCCTACTTTCCTCCCTCCCTCTCTCATTCCCTCCCTTCTCCTCCTCCTTTTCTTCCTTCCTTCCTTCCTTCCTTCCTTCCTCCCTCCCTCCCTCCCTCCTTCCCTCCCTCCCTCCCTCATTCCCTCCCTTCTCCTCCTCCTTTCCTTCCTTCCTTCCTTCCTTCCTTCCTTCCTTCCTTCCTTCCTCCCTCCCTACTTCCCTCCCTCCCTCATTCCCTCCCTTCTCCTCCTCCTTTTCTTCCTTCCTTCCTTCCTTCCTTCCTTCCTTCCTTCCTTCCTCCCTCCCTCCCTCCCTCCCTCCCTCCTTCCCTCCCTCCCTCCCTCATTCCCTCCCTTCTCCTCCTCCCTCCCTTCCTTCCTTCCTTCCTTCCTTCCTTCCTTCCTTCCTTCCTCCCTCCCTCCCTCCCTCCCTCCCTCCTTTCCTATTCTTGGGTCCCACCCGGCAATGCCCAGGGCTGACTCCTGACTCTGCACTCAGGAATCACTCCTGGTGGTGCTCGGGGACCCTACGGGATGCCGGGGATCGAACCCGGGTTGGCCACCTGCAAGGCAAACCCCCTCCCCGCTGTGCTATCACTCCAGCCCCCTACTATATACTTCCATGTCCCACAAATGAATGCAGTCTCTCTATATCTGCCCCTCTCCTTCTGACTCATTTCACTCAGCACGATAGACCCCATCATTTTCTGAATGCGGCGTTGCCACTGGTTTGACGGGGCCAGGCCAGTGACCATGCTGAGCCCTTCCTAAGGGAACACAGAGCACTTGGCCTGGACCTCAGAATCCTTTTTCCCCGTTGTCGTACTCTCTCTAGTACTGAGGCATGAGCAGGGGTCTGCCTTCTACAAATCTGGTAACTGAGTGATCATTCAGGAAGCGCGGTGAGTCTTGGGTACTTTCCCATCTTCCAGGTGCCCAGTACTTGAGGACAGAACTCCCCACGGGCAAACGTAACAGCAGTTCCATTTCCGCTTCCTGCCGGTGGCAATCATTCTAGAATCCAGATCCTTCTCCCACCAATCCACAGCGCCATTGAGGTGGAGTGTAAGATGCCCACGCCAGCCTCTCACCCACCCTGCGAGTCCCCCAGGCACCTGCTTCTGCCCCGCAAGTGCCACCCTTTCCAGACTCATCTGTGATGCCGCCCAACTTGATCTGCTCTTGGCATGCAACTCTCTGCATCTGGATCCAGGGTCTCCATGTTCGAGGCCCGCCTCTCCGATAGAGCCGCACCCAGGAAAGCCGTTAAGGTGAAAAAAATCCCTGTCCCAGTAGAAGTGCCAGCAGGGTGTGGTGTGGGCCGCTCTGCTCTTCCCAGGCTGGGCTATTTTGTTTTGGTGACCTTTCAGCTTGCCCTTTAAAAGGGAAGAAGTTTTGACTTTATTAAGTGGTTAGCTTATTTTTTTTTTCCTCTCTTGGGTCCCACCCGGCAATGCTCAGGGCTTCCTCCTGACTCTGCACTCAGGGGTTACTCCTGGCAGTGCTTGGGGGGACCCTATGGGATGCCAGGGATGGAACCCGGGTCGGACGCGTGCAAGGCAAACACCCTCCCCGCTGTGCTCTCGCTCTGGCCCCTGGTAAGCTTAGCTGGAGGGAAGATGGAAGGTCCCAGTAACGGTGGCTCACTCGCCCTTCCAGAAATGTCATCATGCTCACCCCACACATGCAGACACCCAGAGGTGGTTTCTCACCCTACCACACCCTCAGTCTGACATTGCCTCTGAAAACAGAAGCTTGGAGTGACCACTCCTGGGACAGATCAGGAAGCTAGAAGTACGAAAATGACGCTGGAAGAAGCCCGGGAAGGGAATCAGGGAATCTGCCTATGCTCTCTTTCTCTCTACCTCTGTACCCGCAAGGGCCCTGAAACTTGTTCCCTGCGGGAAAGGCAACTGAGTCCCAGGCTGCCCCGAGGCCTTGCGGGAGGGGACCAGCAGTGAACTAGAGTTTCTTTTCTTTTTTTTTTTTCCCCTTTTTGGGTCACACCCGGTGATGCACATGGGTTTCTCCTGGCTCTGCACTCAGGAATCACTCCTGTAGGTGCTCGGGGGAACCCTATGGGATGCCGGGGATCGAACCTGGGTTGGTCCGTGCAAGGCAAACGCCCTCCCCGCTGTGCTATCGCTCCAGCCCCGAACTAGAGTTTCTTTGGGAGTTTGGAGGGGAGGGAGAACACGTGGGCTTCTCCGGAGAGGAGTGGGACCCCAAATATGTAGGCCGCACCTCAGGGCAGAGAGGGGGGCATGCCCATGCTTCCTTTTGTCAAGCTGGCTCTCAGGGGTTTCTCCCAGGCTGCGCCCCCCAACCCCCCACCCCGTGGCTATTTCCCACCTATGCACGAGCTACTGGGGCTTCGGAGGAGGGGAGAGGCGGGGGGAGTGGTGATGGTTGGCACAGTCTTCTCTGGGCCTGTGCTGGCGCCATGTACAGTCTTGTCAGGTCTTAGTTCCTGGTCTGCACGGAGCGTCCTGACACCTTAGGGCTGGTTGGTTTTATTACTTCGTTGCCGTGGGGGGCATGTCCACCTACCTGCCTGCTTCAAAACTTGACTCCTGGGCTGGTTTTATTTTGGGGGGGGGCACACCAGCCATGCTTAGGGCTTCCTAGTCCTGGCTCACCTGCGGGGGGTGGGGGGGACATAACGGGGTGCCAGGATCAAATCCGGGTTGGCTGCATGCCAGTTAGGCACCTTAACCCACTGTACTATCGCTCCAGCCCACTAAGCCTGTGAAAAAAGGTTCTGGGGGCTGAAGAGCATTTTCAGAAGGGGCGACCTTTTATTTAAATTGTCTTCAGTGATTCCTCCGCCCCTCTCGGAGAGCCTGGCAAGCTACTGAGAATATCTCGCCCGCACGGCAGAGCCTGGCAAGCTCCCCGCGACGTATTCGATATGCCAGACACAGTAACAACAAAAGTCTCCCAATGGAGACATTACTGGGCCCTCTTGAGCAAATTGATGAACAACGGGAGGGCAGTGACAGTGACAGATTCTGTACAGGCAGGCGCAGGGTCCATCTGGTACCCAATATGGACTCAGATCTATTTTATACTGGATACAGGCGCACTGCCCATTTTATGCCAGACACAGGTTCAGACTCCGTTTGGTATTTTATTACAAGACTCAGAGTGGATTTTGCACTGATAAAAAGATTCGGAGTCAGTTTTGTACTTTGTAAAATTCATGCTCATTTTATGCCTTACAGGATGCTCTCGGAACAGAACAGCCAAGGTGACGCAGTACGGGAAGTAAGATGCAGTGACTTGGTCTTGTCGCTCTTGGCCGCTTGAGTTTCCTTGTCCCCAGATTTGGCCCCGCCGTAAGCCATCCTGTCATTCCCCTGACGCTGTGCCACGTGTGAGCCCCGAGTTCAGTCCCCCCAGGACCCCCAGGTGACGTTCAAGCTCTGAGCACTGAACGTCAGGTCTGCACCCCGGGCATCCAGGGCCCACACATGACTGTGTCCTTGTATGAAGCCTCTGGCCCGCCACTCCCTTTGCTTCGGGATCAAATCCAGACTTCCCACTGGCTCGACCACACAAAGAACTGCCACGGTGTGAGACTGTGGTCACAGTTTTGGGCTGTGGGATTTATCTGGATAAATCAGGCAGTAGAGACTTTATTTTTCACAAGTTCTAGGTGAAGCGAAACACCGCTGTTACCCGAGAATTTCTGTTCTAGAAATTAACACTCACTGCATGTCATTATTCTCACATGCACAGAATCAGTGGACACGCTGACCGAAACCTAAGGGACAGTGAGAGATGACTGTTTCACACCTACAGTAGGAACAAGTCAAACTGTTCGTGTGGTTGAAACTGCGACAATTGGTAGAGAAACTGCTTCAGTGACGGTCTTCTGAAAATTCTTGAAGTGTGTCCCGTCCACCGTGTCGCCAGTGAAAAGACGCGGAGACAGGTCCTGGAATCTTGTCACCTGGAGTCCCGTTCTCTGTTCCATAGAGCAGCCCTAGAGAGCGATCATACTTAAGGACAGGTTGGCATGTGCATGTTAGTTAGTGTCTCGGGCTGTCCCTAGGGAAGGGACTTAGGAAGAGAGTTTGGGGGAGGGGGGTCTTTTCTGCATCACGCACGTCTGCAGTTTCCAAACACTCCCTTTGAGAAGACGGTTCCATTTCATGAAGATCCAGGCTCACATCCAGGCTCGCTCTCCCGCATCTGCTGAAGTGACGGAGGCTGTGACATCACGAAGATGTCAGACCAGGGCTTCATCTTGCTCCTTGCAAATCCCGCTGTCGTGTTCCAGAGAGTCAGAAGTGGGTGAGTCCCTGGGCAGAGGAGGGCGAGTGTTTGCAGGTGCTTTGGCTAAAAGAGCGAATGCTGGAAGCTGCCTTTGAATTTCCTCTGACTCTTTCTCCCTCTCCTCTCCCTCCTCTTCCTCTCTCTTCCTCCCTCCTCCTCTCCAGATGCCCCGGAGTGGGCACAGAATCCCAGTAGTTCACATTGTTTACCCAGACATTGAAGGTTGTTACGGGGCTGGAGCCATAGCACAGTGGGAAGGGCGTTTGCCTGGCACGTGGCCAACCCGGGTTCGATCCCCGGCATCCCATAGGGTCCCCCGAGCACTGCCAGGAGTGATTCCTGAGTGCAGAGCCAGGAGTCAGCCCTGTGCATCGCCAGGTGGGACCCAAAAAGCAAAAAAAAAAAAAAAATGAGGCAAGCTTCCAAGCTCCAAAGTTAGGACGCCAGAGCAGAGTGGGTAAGCTTCCTGGCCAGGTAACCCTGAACCAAACAGCGCAGAATCGCAGAGCCCAGCAAAGCCGTTGACTCAGTTCTTAGCACTGGACGCCGGCCTGTGCCACCAGGGGCCCGTGCTGGTCATCACGGAGTAAACGCTGCTAGCAACCCCCCCAGCTTTCGGTGGCCCCCTGCAAACCGAGGCCTGTGAGGACAGAGCCTGGTCAGCCCGTGGGAGGAGGGGAGAGGCCCGGGGCAGCTGAGGGTTCCGGCAGGGTCGGGTCTGGCACCCCCCACCCACCGGAGATCCGAAAGCGAAGGCCTGTTCATCGCAACGTCTCGCTCTCTGTCTCTTTGATGTGGTCGTGGTCGCTTTGGTCTCATGTGTTATCTCTTCCCGTGACCGCCCGCCCAGTTCCTGTCCTGAAAGTGAGCGTTCGTCCTTGCGATCAGGGCAGGGCGCCTGGACTTCCCCCGGTGACCCACCACGGCGGAAATCCTAGCTTTCAGCTTTCTCAGCCGCCAGGGTACGGCCTTGGTTTCAGCGGAAAGGTGGGAGCCCCGACACCGACCCCCCACTCCCCTCTGGGATGTCCACTGCAACCTCTCCTCTCCTCTGCTCCCTGGCTCTGAGCAGCCCGGCTGCCCTTTGGTGGGTCCCGGCCCGGCTGTGGCGGCCTTGCTCAGGCCGGTGTGGCTCCAGCCTGGCTTCCGTGTCCAGCCTTGCTCCTGAAGCCACACCTGTCCGGCCTGGCCTCCCTTTGGGAGCATGGTGGGCCCTGATCATTCCAACAAAGCGTCAGGGACAAAGCTGCTGTGTGCTTCTAGCTAGTTCCAGATTTCTGTGCTGGGTGGATCCTGGCACTCAACCTGGGTCTTGCACAAAACACAGTGCTTTTCCTTCCTTCTTTCTTTCTTTCTTTCTTTCTTTCTTTCTTTCTTTCTTTCCTTCCTTCCTTCCTTCCTTCCTTCCTTCTTTCCTTCCTTCCTTTCTTTTTATTGAATCACTGTGAGATGCAGTTACAAAGCTTTCATGTTTGAGTTTCAGTCATACAATGACGGAACATCCATCCCTCCACCAGTGCACATTCCTCACCACCAATGTCCCCAGTATGCCCCCCCCTTTCCCACCCTCCCCCTGCCTCCCTGGCAGACAACCTCCCCCATCCTCTCTACTTTGGGGCATCACGGTTTGCAATACAGATACTGAGAGGCCATCACGTTGGGTCCTTTATCAACTTTCAGCACACATCTCCCGTCCCGAGCGATTCCTCCAACCATCACTGACTCAGTGATCCCTTCTCCATCCCAGCTGCCTTCTCCCCCAGCTTATGAGGCAGGCTGCCAACCATGGAGCAGTATTCCTGGCCCAACACAGTGCTTTTCAGCAGTGCTTGTTCTCAGCCATCAGATCTTGCAGGGACACTGTATTGTGCCTGGGAAGTCTTCCGAGACCAGGATGGAGCCGGCTCCACACTGCGCCTTTTTTTGTGCAGACATTTCATGAGAAGGCCTCACCTTCTGCTCCCCACACCCCAGTTTCTCTTCTTTTTTTTTTTGAGGGGCCTCCCGAGTAGTACTTAGGTGGTTTGGGCGCCACCTGGGCAGGTGGCTGGACGTGAGGGCCCAAAGCTACGGTGCTGCTGAGTCCTGCAGGGACAGAACATTCTGGGCTGGCAGTGCTGGGGGACCCCTACAGCCCTGTCTCTGGGCCGCACCCCAGGGATCTAAGGATGTGTTGTTGAAATAGCAGGGGGCCCATCATGCCTTGACACAATCCACGTCATCCTGGCACTGCAGGCTGGAGCAGCGCCGGGTCCTCACGCTCTCTCAGATCATCCAAATGGTCCAGGTGGCTGTGAACCACTGGGGGTGCTCCCCTGAGCACTGCTTGCAGGGCTCCCCAAAGAAACGACAACCTAGGAATTGGGACAGGATGTGCGCTTAGGTGAGAGGGCAAGAGTGGGACTCAAGAGAATCAACTCCCAGTCTGAAAAAAGGTTCACTTGGGGGAAAAGGCGCCGTGAAATAGCATCTCCTGCTCCAGGGAGATCTCGCGAGAGGAAGCGCCTGACACGTACAGGGGACTGTGCTGTGAATACATCTATGCCCTGGGGACCAGACTCTCACCAGGTCGCATCACGGATGCCGCATGGGTCATCCTGGGTTTGAGGAGGTTTGGATTCCTTTCCAAGGGTTAGGTTTGGTTTTATTGGCTCACGGCTTTAAAATTTACTTTTGGTTTGGTTTTAGGGCCACACCAGGTGATACTCAGGGGTTACTCCTGGCTTTGCATTCAGGAATTGCTCCTTGAGATGCTCGGGGGACCATATGGGATGCCGGGAACTGGACATGGGTCAGCCGCGTGCGAGGCCAACACCCTGTTCACTGTAGTATCGCTCTGACCCCTTTCATTTATTTATTTTGCGACACCTGGTGATGCTCTGGGCTGACTCCTGGCTCTGTGCTCAGAGACCACTCCTGGCAGTGCTCAGGGGACCCTATGGGATGCTGGGGATCGAACCCGGGTCGGCCGCGGGCAAGGCAAACGCCCTCCCCGCTGTGCCCCTTGCCTAATTCATTTTAACATTTCTTCTTACTGATGGGAGAATTGAGAGCTTAAAATGTTCCCTAAACTGTTAATTTTATCCCGAAGGGTTAATCTATAGTATTATTAATCAACTTGATTGAAATTTAACTTACAACTACCTAACTACCAGCACAACTGAAAAACAGATTTAAACGAATCCTCATTCTCCTTCTGGCATGGCCTGTATCAGTTATGTAATACCACTGTCAATGTTGCCTTTTGTAGGATTTTACGTCAGTGGAAAAAAGTAGCATTTTGTCTCAAAATATGTTTTGAGAATTTTCACGTTAATTTTTTTATGGGTAGATCCCAATAGATCTATCATACCTTTCTTTTTTGAAATGTTTGACTTTTCAGCTTTAGATCAAATCTGAAGATATATTTTTAGTTTTCCTGAGTATCACCAAAGTGTGGAAGTGTTAGGTCATAGGATGAATGTATACTTAACTTTATAGGAAATGGCTCAAATATTTTAAAAAATCACTGTGTCATCTCCAATTTCCATCAGTGATACATGAGCGATTCAGTTGCTCCACGTCCTCTCCACACTTGTTGTTGCCAGTCCCTGAAGTTGCAGCCCCCCTGATGAGTCACGACCCCAGCGCTCTCCTGTAGCCCTGATGACTAACACTTGACAGCAGCTCCCTGGTCCCCGTCAGTATTGGGATGATAGACTGTGAAATGACTATTATTGTGTTTTTAAAAAATTGGGTTGGTTTTCTTAGTATTCTGCTGGAAGTTTCTTTACCTTTTTATCTGTGACAGAGAGTAGGAGATTTTAAGTTCGGTTGATCTGTTGTCTTTCATGGTTTATACTTTAAGTGTTTTGTGCAAGAAGTCTTTGTCTCCCCTAAGGACTCGAAGGTAGTCCATATTCTTTTAGAAAACTTACCAGCACATTTTTATGTTTACTTTTAAAGGTTTTTAATTAAAAACATTTTTTTAACTGAATCACTGTGAGCTGCAGTTACAAAACTTTCATGGCTGAGTTTCAGTCATAGAATGATCGAACACCCATCATTTTTATGTTTAGGTTTGTGATTTAGTCCAAGTTTATTTTTCAGGTATGGTTATTATAAGAGGAGCTCTTTCTCCCTCCACCCCCAAATGGATGTCAGCTGTTTAGTAACATTTGTTGACTTTTTTTTTAAATCTTTTTGGGTCACACCTGGTGATGCTCAGGGGTTACTCCTGGCTCTGCACTCAGGAATTACTCCTGGCGGTACTCAGGGGTACACGTGGGATGCTGGGCATCGAATCTGGGTCGACTTGTGCAAGGCAAACACCCTACCTGCTGTACTGTCTCTCAGCCCACATTTGTTGACTTTTACAATAATGAATTGTTTTGTTAACTTTGTTAAACTGGCCACAGACCTGTGGTAACGTACAGTATCTATCTTTGGACATCATAGAGTGGAAGTCTTTTTTCCCCCAATTTTGCATAGTCTGGCTAACTCAGGTCTTCATTTACATATAAATTTTATAATTTGTTTTGTTAATTTCTACCAAAAAAGGGAGGGGGCTGGGATTGGAATTGTGGGTAAGTCTGGGGAGAGTTGACATCTTTTTTTTTTTTTTTTTTTTGCTTTTTGGGTCACACCCGGCGATGCTCAGGGGTTACTCCTGGCTCTGCACTCAGGAGTTATTCCTGGCGGTGCTCAGGGGACCCTATGGGATGCTGGGAATCGAACCCAGGTCGGCCGCGTGCAAGGCAAATGCCCTACCCGCTGTGCTATTGCTCCAGCCCGAAAGTTGACATCTTAATGATGGGAATTCTGAGCCCTGAATGTGGGCTACTTCTCCCCATTTTTCCAGCTCTGTAAGTGTCTCTCCTGGGGGCTGGAAAATCGGGCAGTGGTGAGGCTCATGCCACCGCCTGGTAGTTGGGCATTGCTGGGGACAGCCCTGGAGGCCTGGAACACGCCAGGGCCCAGGCTACAGAACATCCTTGGTCCCTGGCTTTGAAATTCAGGCCTGCTGTGGAGAGAGCACAGTGGGGAGGGCACTTGCCTGGCACACAGCCAACGCAGGTTCCATCCCTGGCACCAAGCGCCGCCATCAGTGATCCCTGAGTGAGGAGTCAGAGTGAGCCCCGAGTACAGCCACTGGGGCCCCCCAAACAGGAACAGAAATTCTGGCCTGATTGGCCAGGAACTGCCGGGAGGGGGTCTTGGGCCTTTGAGCACTGCCCCCCTCCCCAATCTCTTGACTTTTGCCTTTTGGGTCACGCCCGGCCATGCACAGGGGTTACTCCTGGCTCTGCACTCAGAAATTACTCCTGGCGGTGCTCGGGGGACCATATGGGATGCTGGGAATCGAACCCGGGTCGGCCGCGTGCAAGGCAAACGCCTACCTGCTGTGCTATCGCTCCAACCCCAGCTGTTGATTTCTTATTGATGCTCCTTCTCAGGCTGAGGAAGCGAGTTCATGCTGGGCTTTGGTCTCCCAAGTGGGCGATACTGCCCCCTGTTGAAGTGATCAGGCGGCTGATTTCAGTTCTGCTCAAATGACTCATCCCTTGAGATGATACTGAAATGCTGAATTACCCTTCATCTAAGACAAAGCCCAGTGGATTAGAGTATTTGTCCACGTCTGTCTGTGACTAGACTTGATATATTGATGGCTGTGGCATTCACCTGTTTTTCTGAGGAAAACTGCCTTTTGGAGGGATGCATTCTAGTTTTCGTATCAGTTGCAGATAACAACAGTTCATCTTTAATCCTAGTTCACAGACCTCAGAAACACAGTTTCTTCAGATTAATACCGAAACAAGTCCTGTTTTTAAAATCCTCACGTCCAGGGGCTGGAGAGATAGCACAGCGGGTAGGGCGTTTGCCTGGCATGCGGCCGACCCGGGTTCGATTCCCAGCACCCCATAGGGTCCCCTGAGCACCGCCAGGAGTAACTCCTGAGTGCAGAGCCAGGAGTCAGCCCTGAGCATCGCCGGGTGTGACCCAAAAAGCAAATAAAAATAAAAAAAAATAAAATCCTCACGTCTATTAGGTAAATATAAGTGTGGCTTTTGTTTTTCCTTAAAAATTTATAAGAATTTGTAAGTGAAACCATCTGACCTTTCTTTGAGGCAGTTTTTTTCCCCCAGTAAATTCAGCCTTGAAGCGTTTTTCTTTGTGTGTGCTAACTTTTGTCTTTTAAGGAGTTCGTCCATATGTTCGCATTGGCATAAAGTCGCTCTTGTTTTTTTTTTTTTCCCTTCTAAAGAATGTCTGTATCCCTTTCATTTCTCATACCAATAAGAACCAACTTTGGGTTTTATTACTTTATATTTGCATTCTTTTTGTGCTACTGACTTATGAATATGTATTTTTTATTTTGCAGTTTTTGGATACTGTTGCTTTAACTGAAATCTGCCCTGCTTAGGAGGGCTAGAGTGCAGAGCCAAGAGTAACCCCTGTGTATCTCCGGGTATGACCCAAAAAGAAAAAAAAAAGAAATCTGCCTTGCTTTATAAGGCTGACACTTAGATATCTGGGAATTGAGGTAAGTCAGCTAAGTGAATGCATGGGTGGTTCAGTGGTAGAATTCTCGCCTGCCACGCGGGAGGCCCGGGTTCGATTCCTGGCCCATGCAGTATCTTACACATTTGGGCTGGAGCGATAGCACAGCGGGTAGGGCGTTCGCCTTACAAGCGGCCAACATGGCCGACCCGAGTTCGATTCCTCCGCCCCTCTCGGAGAGCCCGGCAAGCTACCGAGAGTATTCGATATGCCAGACACAGTAACAACAAAGTCTCCAATGGAGACGTTACTGGGTCCGCTCGAGCAAATCGACGATCAACGGGAGGGCCTTTACCTTTACTTTAGCTAAGTGAATAATCTTAGTTATTCTGTTTTAAATAAATTAGGCCTGAAAGATAGTTCAGTGGGCTGAGTGCACACTTTATGCAGATTGCCTGGGCTTGATCCCAAGGTGCTCTGGTTCCCTGAGCACTGCAGGGTGTGGCCTCATAACAGAGGAAGTTTATAGTTTTTAATTATTTTTAACATAATAGACTTACAGCCTATAAATATTGCTACATAGTCTTCATTTTAAATTTCCCTTCCAATTCTATAAATCTCTATAGGTTAGACACGTAACGTATCTTTTATTTCCTAAATGTTTCTTTACAGATTATTTCACTTATTAATGACTTTTTGTTACTGACTGATTTTTATTTCGATACTTAAAAATTGATCCATGTTATGTGAGTGAGCATATAGCCATATGTGCAGCTCCAAAGTAATTTATCCTGTTTCATTTATAATAATAATGTTTCATTTTTTTTTTGTTGCTGGGACTGAATCCTGTATGTGCCAGGCATGTGTGGCAAGCCTCTGACCTCTCTCTCCAGCCCATAATGTTTTCAAATCACAATTACAATGAATTGGTGGTTCGTGCTGTTCAATTATAATATTTTTTAAAATTTTCTATCATTTTCTGGGAGAACAGTATTAAACCTCAACTGTGCTGTAGACATATCTTGAAGATCTTTCCATTTTACTCCAAGTATGTTGAAATATTATAAACCTAGGATTATTAAGTTTTCTTAGTTGATTTATGAAATGTACATTTTGTCCCTGGTAGCATTTTTTTTTGGTCTAGTTTGAAGTATTTGGATACTCATGGTCACGGTCCTCCCGTTGTTCATTGATTTGCTCGAGCGGGCCCAGTAACATCTCCATCATGAGACTTGTTGTTACTGTGTTTGGCATATTGAATACGTCACGGGGAGCTTGCCAGGCTTTGCCGTGTGGGCGAGATACTCTCAGTAGCTTGCCAGGCTCTCCGAGAGGGGCAGAGGAATCAAACTCTGGTCGTCTGGGTCGGCCACGTGCAAGGCAAACGCCCTACCCACTATGCTATCGCTCCAGCCCCATTTGGATACTAAGACTGTTTTAAGATAGCATGCAGAAAGAGCATCCTAATTGGGAAGTATTCAAAGAATCATCATTTGGCAGAAATCACAAAGACATGAAAGTATGTGGAGAAACTGAACTCCTCAGACACTCATACCTACCTGGGCTGGCTGGGCTCGCGTGGTTTCCTCATGAGAAAATCTGGTAGATCTTTATGTGTGCACAGCTCCCAGGAACACGTCGCAGAGACATCAACGACACATTCAAGTGGGTCTCGGGCCAACCAAGTAGTACGTTGTGGCATCATAGAATTAGAGGCAGACTCAGTGAGCACTGATGGCCAAGGTAGCGTATGACAACAATTCAACTTTAATGCTATTTCACAGACCTCAGAAACACAATTTCTTCAAATTAATACCAAAACAAGTCCTGTTTTTAAAATCCTTGTGTCTAATAGGTAAACGTAAGTGTGGCATCGGTGTGGAAGATGCAATGTTTCCCGTTGCATCTTTGTCATTTCCCCTGGTCTCTCTCTCTGTCCTTCAGCCTTGGCAATAGAAACTGAGTCTCTCGGAGCCGCTGGTCTGGTGATGCAGACTTCGGGATTCCTTTTATCAGTAGGTGCTCAGAAATTTTCTTTAGTTTTCATAAGAAGCCCTCAGAGATCTAGAAATGATTGCTAGTTTTGATGAGGATGTTTTTGATCATGACCATCCTGTTGTTCATCGATTGCCTCGAGCAGGCCCCAGTAACGTCTCCTTCGTCCTAGCCCTGAGATTTTTTAAAAAGTGCCATATTAAAGGCTCTTCCAGGGTTAGGAGAATGAGACCCATCATTGTTACTGGTATTTGGCATATTGGGTGCGCCATGGGGAGTTTGCCAGACTCTGCCGTGTGGGCAGGTTACATTCGGTAGCCTGCCAGGTTGTCCAAAGTAAGAATGAGATAATAAGGTGAGATTCCAGGAGCTGGGTTTTATAGTCTCTGGGTCTTGGCTGTTGATGGGATTACACGGCGCCAGGGGGCCAGTTGGTGGGTGTGGCCCCTGCCTACTGGAATTTGAAGGATCTAGGTGGATCCTCTGATCCTCAGCCCCGATCCGAGCAGGCTTGGAGATCTCAGTCCTGGGACCCGCATGCCTTTGTTCCTCTGCCGCTACCTTCATGCGTGTGGAGAGTGGTCTCAGCATGGTGGTGGCTGGTTCTGGAGGTCTTCGGCTGCCAGAGCCCTGGTCGGGGCGGGGAGGGAAACTCAACCTGCTCCCCTGCAAAGGGCCCTGGCGAGGACAGTCAGGCACGGGGGCAGGAGACTCTGCCAGGGTGTTTTAAGATTAAAAAAAAAATTAAAGAGTCATGACTTTGCAAAGTCACTGATAGTTGCGTTTTAGGCATATGATGTTCCAACACTAATCTCCCACCAGTGTCAGCTTTCCTGCACCCGTGTCCTCATCCCGACCCCCGCGCCACCTGTCACGCTGACAGCCACACTACGAAGTCCCAGTAGTTGCCACTCAGGGATCATTTCAGTTCTGCCGAACCTGTTTGTCCTGTGGTTCTACCTCTCACCCCTGTCACGAGACTAAATGAAGCCCTGCTACCTGTTTACCCCTACTTCCCGTCCTCCTCTTCTCCCCTTGACCTCTTTCCATCTCTGGGGGGTCAGGGTGGGCGGGGCGTCTGTGGAATACACACTCGGGTGAGGAATGTACTGCAGCAAATGGGGATGCCTTGGTGTCTTAAGACTTGACCTGCACCGCCCATCGCCCATGAACCAGTTCAGTGTAGCTGTGATTTGTGGGTTTGTAGCTCCAGTTCCCCCGGAGGGTCCTGCCCAGGTGGGCAGTTTCTGCTTCCCCCTGGGCCGCTGGGCAGTTCACTCCTAAGCATCCCACTGAGCTTCCGTTCCTTCAGAACTCTCAGACGCATCTGGGAGTTTGGTTGTTCCATCACTGGGAGAGTATCTGCAGTAGAGGGTAAAGTGTTTAGGAAATGAATCAGTAACTCTTGAGTAATGGAGGAAAACCAGATCTGAGGTTCAGAAAAAGTTCTGAGAAGATTTCAGGGAGCACTGCATGTGTGTCCGTCACCTTAATACAGTCAGAGCTTCTGATCACAAATAGTTACCGTGCTTAGTAGCTAATTAGTACTCCAGGATCGGAACCCGAGAGACATCTCATATTTGCTGATAGCCAGAAGACGAAAAATCTCAGTGCTTTCACTGGATGATGCGACAATCAATTTTTTTTTCAATATTTCGCAACAGATGGTTACTGGGGGAAAAAAAACAGTGAGGCATTCGGCTCTTTGATTTCCTGCAGGCTCAAAGCAAGATGCGTGCAGAAAGGTCACTGGTCTGTGAAATCAGTAGTGGGTTTGGGGTTGGCACCCAGAGGCCTGAGGCTGGGCTTACGCTCCGGCCTCCTCCACATCGGAAGCCTTTCAACACAGTGGAAAATGTTGATTTTCATGGTTCCAGGGTCTTGGCTGATGCTGGCTTCCTAACTCTATTGTAAACTCTAGTCTACAAGCATCTCAGTGAAATTAAAAAAAATCAGAGACACTGTTTTCTCACTAAATGTTAGGTCTACATTTTGTTTTGTAGAGAAATTAAGGCAAACACGTGCAGGAGGAAAATAACGAGATGTAATGCTGGGAACAGTTTGAATGAAGCCTTAGAATGAAGTCAGAAATACAGCCCCGGGCTGAAGAACTGCACACACTGTGGGAAGAGCAGGCACAGCTATGAGTATGAACTGAAACTCGCGAAGAGGGTTGCTTTGCAGGTTCAAAAACCTTGTAAAACCTCACTTTCAATTTTAGGTATGGGTAACCTCTGAAATTTGATTTGTTTTTGTAATTAGAGCTATAAAATTTTAAAAGAATTGGGCCTATTTTATGCTAAATTGGCTTTACTGAAAGCTTAAAATATATTTGACGAGTGGAGTTTCCATCTAGACTACCCTGGGTGGAAAAATAATACTTTTTTTGTTTTCAGGCCGAGTTCCTAAGAATGAACTGGTTTTTTTTCCCCCCCAATGAGCCTCTAATAACTTCGCTGCTTCAGAGGGTCTCCAGGAAGCGTTTGGTCACTAATCTGTTCCTTTAATCTCCCTCTGCCTCCTTTGAGAGTCTGGAAGCAGGCCCCCAAGGTCAGAGCGAGGGTGTGGGTGACTGTGGCCTGGAGCCGGCCCTGTCCTCACGGTGCCCCTTGTGACAGGCAGGCAGCACATGTGGGTGCCCCAGTGCTGCTGAGTCTGACCAGCCAAGCTGCCGGCAAAGAAGGGACCCCCCATTTCTTCTATTGGACCCCTAGTCACTTTGACCTTCACCGGTGAGCCTTGCACCGGAGTTGGAGAGAGGAACAGAAGGTAAGAGCCTGGCATATCGGGACGTGAGCAAAGGCACCAATCCCGGAGGCCTGCCTGGAGGAGCAGGGAACCGACTTAAGTGGGGTTTAAGTACCTGCCCCCTCCAATGAGAAAGGGTGGGATGGCCCCGATACCTTTATTCTGCTGCGGCATCAACGGTTGCCCCTTCAAAGCCAAAGGGCTTCGTCCAGAGAACCAAAACGGTACAAAATCACACTGTGTCAAGACCCAGGGCGTGTGGTACAGGCTGTGGGAAAGAGACGGGCCGTGTACAGAGCCGGAGGGGGAAAACCGGTGATTTCTTACTGTCATTTGTAAGGCGGTGAATTCTGCGCTCTGGGCAGCTCTCGGTGTACACAGACACGAGGGGACGTGCGCACCTCTGTGATCCAGACACAGAAACTCACAGCTGTGGCATCCAGTGAGACCGGAGCCTCCAACTCCCTGAGCACGCGCAAGCAGTCCCTTTCCTTGGCTGGTCGTGGATTCGCAGCGTCGCATCCCAGCGGACACAGTGGGGACCCTGGTTCCCTCTTACACGTCTGCAGGATGATGCCAGAACTTTTTTTTTCTTTTTTCTTCTTTTTTTTTGGGTCACATCCAGCAATGAACAAGGGTTACTCCTGGCTTTGCACTCAGGAATCACTCCTGGCGGTGCTCAGGGGACCCTATGGGATGCTGGGAATCGAACCCGGGTCGGCCACATGCAAGGCAAAAGCCCTACCTGCTGTGCTATTGCTCCAGCCCCCAGGGTTCTTGTTTTTGTTTTGTTTTATTGCTTTTGGGGTCACACCCAGCGATGCACAGGGGTTACTCCTGGCTCTACACTCAGGAAGTTACTCCTGGCAGTGCTCAGGGGACCATATGGGATGCTGGGAATCGAACCCGGGTCGGCCGCGTGCAAGGCAAACACCCTCCCCGCTGTACTATGGCTCCAGCACTGATGCCAGAACTTAGGGCCATGTGAAGACGGGTCTCTGGGTCTAGAAAGCAGGAAACCATTGCTTGAGAACAGACCTTCGCTCTTCCCCTTTGAATTGCACTTGGGCTCAGTGCTTGCAGGTAAGGTCTCCGGTGGCCTTCAGGTGCCATTTCTCCGCCCTGCTGAGGGCGTCCGCGGGAGGCTGACCCGGCTCACCTGGGGAGGCAGGAAGATTTTACTGCAGTACTGGATTTTGCCCTGTTACATGTCCTTTGGTCTGGAATGTTCTATCAACAGCCCTTTTGTCTCCTGGTCTGCAAGATGGTGGAAGTCAGTTTGCTTTTGTTTGTTTTGCCATGTGGGGGGATAGAAACCAGGTACAGTGCAGGAACTTTACACTGAGTCCCGTCCCGTAGCCTTGACCTCCTCCTCCGGGTTGAATCCTATCGGCCGTAGCTCTCTGACCTATAACCGCAGCGCAGGAGACGGGAGTCGCTGAGTCCCTCAGCCCCAGAGCGCTGCCTTCACTGGACCTTCTGGCATCGGGTCATCAACGGGCCCAGGAGCTGGGTTCTTGGGTCTCGATCTTCAGTGACGTGGGATGAGAAGGCTCAGATTTGTGGTGCGTGTACTAACGGCACTCGCTTAGAGAACTGCTCGGGGACCATCAGCTGTTTTTGTGTTTATTTAGGAAAATGAAAAAATGCTCACCATCAGCGTTCGCAGCAAATCTGTCCTTCTGTTGGGAATCCAGAGTCCTTTAAAGACAAGAGAGGGGCTGGACCGATAGCATAGCGGGTAGGGCGTTTGCCTTGCACGCAGCCAACATGACTGACACAGGTTCGATTCCCAGCACCCCATATGGTCCCCCCGAGCACCGCCAGGAGCAATTCCTGAGTGCATGAGCCAGGAGTAACCCCTGAGCATCGCCGGGTGTGACCCAAAAACCAAAAAAAAAAAAAAAAAAAGACAAGAGAGCCATAGAATGCATTAGAGGCTACCCCACACACTGCAGTTACATTGAAATTTTGGATGAACAGGACTTCGAATAAAGCCTTTCGGTTGGCCCAAACCAGAGATTTAATAAGGGGGCCCCCCTCCCCCCCAAAATCTGGGGCCTGATCGTTGAAACTGCGCTGTAAAAAAGATGAAGAAGGAAGCTTGTCTGGTTTAGCCTTAGTTTTTAAGTGGAAGGGGGAAAAAGTCTCCCCTGAGAATTTACAACCACAAGCCGGTCCTTTCAGTGGAAAGTCTGAATTGCTCAAAAGAAATGGTGAGCGCAGAAGTGCTCTTTATATATGCGGTTAAATAAAAACAATGACTGTAACAAGAAAAAATCAAAATATAATGGCCGGCGGTAGCATGTAAGTTTATGAAAAAACAAAACAAAACAAAACAAAAACAAAAACAAAAACACCCCCTCTAATGGCCTTTTAGTGTCTAAGGGAAGACGAAAATATGAAAAGCAGGTTGAAGTCTTCTGCAGGAGCTGAGGGTGTCGCTTGGAGTGGGGTCTGGCAGCTCCCTGAGGACAGCTGAGTGTGACCCCAGCTAGTCATCCGCTGACTTTCTCCAGCACCTTTCAAAATTCTCCTCAGGTTAGATAATTGACTGAAGAGTCCATGCGACCAGGGCATGAGGCGAAGGGAGCGTTTCACCAGGTGGAAGAAGGAACTGCACACCGGCCTGGGTGCCCGCCCTTAGCCCTTCTCCACTGGGGGTGTGTGGTGAACTGTGACCACAGAGAATAGTCTGCTCTCAAATGAAAGGGAAGGTCTCTTGAAGGGACCAGCAGACACTGCCCTGGTTTGCTGAGAAATGCTGAGATGGGTCCCCTGTCCCCCCAGAGTGACACTTCTGAGGCCCACAAGAATCCTTGGGGCATCACTCACCCAAATGGGCTTGACTCTGCCCCTCATTTTTTTTTTTTGCTTTTTGGGTCACACCCTGCGATGCTCAGGGGTTCCTCCTGGCTCTGCACTCAGGAATCTCTCCTGGCGGTGCTCAGGGGATCCTATGGGATGCTGGGAATCGAACCCAGGTCGGCCGTGTGCAAGGCAAACGTCCTCCCCGCTGTGCTATCGCCCCGACCCTGCCCCTCCTGAGAGGTCATCCCTGCTGGGGCATGGGGCATGAGTCTGTGGGAAAAAGGCTCCACCTGGTGTTGGCTGGTCACACGCACAGCGGCCCCTTGATCCCTGTACCGGCTCTCTGGCCGGTCTCCTTAAGAGTGGGGCTGTTTCCTCTTTGGTCAGTTCAGATGTGTGTCTTTTGCCTAGTCAGGCGTTATTCTGGATCTGGAAGGCAGGGAGTCTGGAGGGATCCCTCACCCATCAGAACAGAGGTGCAGGGTTTGTACAAGTGAACATTACAAGAAAGGACACACCGGGGCTGGAGCAATAGCACAGTGGGGAGGGCGTTTGCCTTGCACGCGGCCGACCCGGGTTCAATCCCTGGCATCCCATAGGGTCCCCCAAGCACCGCCATGAGTAGTTCCTGAGTGCAGAGCCAGGAGGAAACCCTGAGCATCGCTGGGTGTGACTACCCCCCACCCCACCAAAAAAAAAAAGACACACCACAAAGAAGCCTGCACGTTTATGGGTAGATAAATGTCTCGGAGAGCCCGGCAAGCTACCGAGAGTATTCGATATGCCAGACACAGTAACAACAAAGTCTCCAATGGAGACGTTACTGGGCTCGCTCGAGCAAATCGACGATCAACGGGAGGGCCTTTACCTTTACCTTTAAATGTCCAACAACAACAAGCCCGACAGGCGACCCAGGGCAAGGGTTATCTGGAATCTGATCAAGGGCAGTTAGTTTCTTGTTCCTTTTCTCCTTATCTCATAGTCAATCACAGGGGTCTGAACACCTGCAACGGGGTGGCAGCACTGCATTCTGGGATGAGTCACCCATTTTCTTCCTTCCAGCTACTTTCTGTGTCTTCCTGTCCCCTTGAAGCCTCTCTTGGGAAGACAAGGTGTCGGTCGGCACAAGGCAGAGAAGGTTCTCAGAGCAGGAGGGGAGCAGATCTGGAGGCAGCTTCCCTGCAGGAGGGGTGCGGCCGGGCGAGAGGGCAACCCTGGCGTGGCTGTGGACGTTTTTGTACATGGTGCCTGATATGAACCGGTGGTCCGTTCAAGATAAGGTAGGAAACACGAAGCGTGAAAGGGAAAAAGGGCGTCAGAACAAGAGAGGGTGACAGTGAAGGGCTGAAAGCCCAGTGGAATATCAGAGAACTGCAGTTTGCTTTTGAAGTGCTGGTGCACATCCGGTTTCAGTGAACTCTTAACAGTTGAGGGCCGCTAATCGCTGACATCTGAGATCAAAGTCCAGCTGTCGGGAGCAGTGTCATTGCCAGCTCTGTTCGACTCTCATTCTGTCTGGGCCTAAAAAATAGCACTTTTCAGCCCTGCTGTCAGAGATTCTGGAAATTCTTTCTGAATCCCGGTTTCCTTGGGGCGCCTGCAATGTCTCTGGGGAGCCCGGGAAAGACTTCTGCTCTTGGAAAGGAAACTGTGTAAGAACCTTTTTTTTTCTGTTTGGGTCACAGCCGGTGATGCTCAGGGGTTCCTCCTGGCTCATGCACTCAGGAATTGCTCCTAGCGGTGCTCAGGGGACCCTATGGGATGCCAGGGATCGAACCCGGGCCAGCCGCGTGCAAGGCAAACGCCCTCTCCGCTGTGCTATCGCTCCAGCCCCTGTGCAAGGACCTTTAGCAGGCAGTAGGGGAGCATCACGGAGGGCACCCATGGAAGCCTGGATGCCACAGTTCCCCCGAGCAGCCTCCCTTCAGGGTTTGAACTCTCTTCTGCAACATGCAAGCTCACTCACTGTGCAAGCAACTTTTCGTGTTTCAATGGTTAGACTGGGGGTCGGGGTAGCTGAGGGAGCACCCTTAGGGTCAGGAAATAAAGGGCGACAAGGCTTGGAAGGAACCTGCCGGTCTACTGAGTGGCTTCCCAAGTGTCTGGAGAGATGGGCGCCTTGGGGCCCCGGGACGTGTGGTGATCGTCACGGGGTGCAAGGGGCCATCAGAGCCGAGAGTGAAGCTTCGAGGCGAGGCGGCAGGAGAGCCAGCTGGCGGTCACCACATAGGGGTCCAAGGGAGGGCCACTCAGGGGGAGCGTCAGGACGGTTTGCGGAGTCGCATTCTAAGGCCTGGGCTACGGCGACGAAGGGAAAGAGGATCGTGGGGTTTGAGATCGTTCACTGCCCTGAGCTGCCTTCTCTGGCCACTGTCCCCGGGACAGCCCCAAGGGGGACAGAACATGTCCTCGACATGTCTGGGAATGAACAGCCACTGGCTGGAGTTGGGGGCGGGTGCAGAGAATGAGAGAGAGAGAGAGAGAGCACAGGTGCATGTTGGCTGCTCTGTGCTGGGCAACTGTGTCCCCGTCTGAGCTCAAATAGATTTCTAAATATTAGTGTTGACGGTAGTGAAGTCTGGGTGACGAGAGGCTCAACCAGAGACTCCCATCATTTGCTTACACGCTTGTGTCATGTTTTCAAATTTTTTTTTTTACTGCACATAGCAACTCGCGTTATTAAAAATATTTTTACTGCACATAGCAACGCTGAGATCGAATTCTCTCTGGTCTTCACCGCCCTCCCTGCAGGCAGCGGTCTGGCCTCAAGCAAAGTGATGTCTAATGTCATCCCTTCTTTCAGGAATTCAGGAGTTTCTATTAGTGAAAAAGATTCAACCTCGTAGCCTGCCCTTCCAGGCTGGCACAAATCTGTTGGTTTGTACTACAGTGTGTGGGGTCTCGTCAGACCGCGAGACAGGGATGAGACTCGAGCCCCAGGCCACCCCGAAGCCATCTGACCACTGACACCTTCACCATGCGTGTGACCTTTGATGATGGCACCAGGAACCCCTCCCTCCCCCGCAAATAAATAAAGGGGTGAAAAGAACTCGGTGTGAGGAAGATTGAAGGGGGCTGTTCTCTGTGGTAACTGCAGGGTACCTGAGGAGGGCTCACCCCCGCCCCCCGAGGCAACCGTCTCCCCGCGATTCTCCTTTCTCTCTCTCAAGACTGCTCTGTGCTCCCCACGCAGCGCCTGGGACAGCGGTCTGCACTGTCCTGAAGTCCCTTCGTGATGAAGTCATGTCAGCGGAGGGATAGAGGAGGTCATTCATCCACGGTTCCCAAGTGACCCAGCGTTTTGGTTACTGGTGCAGTGAGAAATTTAGAAAACCAGTATATACATTTATGACTGGCAGGTCACAGTCACTCAAATCAGAACTGGAATGCCACAAAAACAACTCCCTGTTTGCCCAGAGGAAAAAAAAGACAGTAAAGGGGAAATTCAGATTAGTCACAGAGAAGTCCCCCGCCTGCCTGCAAGGCTGCCGCATTAAAGTAGAGAGTCCACTCTGCCCTTTCAATTGCCGCTGTCACCCTTCCCGGGCTCAGAGGCGTCCTCTGCCTTCGCCTCCTGGTCCAAGGGGAAGAGGCCAGTCCCCACCTGGGTTCCCCCCGGGGTGCAGCCGTTAGCCTGCCTGCACCCAGCGCGTGAAGGATGGACGGGCTCCCGCCGCAGGAGGGGAATGTGGACGGTGCAACCAGGCGGGGCGTCCTGAGGACCAGGCTGCTGCTGGCGGCGTCCCTGGCTCAGTGGCTGGGGCTGCTCCTGTGTCTCGTCTACGTCTGCCTGCAGCTCTCTGCCTCCCAGGTAAGGGGCCGGCTACTCCAGCACCCCCTGGGCTGCCCTCGCAGGGCCACCGTTCCCGGGCTGTTCCCTCTCTTCTTGCCAAGAATGCAGTGTCAGTGCCTTCTCTCCGGGGGAGAGGCAGAGGAAGGTCTGCAGAGAGCAACCCTCCTGCCCCTCACTATGACGTGGGCGCTGCCGGGCTGTCAGGGGAGCCTGCTCACGTGCTGGGGTGAGCCGTGATCTCCCTCGTCCCAACCCCCCCACCCCGAGATGCCTGCCATCTCCCTGGCCCGGCTCCAATGTAGCATCCCGAGGCCCTTAAGGATGTTCCTGAGAGTCGTAAGAGAAAAGGTGGCGTCACCCTCTCGCTGCTCCGCTGTCTAGTTAGGGCAGGACAAGCTGGGCAGAGACAAGCCCGGACCCCGGGCAGACCCGTAGGAGGTGTCCGGGCTTGTCACTGCCTCCCCCAGGAAATCGGGGGTTTTGGTACTCGGCGGCGGTGGGAATATGCTTTCTGATCACTCGTGGCCAGGGCGTCCAGCTGTTCTGTGGTCTCTTGGTTTTTCTCTCGCCCCAGATACAGAACCTGAAGTAAGCCCGCGTTTCTCTGCGTGTGCCCAGCGCACCCCTGTCTGTTCCTTGGAAGATAACAGCTTGGCTTTCCGTACCAGACTCCCTGCGACGGCTCCCATGGGCAGCCCTGCAGCAATGCAGATAAAACCATGAAAGCCCTTTTGCAGAAGTCAACTTTCCTTTCAAATCAGTTTATTTAGTAAACTCTGCTTTCTCACCACCGGCTTTTTTTTTTTTTTCCCTTTCTTTCTTTTTTTGGTATTTGTGAAAAGCGGAAGCTTTTGTTTTAGAGATTCGGAAAAAAAAAATAGGCCTCTTCACATAATTCACTTCCCTATTTGATTTTTTTGGTAACACGAGCTTTTTTGGTCCAAGCTAATACACTGCAAATAGGTAGCATGTATAATTCATAGGATTGGTACGAGAATGTGGTCAGTGTAACTGTGTCTGACTTTACGGGGGGCGGGGAGGGGATTTGGCTAGAAGGCTGACAGCTGGAGCCAGGTGCCAGAGCCCGTGCTTGCATCGGGCCTGTGTGCCCAGGGTCAGACCTCCAGCTTCTCTGACTCAGGTGAGAGTGTGTGTGAGTCATGTTTGCTGGGGCCGTGAGCCCCTCAGTTGCTAACTAGCACATTCTGCCACTGGCATGTGTGTGGGGCTCCCAGGAGCTCTGGGCTGGGGCGGGGTGGGGTCACTCTCATGCCACTGCCCCTTGACTCATCTGTTATCTCAGTAACCGCATATGTTTACATTATGGCAGGTTTTTTTTTTCTTTTTGGGTCATACCCGGTGATGCTCAGGGCTGACTCCTGGCTCTGCACTCAGGAATCACTCCTGGCGGTGTTTGGGGGACCCTATGGGATGCTGGGAATCGAACCTGGCTCGGCCGCGTGCAAGGCCAACGCCCTACCCGCTGTGCTATTGCTCCAGCCCCCATTCTGGCAGTTTTTACCACTAGGAAAAGGAGGAAGGAAGGAAGGCCGCCGGGAAGGGCAGTTTTGACAGTTTGGGCTAATGAGGAAGGTCAGAATCAGCACTACGGTTCCTTGGTTAAGTTTCTGTTACTGGGAATTTCTGTCACATGCATGTTTTGTTTCAGCTCAATATAAATGGATGTAACAGAACATGTTTAAGAAAATAACTTTCATTTTCTGTTGTTTTTAAGTGCAGCTGGCATTTCAGAAGCCGCTTGATGTAGCATCTGAAAATGTTTTCAATCTCCAGTGGTGTTCAGGGGCCCATGCAGTACTGAGTACTGGGAACTGAAGTCGGGCCTGAGCCCGCTGGGCTCTCTCTGGCCCAGGCAGGCCCTTGAGACACTGACTGTTTTGTCTATCTCGAAGCTCCAAAAGATACTCAAGATCGGAGACCCCCACAGACATAATGGCATAATTATGTCTGTTAGGAGGCATAATTCAGCTGTTAGGAGGCATAATTCAGCTGTTAGGAGGAATCCTGCAGCAAGACAGGCGGGTGGTCATTCTGACTTGTTGAACTGAAGTATGGTGAAAGTGGAGGGGAAGTCGAGGCAGGGCCCATTCACGAAGGGTCTGTCTTAACTGCAGCAAACTCGGGGCAAGTACGTGGGCGCTGATCTGCACTAAGGATCCAGCACTAGAGGGCGCCACCATCCAACCTTGGGCGCGTCTTCCAGCAGCGGGCAGGGCCTCTCAGGGTGTTCTCAGGAGACGTTCTCAGGAGACACTGGTGACGGCTGAGTCCTGCACAGTCATCAGACTTCTCTGTGAGCATGTAGTTGCGGGCATGACCCAGGCATGCCACGTCTGCCTAGACTTGCATAGACATGCATCAGACACACGATGGGGAGCAGAAGTGAGGAGGGCAGGGATGGCCCCAGGACTTGGCAGTTCAGCTTTCTCTGGCCGTGACTTGGGGCTCTTCACTGTTCAGAGCGGCCCCTCCCCCCAGCTGTTCCAGGGAGCAGCCGGGGCGCCTGTCCATGCGTAGCCTGGGTAAACTCCCTGAAGAGAACCGGGCATCATTTTAATCAAAATAGCCCATAGCTCAAAAACCAGAAAGAAGACTAAAGTTACAAAAGATACACCTTTTTTTTTTCCCTTTTGGGTCACACTTGGCGGTGCTCAGGGGACCCTCTGGGATGCTGGGAATCGAACCCGGGTCGGCCGCGTGCAAGGCAAACGCCCTCCCCGCTGTGCTGTCGCTTCAGCCCTTGACTTTACTATTGTTGGGATTAACTGTAGCATTCCTGAGTATGAATTCTAATCAAGAGTGCATGGCCAGGTTAGGGCACAGAGGTTGACTGTAAAGTATTGTGAGTTAGTGCATGATGGGAGACCCAGAATCACACTGAGAATCCCTGGGTCTGGCGCCTCCTTCTCCCCCCCTCCAGTTTCCCCCTGACCAGCAGAAGAGAACAGAAATTCATACTGGTTTGTGCTTTTGCTTCCTGCAAGTCTGTTACTGTGCCGACCACAGCCGGAGAATATCACAGGCGATAAGATGCTCTAAGAGACAGTGACCATCTCAGCCCTAACAAGTCCCCATCACCGTGTTGCAGTTAAGCAAGTTGAACTTGGCCACCGTGTCTGTGGGTAGGAAGACCCCGCTGCTAAAAAGTGATGGGGGATCACTTTTTAGTGGAGTCACGTGATCTGATTCCCCAGACTCACAGCCCGGGGTGCCTGGGCTGCGTGGGGTTGGCCGTGTAAAAGGCAGGCACCCTCTCTGCCCTACTAGCCAAAGGGTCCCTACAGACACAGCTCAGTGACGTTTTGACATGGGTTTTTACCATCTCACTGTAACGCGTGACCTGAGCAGGGGTGTAGGAGTTTCCGACCCTGGGGAGAGACACCCCCCGGCCCCGTCTCCCTGGAGTGGAAGGCGAGGGGGCGCCTCCCTGAGCATGGCACTGACTCCAGTTGGCACTCTCTTCCCTCATCAACTATTTGGTGTTTTGTTTTTAGACTATACCTGGCGGTGCTACTCCTGGTTCTGCCCTTGGGAATCAGTCCTGGCAGGGTTGGGGGGACCATATGGGGTCCTGAGTATCGAACCCTGGTTGACCGTGTGCAAGGCAAACGCCCTGCGTGTTAACAGCTGAACTAATGTCCTCAAGTAAGCTAGATAGTCTTCTGGGTTGTGTCACTTCAGACTCATCTCGATGGTCCCTAGGATTGAATCATTTGGTTCAGGATGCTACAATTCAATTTCCCAGAGTTTCAAAAGTGTCCTAATGAGTAGGGGAGGAGGGTGATGTGGTGACAGGCCCTGTTAACTTTAATTTTCTTTTCCTTTTTTTTGTTTTTGTTTTGGCTTTTTTTTTTTTGGGTCACACCTGCTGATGCTCAGGGCTGACTCAGGAATTACTTCTGGCGGTGCTCAGGGGACCCTATGGGATCCCAGGGATTGAATCTGGGTTGGCCATGTACAAGGCAGACGCCCTCCTCGCTGTGCTGTCAGTCCAGCCCCTCAATTTCCCGCTTAAAAGTACAAAACAGTGGATCAAGAAAAGTGACTCAATCCAACTCCTGACCTCAAGATTCCAATTCCTTTCGCCAGGCATCTATCTCTTACGTCGCCTTTCGGATAAATTCTCATTGCCTTGTAAACATGTTTCAATCATGTGTAATGTGCTTATGTAATATTCCTTATTGCTTTTTTTCACTGAGTATATTTTGTAGGTCCATACTGAATGTTTGGATATTCTAACCACCAAATAACTACATTTTGCCTACCAGCTTTCCCCTTTCTTTCAGTTCTGTTTGAGTGCTATGTACTCAACTTCAAATTAGACTTCTCAAGCTCTGAGGGGTATGTAGGGGAAGATCCAGTATTTGGAAAAAAAAAGTTGTTCTGCTTTTTGTGAAGCAGTTTTTACTGAAAGAAACAGAGAGAAACGGGGGGAGGGAGAGACGGAGACGTCTGTTCAAGAGAGAACACAGACCGTACACAGATAACACTGATTTCTGGGAGGTTTCTGGCATTTTCTAAACCAATAGACCCAACACTCCTGAGGTAGGGAATCAGACGGGAGGGGCGTGGGGTCACTGAAGGTGTCACTCAAAAACCTGGTACATCACAGCGTCTGAATCAATTATAAAGGGGTGGAGTGATAGCACGTTTAGCGATAGGGCGTTTGCCTTGCACGCGGCCAACCCGGGTTCAATTCCCAGCATCCCATAGGGTCCCCCGAGCACTGCCAGGAGTAATTCCTGAGTGCATGAGCCAGGAGTAACCCCTGTGCATCGCCGGTGTGACCCAAAAAGCAAAAAATAAAAATAGAATTCAATTATAAATTTAAAAAACATGCTCTATGGCCTGAAGATTGGATCTTCTGAGTCCCACAGAGGGAACGGAAGTTTCCTGACGTCCCCCCAGGGCCTTCTGACTGGTTTAAGGAGATACGTCACCAAGCCACCACAGACTTTTGTGGCTGTGGTGGGCCGAGGGTCTCCTGAGGGCTGTTATCCCACGTGGGAAATTGGGGTCCAGACGGGAGCCAAAGACAGTTTGACAGAATCGAGGGAAGACCTCAGCAGCTTGCAGGATGGAGCAGAGCGTCTCACTGTCTCACTGCAGCTGCAGTGAGCGTCTGGCCGTCATCTGTGAGCCCGGTCTTGGACAGACAGCACTGCTGCTTCCGGGAGAGACTCAGTGCCGCGTCCGCCTTGTCCTTTTTCTAAAAACATTTTCTTTCTGCTTCTCCTCAGGGACCACCTCAGAGCCCTTCGGACCAGAGTATACGAGTGCTGTTCACCCGTAAGTATCTGCCTTGCTTCCTGAATTGTAAGCCCCCTACCCCCCGCCTCATATACACACAAGCCCTCTCAGTAGCTGGAATCTGCGTATTTCAGAGAAGAAAGGGAATTACCATGTCCTTGTCGCTGGATCAGATCCACCACATGAGACTGGTGCTAGATCACACGAAGGAACCATTATTTGATGCCTGATTAATACACCAGCAGTTTCTGTATGGATATTCCTTTGTTAGGGTATCCTGCATCTTAAGGGAAGTATAGCCTGTCCTCTTTTCCAATCTAAAGCATGTCCCCTGATGTTATGGGCCCAAGTCCCTTACGGTAGGATCTGTTCTGTCCCCTGGCCATGGGTGTGGTCATTTGGGTGACCTTCCCCGCTTGCCCAGGAATGACCAAAGCCCTCAGTCCATCTTCCTCTTTTTCCCTCATGGGAGGGAACCGTCCAGGAGGACCCAGCGGGGCAGAGCAGAGGGGAGCAGGCTGCGCCCGGGTCTTGGGGAGCACGGTGGGGAGAGGAAGAGGAAGGCAGAAACACTTGCTTGGAATGAGGGTGCGCAGACCTCGGGCGGGCGACGCACCTGCCACTGCATCTGCTCTAGTGACCACCAAAGCGGGCAGGTGGTCAGCGGCTCTTGGTCCTGAAGGATGGGGGATTTCCAAAGCTCCATCCCCTGCCAGTGGCTGCCAGATCTACCAAGCGTCCTGTGGTGCCCCTGGCTGCTCTGGGCACTCCGTGGAGCCCCCGCCCGCCCGTGGAACTCCCGGCCGTTCCCGGTAGCTTTGCCCGTTCCATAAGCAACAGGGCGCTCTTGAACGCCTGCCGCCTCTCCCTGCGCTGCAGTTCCTCCTGTCACCCCCAGCTAACGGCCTGTCTCGCCCTAGGGTGTGAGGACGAGAAGGGCTTCATCATCACCCAGCCGGACAGCAGCACCATGCAGCTGCGAGACAACTCCATCGTCATCAACTGCGACGGCTACTACCTCATCTCCCTCAAGGGCTACTTCTCACAGGCGCTCAGTCTCTCGCTCCACTACCGGCCCGGCCAGCAGCCCCTCCTCTCGCTGAGCCACGTCCCCTCGGTCAACTCCATCACGGTGGCCTCGCTGGCCTTCAAGGACAAAGTCTACCTGAACGTGACCACTCACAGCACCTCCTGCGAAGACATCCAGGTGAACGGTGGCGAGCTGATCCTCATTCACCAGAGCCCCGGCAAGTACTGCGCCATCTGAGCCCGCCCTCTGGCTGCGGGAGCGTCCCGGCCGCCCCTGCCGCGGGGACACCGTGACTTGTTCACTTTATTTATCCTCCTCCTCTAAGTCACCTTGCCCTCGCGACGCCTCGCCAGGCGCCTTCACGAGAACCAGAGGCCGGTGCCTGAGAGCAGAACGAGAGCAACGCAGAATGAGCAGCTTCCTGCGGCTGCGAGAACGCGCCCACCCCGGCCAGCTGCCACGGAGGACCCCGGGGAGAAGGCGTGGCTCAGCCGTTGCGCTGAGCCCTGTCACACTGCACACGCCCACACCAGCATTTCTTCCGAGGGACAGCCTCGCCTTCCTGGACACAGCGGAGGTTTGTGGAACTGCACGAGAAGTGGAGGTTTGTGGAACTGCACGAGAAGTGGAGGTTTGTGGAACTGCATGAGAAGTCGAGAGTGGGCTGATTCCTGAGTCAGACCACGGGCATGGAACGTTCCCTTTCTGAAGCTGACTCCGTGAGGGCAGTGATTGTCAGGCACTGAGTGCTCAGAATCAAGATTCTTTCACTGTATGCCCTCCAACCCCCCACGAACAAGCAAACACTTCCCTCTGCCTTCTTGGTGATTTCTTTAATAACTGGTTTTTTTTTTTTGAGGGATGTGCGGGGGGGAGGGTTGGTGTCACACCTGGCGATGCTCAGGGGTTACTCCTGGCTCTGTACTCTGGAATTACTCCTGGGGATGCCAAGGATTGAAGCTGGGCCGGCTGCATGCAAGGCAAGTGCTCTCAGCCCTGTGCAATCTCTCCAGCTTCCTCAGTGACTTATGAAAAAAACGATGGTCTTGGACATAATTTGTTTGAAAGGGCACTGGACAGACCCCATCTTTTTGTATTTTGTATTTTCCTGGCTTTCGGAGTTTACGTGGAGACAAATAAATGACCTCAGTTTACCACTGCTTAAGAGTGATGCAGTTACAATTTCTTTTCCCTCCTTATTTGGGTTTTCTCTTTTTCGGGTCGCACCCTGTGGTGCTTGGAGGGTGATATGGGGAGGGGCGGGGCCCTGGGTGTGCTGTGCGCAAGTGCCCTCCTTTCAGTGCTCCAGCACCCGCCCCGTCTTTTCTGTTTTCACCCTGGGCCTCACACGTGCCGGGCAGGTACAGGGCTTGGGCCTGCGCTGCTGTGTCCAGTGTCCATCACTCTTTCTCATGACAGTGACTTCACGTTTTCCCCTTATGTCCATGAAGGTAGTTCCTCCTACTTGGCACAGTGCTAAGTTCCTTCCTACTTGGCACAGTGCTAAGTTCCTTCCTACTTGGCACAGTGCTAAGTCTACGAAGATGGACACTGCACTGTCCCAGGGAAGGGGCAAAGACAGTGTTGGTGTTCCTACATGACTCATGCTGGCCGCCTGTGTTTTTTTTTTTTTTTTTGCTAAAGTAATGCCATAGCTTAAAGATGTATCTTCGCTGATCACCTACTTAGCACACGCCTTCCGTTCAGGGCCGTCCTTTCTCCCTCTCCCCCGGGAATTGTTTTTGTTTTGGTCCAGACTGGTTGTATGGAGATAGCTCCCAAGGGTTCAGAATGCCCTGATTTCTAGAGGAATTCTACTTTGTTAGACAAATCTCATAAACCATCGATAGCTGCCAACAGGAAAACAATGTCATCTTACTAATCCCCTGCCCACGGCTTCCCTGCGCACAAGACAAGGTGCCTTACACTGTGTGAAAGGGACAGAGGGAGCCCGGTGATGGGCCTGCTGCCGAAGAGAAGACGTGTGACAAGAGAGTCTGCCAGCTGGTCTGAGATCAGAGGAACAGCATGACTTCCTTCCGGCTTGCCAGGGTCCCCGCTCGCTCACTGACAAGTGAAAACACGACTCCAATATCACCCTTCAACAGTCTGGCGACAAAGCGAATGAAATCAGCTGAGGAGCCCAGGGACCGAGGCGTGTTCTGAGCAAAGTCTAGACACGGGGACAGCTGGGTTGACACCCACATTCCATAAAAAGATCTCTGAAAAGAATCAAAGTGACATCACAGTCATTCACGCTCATCAAGTCCTCCTGTGGCTCTCCGGCACACATGCAGTCACTGCTTCGGCTTCCTTCTGGTGGGGGAGGGGCGCTGAGCCCCTCAGTGAGCACTGGAAGGGAGTCCAGGGAGCACTGGGAAGAGGACTGAAATGCAAGGAGAGAAAGCAAGACTCCAGAAAGGGGGGGCTGGAGCGATAGCACAGCGGGTAGGGCATTTGCCTGGCACGCGGCCAACCAGGGTTCGATTCCCAGCATCCCATATGGCCCCCCGAGCACTGCCAGGAGTAACTCCTGAGTGCAGAGCCAGGAAGAAACCCTGTGCATCACCGGGTGTGACCCAAAGAGCAAACAAAAAAAAAAAAAGAAAAGCTCATGGTCAGGGCTGGAGTGATAGCTCAGTGGATAGGGCACGGCTGACCCAGGTTTGATTCCCAGCATCCCATGTGGTGCCCCAGAGCACTGCCAGGAGTGATTCCTGAGTGCATGAGCCAGGAGTAACCCCTGAGCATCACTGGGTGTGACCCAAAAAGCAAAATTAAAAAAAAAAGAATCCAGGAAGGGCCGGCACAGGTGTCCTTCAGGAATACTGACTGCCAGGGAGACCCGTTCCTGAGGCCATGCAGTTCCTGAGGTGTTCTGGTGGGGTTGCCAGGTAGACAAAGGCAGCAAAATGAAATGATTGACATGAGCCCACAACCGGGACTCATGACCTTGTCCTTTCAGACCGGGACTCTATCAGCTGCGCCTACAGTGAGTTACTAAGATCTCCCGCTAAGCCGATCTCTCAGGTAATCAAGATAACCATCTTACCAAACAGATGTCCCTATCTCATAAGCCCCTTATGGATTCCAGAAAGCACGAAGTGCAGTATACAGTTCACGACAGTTTCTAGATGCTTCATCGTCTCAGGTTTAATCATCCAAACCACAGTCTCTACACACAGGGTCTTTGCTATAAGAGCCTCTGAGAGTAGAAAAAGGTATAAACTTATGGGTTCGTAATAGGAAGAAGCGGAAGAGCTTGTATTCTTGGCAAAGGATCTGCCTGAATTGGTGAGCCCGCAAGTTTTAATTTTATTATTGGAATATTCCTCGGGCTTAATAAAGTTTGCAGAAGCCAGAGAAGACTTTCTGTTCTGCAGCTGAGAAAGCCAAGCGTCACACAAACAGAGTACTACTGTGCACCCGAACACGCTCCTTTTTCCTGAACCCCAGCTGCTCCTGAGGGTCCAGCCAAAGGGCTTCGAGGCGTCCCGCAGCCCCGCTGTCTCCTGACAGATGCCGCCCAGGGCACGCGTGAAGCCGCCTGCAACCTTGCACTCAGCCTGGAGGGCTTCATCCACGCCACTCCTCGGCCAAAAACGCAAAAAAAAAAAAAAACACACAAGAAAGCATTTCAAGGCCCCCGACTCCCACGCTGTTTTTACGGCAGCGAGTCCTGCCTGATTAAAGCACTGGTGGGAACCAGTAAACTTCATCCAGACCCACGCACAGAAACCTACTAGGCAACAAAAAAAATTCACGGCGTTTCTGGATCCTTCCAAAAAATTTGCTTCTGCAAATTTGGCGAAAGTCAAATCGTGAAAACTCTTGAAATGCCAAGTGAAAAGGAGACTTCCCCAGACTCGTGCCAGGTTGGGAATTCGGGTCTGGGACCTCCGCATTCAGCCTCTCACCGCCCCTCGGCCCAGGCGGCTGAGCCCGAGTGACTGAGTGACCGCCAGGCGGGAACCTGCTGACTCAGGGTCCGAAGATACAAATTCTTTGTAACCCAGGAGCTAAAGATAGAAGTCCTGGGGGTGGGGTGGGGGTGGGGGTCATTTAAAACTTAATAAAAGTCAAACCGGAGAATTGGGCTTCAACCAGGAGTGAAGATAAAAAAAAAAACAGCATCTTTCCCGCTGCAGGAAGTCTGAGCCTCTGTTCACTTTTTGGGGGGCATCAAGAATTCAGTGAAAATTGAGAGAGTTCGGTCAGGTACACAGTGCTCAGAAAAGCTGGGAGGCTATTGATCTGCCCTGGCTTTGGGCCACAGGAAGGCTTGATTAAGCAGGCTTGTTCCTGGAATGAAATAGCGCCCTCCCCTCCCCACCCCCGACCCCTGACCCCCAGGCATGGGTGCTCTCTGCTGCGTGCATGCGCTCTGCCCAGCATTCTGGAAGCTGCTGGCACCAGAGAGCAGCCCAGACCCAGCAGAGCCAGCTGGCCTGTTTGCTGCCGGGGTCATTCCCAGAGAGTGTGCCATCCTGCCCCCCTCCTGCATCAGGAAAAGGGGGCCAGCCTGAGCCTTCCCGGAACAGGAGGACAGGAGGCGACCCAGGCCTCAGCCCAGAAGCCCCCAGGAGAGCTGGCACCTGGCACCATAGAGGCACCTGGCACCAGCAGCCTCAGTCACCAGCAGAGGGCGCCAGATTGTCCGTTGGGCGCGGTGACGGGGCAACGGTCTGTCCTCAGAGTCAGTGGCCACGGGATCTGCACACTTTCACCAACCGTTACTCTAGCGTGTGTGGTCCCTGTAGCAGGGGCCCGGGAGCCTTTGCTGCATATGCAACCACTAAGACACCCCCTCAGGCACTGAGCGGAAATGAAAGGGAAATGAGGAAGGGCCAGGGGAGTGGGAAACTGTGACACTTCTGGAATCGCGGAGAGCAAAAAAAGGGCTGATAGGGTTAAAGGAGCACCCTGTGTGGGGGAGAGAAAAAGGGGGAGAGGGAGAGGGTGAGGGAGGGAGGAAGGGAGAATGCTGGGAGCTGTCTGGGGTGGTGATTCTGGGTGGGGGTCTCGTTCCCCCCTTCCCCTTGGACACACTTCCTGTACTGTGTCACTCGCTCTGCAGGGACTTGACCCTGCCAGGGAGTGGGAGACCAGCCCCCCTGCGGACCCTCCTCCCAGACCCAGCCTCCCCCACCCGACTTGTCCTTCCTGGCACCTTGGGAGTGCTGTGAGCTTCTTCCTTTTCACATGCCTGGATCTGCCCAAATCCAGGGACCTGCTGGGACCGCTGTGTCGGGTGCAGGCCAAGGCGCCCCTTCCCGAGAGCCCCCCGTGGGAAGGGGAGCCGCGCCCTGCCTCGCCAGCACGGGCCAGGGCACCTGTGGCCGAGTCTGCACTCAGAATCCAAACCTGATTCCAAGTCCTAAGACCAGGGGTGGCCGCCCTTCCCCTTCCCCCGTGGTGAGGTGGCCTCTCTGGAGACGCTTCTGCCTCATGTCCACTGTCCATCTCTGCATCCTGTTCCGGAGTGGCCACGGGGGTCCATGCAACCTTTCAAGCGCAGCCCCCTGTGTCTACTGGTGTGTGGAGGCTTCACGGACAAGAAGCTCCTCAGAATTCTACTGGCTGTCTTCGCACTCCACTACACACACACACACACACACACACACACACACACACCTGAGACTCTTAAACACAGGGGTCCCAGACACCATGTGCACACACACACATATACACACACACTACACGACTCTTAAACACAGGGGTCCCAGGAATCACGTGTGTGCACGCACACACACACACACACACATACACGCACCACAAGCCTCTTAAACACAGGGGTCCCAGGAACCATGCGCACACACACAGACATGCACACAGACACAGACACACACACACACACATATACCCCACAAGCCTCTTAAATACAGGGTCCCAGGAACTGCGCACACATGCACACGCGCACACACACAGACACACACACACACCATGAGACTCAAACACAGGGGTCCCAGGAACCATGCGCACACACACAGACACACACACAGACACACACACACACACACATATACCCCACAAGCCTCTTAAATACAGGGTCCCAGGAACTGCGCACACATGCACACGCACATAGACACAGACACACATACACACACATACACCCCACAAGCCTCTTAAATACAGGGTCCTAGGAACTGCGCACACATACACACGCGCACACACACAGACACACACACACACACCATGAGACTCAAACACAGGGGTCCCAGGAACCATGCGCACACACACAGACACACACACAGACACACACACACACATATACCCTACGAGCCTCTTAAATACAGGGTCCCAGGAACTGCGCACACATGCACACGCACATAGACACAGACACACACATACACACACATACACCCCACAAGCCTCTTAAATACAGGGTCCTAGGAACTGTGCACACATACACACGCACACACACACAGACACACACACACACACACCATGAGACTCAAACACAGGGGTCCCAGGAACCATGCGCACACACACAGACACACACACAGACACACACACACATATACCCTACGAGCCTCTTAAATACAGGGTCCCAGGAACTGCGCACACATGCACACGCACACACACACACACACACACACCATGAGACTCAAACACAGGGATCCCAGGAACCATGCGCACACACACAGACACGCACACAGACACAGACACACACACACATATACCCCACGAGCCTCTTAAATACAGGGTCCCAGGAACTGCGCACACATGCACACACACACAGACACAGACACACACACAGACACACATACACACACATACACCCCACGAGCCTCTTAAACACAGGGTCCCAGGAACTGCGCACACATGCACACACACACACACACACACACACCATGAGACTCAAACACAGGGGTCCCAGGAACCATGCTCACACACACAGACATGCACACAGACACACACACATATACCCCACGAGCCTCTTAAATACAGGGTCCTAGGAACTGCGCACACATGCACACATACACACACACACACACACCCCATGAGACTCAAACACAGGGGTCCCAGGAACCATGCTCACACACACAGACATGCACACAGACACAGACACACACACAGACACAGACACGCACACAGACACAGACACGCACACAGACACAGACACACACACACATATACCCTACGAGCCTCTTAAATACAGGGTCCCAGGAACTGCGCACACATGCACACGCACACAGACACAGACACACACACAGACACACATACACACACATACACCCCACAAGCCTCTTAAATACAGGGTCCTAGGAACTGCGCACACATACACACGCGCACACACACAGACACACACACACACACCATGAGACTCAAACACAGGGGTCCCAGGAACCATGCGCACACACACAGACACACACACAGACACACACACACATATACCCTACGAGCCTCTTAAATACAGGGTCCCAGGAACTGCGCACACATGCACACGCACATAGACACAGACACACACATACACACACATACACCCCACAAGCCTCTTAAATACAGGGTCCTAGGAACTGTGCACACATACACACGCACACACACACAGACACACACACACACACACCATGAGACTCAAACACAGGGGTCCCAGGAACCATGCGCACACACACAGACACACACACAGACACACACACACATATACCCTACGAGCCTCTTAAATACAGGGTCCCAGGAACTGCGCACACATGCACACGCACACACACACACACACACACACCATGAGACTCAAACACAGGGGTCCCAGGAACCATGCTCACACACACAGACATGCACACAGACACACACACAGACACCCCACGGACTCTTAAACACAGGGGTCCCAGGGACCAAAAGAACATGCACACTGTCCTCCCGTTGTTCATCGATTTGCTCGAGCGGGCCCAGTAACGTTTCCGTTTTGAGACTTGTTGTTACTGTGTTTGGCATCTCGAATACGCCGCGGGGAGCTTGCCAGGCTTTGCCGTGTGGGCGAGAGACTCTCGGTAGCTTAGAAAAAAAAGGGGAAAGATTCTCCTCCAGACATGGAAAACAAAATTCTAAAAATAAACCATCCCTCCACTCAGTGATGTAAGCGGCGATTTGAGCAAGAGCTGACAGGGACGTCGATCTCCGCTCTTTTGCGTCCTCCTTCCACCCTTTCCCATCAGTGTTTGTTTCCCCGTGGCTCTGGGCAGTGGCCTTCAGCGAGGGTTTGGAACAAGCCCCCACCGAAAACCTTGTTCGGAAAACCTTGTGATCCCGGGAGTTTGTCTTTATGAAGACAGAGACCGGTGTTTGTTTTGAATCTTCCCGGTGTGGTGGAGGGACAGAGGAGGTTGTGACGGGCCCTGCAATAAACCAGGATGGAGGAGCTGGCCTAAGGATGGTGCTAAAATTGGGCAGATCGGAACAGGGTTCGGAGCCTTAAGATAAGGCGCTACACTTATTATTATTATTATTTGCTTTTTTGGGTCCACCTGGCGATGCACAGGGGTTCCTCCTGGCTCTGCACTCAGGAATTACTCCTGGCGGTGCTCAGGGGGCCATATGGGATGCTGGGAATTGAACCCGGGTTGGCTGCGTGCAAGGCAAACGCCCTCCCCGCTGTGCTATTACTCCAGCCCCAAGGCGCTACGCTTTAACCCGTGAAAATTTCCCATTTCCTTCTTTTCCGATGAACCGAGAGCAGCTGAATTATCTGTCACCTTTACTGTACAGCCACACTTCCCAGGAGAGTGGACGCAGGCCTGTGGTGAAATCCAGGACAAAGTCTCTTGGTTGCTGGGAACTGCCAGAGAAATAAAACACGAATCTTAAAGTACAGACAATGCAGAGGCTTCACCTAAAAACTGATGCCTGGTTTGACTTCAGTTCCCAAATCCATGTTCTATGTGACCAGTTCTTTTCCTTTTCTCTCTCGAGGAGGTGGTTTTGGGTAGAGGTTAGGGTCATACCTGGTGATGCTCAGTTCTTCCTGGCTCTCAGGAATCACTCCTGGCAGGGCTCAGGGGACTATCTGGGGTGCCGGGGATCGAACTTGGGTCAGCCGTGTACAAGGCACGTGCTTTGCCCACTATACGATCTTTCTGGTCCTGTGGGCAGTTATTTTTCTAAAACAAAAATCTCACAGCACACATTGCTTTAACCTTCCTAGTGATGTCTTAATTCCTTACTGGGGCAAGATGTGTGTGTGTGTGTGTGTGTGTACCCCCTCACCTGGGGTCCTACCTCCAGACTCCCCCCCCCCCCCCAGACCCCACCATCTCAGTATACTCTCTGAGAACCGTGCCTCTGTCTTACTCATCTGTGACTTCTAGGAGCTTGGTGGTGGAAGCTTCCAGAACACTTCATTTCAATGAAGACAGCTTTTCCGCTCCCCTATCTTACTTTGGACAAGATGGCAGGCTACCGAATGTCGCCTGCCCACACGGCAGAGTCTGGCAAACTCCCCGTGGCGTCCCCAATATGCCAAATACCAGTAACAATGATGGGTCTCATTCTTCTAACCCTGAAAGAGCCTTGAATATGGCACTTTGTAATCTCAGGGCTAGGACAAAGGAGACGTTACTGGGGCCTGCTCGAGGCAATCGACGATCAACAGGATGGTTGTGATCGTGATCGTGCTCTCCTTCCCAAACACAGCCCGGTGTGTTACTTACTGAATATTTAGATAGAAAAGAGTAGCACCATGAAGCAGAGAGTGAATTTGTGGGGGGCGGGGGGCGGGGAGAGGAATATATTTGCCCAGATAAACGGAATCCAAAGCAACGTGTTAGTCTGTTACAGTGAATATTCAGTGCCACACTCAAAATCATCACTTCCCTTTTCCCTGTCATTAGTCACTTCCTGAAAACAGCAGGTACCAGGAAGTCTAGGCAGGCTTTGGTATCAGTTCTCTAGGGTAACTCACCGGCTTGGGGTTAAAGGCACTTCAGATCCGGGCCGGAGCGATAGCACAGCAGGTAGGGCGTTTGCTTTGCCATATGGCCAACCCGGATTTGAGCCCCAGCATCCCAGTACCTGAGCACTGCAAGGAGTAATTCCTGAGTGCAAATCCAGGAGTAACCCCTGAGCATTGCTGGATGTCACCCAAAAAGGAAAAAAAAACCAATTTTTTTTAAAAAAAGGCACTTTGGATCAATCAATGCAGGTCCTTAGACTCTGAGAGGAACCATGGGCAGGCCACAGGCTTATGGAAGCTCCAGGGAAGGTTCCACAGAACTGGGGTACTGGCGGGTCATGAGCTAAAGTCTCCCCCAGTATGGTGGCACAGATAAACCAAAGTCACTCTTTTTTTTTTTGATTTTTGGGTCACACCCGGTGATGCTCAGGGGTTACTCCTGGCTCATGCACTCAGGAATCATTCCTGGCGGTGCTCGGGGGACCATATGGGATGCTGGGAATCGAACCTGTGTTGGCCATGTTGACTGCGTGCAAGGCAAACGCCCTACCCACTGTGCTATCGCTCCAGCCCCATCCAAAGTCACTCTTAAACACATGCTTTAATCTGCAGCTTAGCTGAGTGCCCAGTTAGGACCCGAGTCGACCGAATCCACAGAGTGCCACTCCTGGGTTTCAGAACAATAAAACCTACACACGATCCTGGTCATGGTCACGGTCCTCCCATTGTTCATCGATTTGCTCGAGCGGGCCCAGTAACGTCTTCATCATCAGACTTGTTGTTACTGTGTTTGGCATATTACTGTGTTTTGGCACGGATATCTTGCCAGGCTTTGGTGTGCGGGTGAGATACTCTCGGTAGCTTGCCAGGCTCTCCGAGAGGGACGGAGGAATCGAACCCGGCTCAGGCAGGCCGGCCGCGTGCAAGGCAAATGCCCTACCACTGTGCTATCGTTCCAGCCCTAAAACCTACACATATGAACTAAAATGCTATATATTTTTTTTCTTTTTGGGTCATAGCGGCAATGCTCAGGGGTTCCTCCTGGCTCTGCACTCAGGAATTACTCTTGGTGGTGCTCGGGGACTCTATGGGATGCTGGGGATCGAACCCGGGTCGACCATGTGCAAGGCAAACGCCCTACACGCTGTACTGTCGCTCCAGCCCCTGAACTAGTATGATTTTTCCTTGCTTTTCAATACACTTTTAACCACCTTCTCCACAAATTCATTGTCCTTGCAGAACCTGCTTTGATTTTGAGTTTCAAATGTTTACTCTTCCAAAGTCTGCCTGACCCCTCATGGCTGTCAGCCAGGAATTTGCCTTCTCTGGCCCCATGACACAGTTCTTTCGAAGGACTCGCAGACACACCGCAATGTGATTTCATGTATTTACCTGCCCCGCAGAATCAAGAGCTCTGGATTGTAAAGACCAAGCTTTGTTTAGTCCTAGTCCTATATGGTTTGAGTGAATAAAAAGTGCAAATCAGGGGCTGGAGCGATAGGACAGCGGGTAGGGCGTTTGCCTTGCACGCGGTCGACCCAGGTTCGATTCCCAGCATCCCGTAGGGTCCCCCGAGCACCGCCAGGAGTGAGTCCTGAGTGCAGAGCCAGGAGGAACCCCTGAGCATCACGGGGTGGGACCCAGAAAGCAAAAAATAGTAACAATAATAAAGTGAGAACCAATAAAATCTGAGACACACAATTAAAAGCAGTAAATGCCAAATGCCAGTACTTGTTTTCCAAGCATGGGACTGGGTTCTGGGAAGAGGCAATGAAGCGTAACAGGCATCCTGTACGCAGTCTGGCTGGGACACGGGCCTGAGAACCACACAGGGAGCTGGTGACAGGGCCTGGGAAGGGCGGGGGGACCCAACCACAACAGGGAACAGATTTTCAAATTGATGCATCTTTAGGCAAGGCAGGGAGAGGCCTGCCTCTGAGATGAAGCAGACACATGGGAATCCTCTGACGGAGACATTTCCAGGGAGGAAACATGCAGATGATGCCAGGGGAAGCAGCCTGGCACCTCCCAGGACTACTGGAGAGAAAATGGGCACGAGAGTCCAAGGGCACAGCCGGAGCCCACGTTCCACCGGAAGGCAGGACAGCCACTGGGTCGCAAATGGGTTTAACACAGGGACACAGAACAGCGCTGCTTTTCTGATAAAGTCCCCCAACCCCCTGCCGAGGGGACAGTCACGTCCCATGTCCCCTTTCTTGCCCCTCAGGTCCTCCCTTGCCTCCGTCTCTTTCAGCAGATGCTCTGCAAGTTTTTTCTCCTCTCTGGTTTTTCCCAGGAGCACTTCCACGGGGGCCACAATGACTGCATCGCAGGGAGATGTTCCTGGCCCGGCCCGTGGGTCCCGCCAGCTCTGCCTCTGGATGAACTGCACGCTCCCAGGCGCAGCTGGTCCCTTCGGTTTGGGGTGAGCACACATGTGGCTTTGTCTGGAACCTATGCATGAGGAACTGCATGCTGGTTTCAAGGAGCTGTCTCGCGAAGGCAGTTCCCACAGCTGTGGGGCGTGTTTCTGGGCACCTGGTCCTGAGACCCCCCTTGGCATGTCGGTGATTGACACTGGGCCCTTCTCTCTGGGGACTCATCCTGAGCGTGTTTGTTGCATCTACACTGGGTCTCTTTCTCTGGGGACTCACCCCGAGCAGGGAAAATGAAGACAGAGGAAGAATAGTGTACCCTGTCCACCTGCGACCCAGCAGCACACAAGGGCCATCTGGTTTCCTGCTCCCTTCCCTTCCTCCCCACCTCCTCATTTCCATATCACGGGGAGACTGATCTGATGAGAACATCAAGAACAATGCAGTGAAAAGTAGAGACCAACATCTCAAACTGCAAACTCCTGATTCACAGACAAACTGATCAAGACCAAGGGAATCTCTACCTTAAGGACCCGCATGCAGTGGCCTGACGATTGAGGACATATCAGAAAACACAAGAGAGGAGCTGTCAGCACATAGGGAACCAACCATATTTTGGGTGACCGAGTTTCCCAGGTCTCTGCAGTTCTGAGCTCGCTGACAGAGTCTGTGCAGTGATTCAAGTTCAGCAGCAGGAACAGACCATGGGGAGAGACCACTGGTGAAATCTGAGCCGAAAGAATCACCAAGTCTCCTTTAATCCACTGTAAATCCTTTCAGAAATGTGCTCAAGTGACAGCAATCTACGAAGAATGCAGAGCCCAGAGTAGACAGGACTGGAAAAATACGAAGGCGAGAGTAACTTGAAAACAAATTAAACAAATCATCACCTAAGCCAATACGTAAGGTCTTGCCCCTCCCACTACACGCTACTAAGATGCCTTTGCATCCACAGAATTCTTCTGCTACTACGGCCCAGCTTCACACAGAAGCAGAATCAGTCAGACCAGATGGAACCCTCCGTATTCGGTTCAGTTAACATCATGTTTTCAAGGCATGTCCAGACGTCAGCAGACAGTACATTCCTGCTGAAGACATCCCACTTGGGTAGAGCAGGATTTATATACAAAATATGAAATTTCCTATTTTGCTTTCCCATCGGCTGGAGCGATAGCACAGCGGTAGGGCGTTTGCCTTGCACGCAGCCAACATGGCCAACCTGAGTTCGATTCCTCCGCCCCTCTCGGAGAGCCCGGCAAGCTACCGAGAGTATTCGATATGCCAGACACAGTAACAACAAAGTCTCCAATGGAGACGTTACTGGGCCCGCTCGAGCAAATCGATGATCAACGGGAGGGCCTTTTCAACGGGAGGGCTTTCCCATCACTGGGCGCTGGGGAGGCCCTTATCATCACCCATCAGTGGGTGCTGGAGAGACCTGTAACGTCACCCATCACTGAGCACCAGGGAGGCCCCTGGCAGTGAGTGGGTCCTGTCAGAGCAGCTGCCCTCTGGGTGACAGGAAGGTCTGCTGGCGGTGGTGGCATGTACCCAAGCTAGGTCAGGCCAACAGCAGAGGGGACCCCCCCCCCCCCCACAGGGACTGCCTTCCTTCCCGAGCCAGCTCCGAGAGTCCCGCTCGCCCCCACAGCCTTTTACCACACATCTGCTCACCGTCTCATCCTTCTGAGGTGCAGTTTCCTCGTAAGAGTTAGTCACTGCGTAGGTGAAGCCACACCTCTAGATGAGGCAATGCTTTCAACTCACGAAGAGCGGCGCCAACCGAGATGGCGAGAGGCCCAGGAGGGCCACGACTGTGTCCATAAGCTCAGGCCACTGCGCCCTCCCTCTGAGGTGACCATGGACCTGTGTGCCTGGCTCGTAGAGGAAGCGCTCAACTTGGGACTGAGTTCCGGGAACATGGAAGCTAAAGCTTCCTTCTTGACTCTGAGCAGAGTCCCTGGCAGACAGTGCAGACCTGCTGGGGACCTGGGCATGAAGGGGACAAAAGGCGGCCGTGGAGGGGCCGTGGAGAGGCCGTGGGGGGTGTGGGGGATCTCGTTCTGACAAGAGCAGCAGACCAAGGGACACGGGGTCTGGAACCAAGAGGACCTCACCCCTGCCCGGCTCCCTGCCCTGTCCGGTTTGCTGGGCTCTGCAGCTCCTTACGCTCACCCGGACGCCTTCCCTGCAGGGACCAGGCCTGCCGACGCCACATGAAGGTTGCATGAAGTGGGGAGCAGTTTCCTTTCCCATGGGGCGTTAGCAGGCGTCTTTCCCCCAAGCTGCCAGGAAACAGCCCGTTTGCTGTGGTGGGCAGGACGGGACTCCGGGCCCAGGGCTTACGATGACACTACAGAAGGACACAGCTACTCTGGTCCTGTGAGAGAACTTCCAGGCTGCTCCTTCCAACCCTCCTTCTTGGTCCCTCCCGTAGCCTCATGTGCTCTCAAAACAATTCTGTCTCTCTGTCTCTCTCCTCACACTGGATTTTTTTTTTTTTTTGCATTTTGGGTCTCACCTGCCGATGCATGGGGCAGACTCCTGGCTCTGTACTCAGGAATGACTCCTGGCAGTGCTCAGGGGGCCCTGCGGGATGCTGGGGATTGAACCTGGGTCGGCTGCATGCAAGGCAAATGCCCTCCCCGCGGTGCTATCACTCCAGCCTCTCCTCACACTTCTTTATGCCATAAGTCTCTCTCTCTCTCTCTCTCTCTCTCTCTCTCTCTCTCTCTCTCTCTCTCTCTCTCTCTTTCTGGGTCACACCTAGTGATGCACAGGGGTTCCTCCTGGCTCTGCACTCAGGAATTACTCCTGGTGCGTGCTCAGGGGACATTTAAAAAAGCATGTGGAAACTTCTTTGTCTTTCTTTCTTTCTTTCTTTCTTTCTTTCTTTCTTTCTTTCTTTCTCCTTCCTTCTCTTTCTTTCTTTCTTTCTTTCTCCTTCCTTCTCTTTCTTTCTTTCTTTCTCTTTCTTTCTTTCCTTTTCCTTCCTTCCTTCTCTTTCTTCCTTCCTTCCTTCCTTCCTTTCTTTTTCCTTCCTTCTTTCTTTCTTTCTTTCTTTCTTTCTCTTTCTTTCTTTCCTTTTCCTTCCTTCCTTCTCTTCCTTCCTTCCTTCCTTCCTTCCTTCCTTCTTTCTTTCTTTCTTTCTTTCTTTCTTTCTTTCTTTCTTTCTTTCCTTCCTTCCTTCCTTCCCTTCCTTCCTTCCTTCCTTCCTTCCTTCCTTCCTTCTTTCTTTCTTTCTTTCCTTCCTTCCTTCCTTTCTTTCTTTCCTTCTTCCTTCCTTCCTTCCTTCCTTCCTTCCTTCCTTTCTTTCCTTCCTTCCTTCTTTCTTTCCTTCCTTCCTTCCTTCCTTCCTTCTTTCTTCCTTCCTTCCTTCCTTCCTTTCCTTCCTTCCTTCCTTCCTTCCTTCTTTCTTTCTTTCTTTCTTTCTTTCTTTCTTTCTTTCTTTCTTTCTTTCTTTGTCACACCCAGTGATGCTCAGGAATTTCTCCTGGCGTGGAAACTTACTTTCTTTCTTTCTTTCTTTCTTTCTTTCTTTCTTTCTTTCTTTCTTTCCTTCCTTCCTTCCTTCCTTTCCTTCCTTCTTTCTTTCCTTCCTTCCTTCCTTCCCTCCCTCCCTCCCTCCCTCCCTCCCTCCCTTTCTTTCTTTCTTTCTTTCTTTCTTTCTTTCTTTCTTTCTTTCTTTCTTTCTTTCTTTCTTCCTTTGTCACACCCAGTGATGCTCAGGGCCGACTCCTGGCTCTGCACTCAGGAATTACCCCTGGTGCTCGGGGGACCCTATGGGATGCCGGGGATCGAACCTGAGTTGGCCGTGTGCAAGGCAAATAGCCCCTCCGCTGTGATATCGCTCCAGTTTCAGAATCCCTGCTGTAGTATCAACCTCTGGACTGCAAAGGAGGAAGCAAACGCCAGTGGGCTGCAGTTAGAGGCAGTTCAGGAAAGGCCCCGAATCCAGACTCCCGGCACTGCATAGCCAGCAATACCATCTGACTCACCTTTCCTTTTTCTTTTGTGCTACATCCAGAGGTGTTCAAGGCTTTCTCCAGGCTCTGCACTCTGGCATCACTCCTGCCAGGGCTCGGGGGACCATCTGGGATGCTTGGGATGGGCCCTGAGCTGCGTGCAGAGCCTGACCTGCTGGACTATCGCTCTGGCCCCTGACACAACTTTGCTATTTCAGTTTTCTTAGCTACAAACTGAGAAGAACTTCGGTTATTCCTTGGTGGATGTGAGCAGCCATGAAACCTAAAGTCCCAGGACTGTCCTGAGAGCCAGTGATGTGATACCCGCAAAGCTCCCTGAGCCTGGGGAAACACAGGAGCTTGGCACGCAGCAGCGATGCCCAGGGAGGGAAGTTGGACGTAGCCAGCTCTCCCGTCCGGGGAACCCGTCGGTCTGACTCTTGGCCAGGGCTAGCGGGAGGGTTCCGAGATGAAGCAGAGTGTGGCGTGTGGGGCGAACACAGAGCAGAAAAGAGATTCAGGCCCTGCCCTGTGAGGAGAAAAGGGGAGCATGGTTGGAGGGTGTGGGCAGCCTCGGAGGTTTATTGGTCAGTTCGTCTGGAGTCCGGGGCAGCGTGCACAGGCCTGTGGGTGGTTTGTGCTTCCAGTCTGTTCAGATAGATATTTTTTATTTAATTTTTTAAAAAATTTATTTATTTTTTTGCATCTGGAGCAATAGCACAGTGGGTAGTGTGTCTGCCTTGCACGCGGTCGACCCGGGTTCGATTCCTCTGCCCCTCTCGGAGAGCCCGGCAAGCTACGGAGAGTATCCCTGTTCACATGGCAGAACCTGGCAAGCTCCCTGTGGCGTATTCGATATGCCAAACACAGTAATAACAAGTCTCACAATTTGTTGTGAGATGTTACCAGTGCCCACTCGAGCAAATTGATGAACAATGGGACGACAGTGACAGTGCCAATGATTTTTTGCATCACACATGGCAACGATCAGGTGTTACCCCTGGCTCTGACTCAGAAATTATTCCTGGCAGTGCTCAGGGGACCCTATGGGATGCTGGGAATCGAACTCGGGTCGGCCGCATGCAAGGCCAACGCCTTCCCCGCTGTGCTATCGCTCCAGATAGCTCGGGTAGCTTTAAAGGCAGGGGGAGTCCACAAGGCCACATGGACACAACTCCCCGCCACCTCTGTCCCCAATCCCAACACCGCCCTCGTCTCATCCACGCCTGCTCCTGTCCTTGGGGTTCAGCCTCACCCCTGACTCTCCAGCTGTCTGCGGCCATTCTCACCGTGGCCACTGCACTGAGCACCCCGGCCCCGTCCTTCGGGGTGTCTCTAGTGTGCGTCTAGCATCCCAGGGCCCGGAGCTAGGTCCCCTGCTGTGGCCTGTGTTCTGACTCACGCTCGTCCCCCCCGGGCTGGGCGGCTCCTGGCTGGGCCACGAGGCTCAGGCAGGAGTATCTGCCGACATGGAGTCAGTGTCCATGGCTGCCCTCACACAGGACGCGGGGACAGTCAGGGAAGGGAAGGGTTGAGGGAGAGGAAGGGAAGAGGGTGGGAGGGGAGGAAGGGAGGGAGGGGAGGGGGGAGGGGGGAGGAGGCAGAAGGCGAGTCTTCTTTGGTGTGATTCTTCTTCTCATCATCGTTGAAGTTAATTTCCAAATTAAATTGCAACACATTTGGGGGCTGGAGCGATAGCACTGTGGCAGCGGGGAGGGCATTTGCCTTGGACATGGCCAACCCGGGTTTGATCCCCAGCATCCTATAGGGTCCCCCGAGCACCGCCAGGAGTAATTCCTGAGTGCAGAGCCAGGAGGAACCCCTGAGCATTGCCAGGTGTGAGCCAAAAAGTGCGCACGCGCACACACACACACACACACACACACACACACACACACACACACACACAAAAGCAACGCCTTTAAATTGTACCCCAGGGCTAGAGAAATAGGATAGCGGGTAGGATGTTTGCTTGCACGCGACTGACCCAGGTTCGATTCCCAGCATCCCATAGGGTCCCCTGAGCACCACCGTGTATGACCAAAAAAAGCAAAAAAAAAAAAAAATTATACCCTGTGATGCTTTAACAAATGCCCATCTTGGCCAGTTCCACCTGCCCAGCGCAGGGCCGCCAGCTCCCGTCCCCCCGTCCCGCATTTGCTGTTCCTTCCAGCACAGATGTAGTTTCACTCGTTTTTGTTCCACTTGAAGAATTTCTCACTTTCCGGACCCCCGTGTGTGATTTCCGGCTGGTCCAGGCCAGCCCCAGCGGCCACACCATCCATCAGGAATGTGTTCAGGACTGATTCTTTGTCCTCACGTCACTGATGAAGAATTCGGTTCTTTCCACTTTGGGGCTGTTCTGAAGAACAGCACAGTGACCACGGGAGCAGACGCACCTTGGAGCTGCCCCTCTGGTGCAGACCCCCCGGGGGACCGCTGGACCCTCTCAGATGTCCCGGAGACCCTTCTCAGCGCCATCTGTTGAGCGTGTGTGCTATGCTTGCTGCCAACCAACCACGCATGCGGGTCCCCTCACCTCGCATCTCTTACACTTGTCCCCGCTCACCTTCCCGGGAGCCGTCCTTGGGTGAGCTGCTCTCTTAGCATCTGCTTCAGTATCTGCTTATTCATATTTCTCTATTTGGGTGCTCTGCTCACTTTTTTTTTTTTTGCTTTTTGGGTCACACCCGGCGATGCACAGGGGTTCCCCCTGGCTCTGCACTCAGGAATTACTCCTGGAAGTGTTCAGGAGATCCTATGGGATGCTGGGAATCGAACCCGGGTAGGCCGCATGCAAGGCTGACACCCTCCCCGATGTGCTATCGCTCCAGCCCACTCTAGTACTCTTGTTCTTCTGGGTGGCAGATCCAAAGCGTCACCTTCCATCTCTAGGGAGCTAACGCTTCTGTGGCCCCTTGGGCAAGCACACGGGTGAGTTAGGCAAGACAGAAACTGGCCAGAGCTCTGCCTGAAAATCTGCCCCGAAGGGGGGAACTTCCTCCGAGCCTCCCACACTCCGTGGGAATGGGACGGAGTCTGACAGCCAAAGTGTCAGGAGGTAATACCCTGCCGTTTTGCATGTGGATTGCGATGTTTTTTTTTTCTTTTTGGGTCACACCTGGCGATGCACAGGGGTTCCTCCTGGCTCTGCACTCAGGAATTACTCCTGGCCGTGCTTGGGGGACCCTATGGGATGCTGGGAATCGAACCTGGGTTTGTTGCATGCAAGGCAAACGCCTTACTCGCTGTGCTATTGCTCCAGCCCCTAGAAACCATTTTTAGCATGTGTGCTGGGTCACTGGCTGGGGCTCCGCCCTGAGCCCAGCACATGGAATCTTTTCTTTTTTTTTTTTCTTTTTGGGTCACACCTGGCGATGCACAGGGGTTCCTCCTGGCTCTGCACTCAGAATTACTCCTGGCCGTGCTTGGGGGACCCTGTGGGATGCTGGGAATCGAACCCGGGTCGGCCGTGTCGTGCCTCCCAAAATTTTAAATTCAAAATCACAATCCAGAGGCCATGTGCAAGGCAAACACCCTGCCCGCTGTGCTATCACTCCAGCCCCTGGATTGTGATTTTGAATTTAAAATTTTTATTGAAATTTAGGATATCGCTGAAACAACATTTAGGTTGTTTCCTTATAATCTTTGCTAGTATTTGCTTGGGCTGGAGTGATAGCACAGCGGGTAGGGTGTTTGCCTTGCACGTGGCCAACCCGGGTTCGATTCCTCCGTCCCTCTCAGAGAGCCTGGCAAGCTACCAAGAGTATCCCGCCCGCACGGCAGAGCCTGGCAAGCTCCCCATGGCGTATTCAATGTGCCAAAAACAGTCACAGCAAGTCTCACAATGGAGACGTTACTGGTGCTTGCTTGAGCAAATCGATGAACAACGGGAGGACAGTACCACAGTGCTACTATTCCCTTCCTCCCTGCAATGTGGCAAGGAATTTCTAGAGCACCCATCAAGCTCTTCGGGTCTTCACTGTTAGTTACTTTCTACAGAACAGTAAGGGCCTGGTACTCCAACCTCCTCCAGAGACGTTCTGCAATCTCAGAGGAACTAACGCAACAGACCCCTGCTCCAGAGGAAATCTGGGAGACTTCCAAAGGGTGCCTGAGGATGAGGCCAGAGAGGGAAGTGGAGGAGAAGCCCTGGGAGGCTGGGGGAGCCAGAATGTTAGTCTTCACCCAGATGTCAAGGGAACTCACTCATGAGCTGAGGCCATTGGATTCAGGCCGTGGCGTGATCAGAGGTCGGGAGGGGGACCGGGGCATTGGAGATGGCCCAGCCCCACAGAGACGCTGCCTGGACGAGTTCTTAGTGGAGGGCAGTCATTAGAGATTGACGTGCTATGGCTTTATGACATCCGATGTCACAGTGGAACAAGAAACTGTCCACCAAACACAGTTCTTCGATGACCGCTCCTACCTCACCGCTTGCTCAGTGCTGCTTTGGGAACGGCTGTCCCTGGCTCAGGGCTGCTGCAGGGACAGCTTCTCCTGGCTATAACCTGGAGGCCAGCACTCATCCTGTCCCCATTCAGTTCCTCTTCCTTCATTCTCCGAACATGCTTCTGCAGAGTATCAGAATCTCATATTCTGCGGGTCTCACATTCACGCGCGTAAATTCAAGTTCTGTATTTCTCAGTTAGAATGAAAGGTGACCACAGAGCTGGGTCTGTCGCAGGAGCAAGGCCAGAGAAGACAGCGCCTTCCCCGACCCACAAGACCCCCACAACAGGCATTCGATCATTCGGGAACACACAACGGAACATGTGAGTGATGGGAAAGCCCACAATAGCTTGGAAAAGTGATTCGAAGTGTGGGTGATAACTGATTCAAAGAGGCTCAGTGCGGGATAGCACAGCGGGAGGGACTTTCACACGGCCGACCTGGGTTCGATCCCCAGCACCCCATGTGTCCCCAGAACCCTGCCAGGAGAGATCCCGGAGTGCAGAGTCAGGGCTACCAGCCTTGAGCACCCCTGGGTGCCCTGTGATATATTCTGTGATACATTCGCCCATTCTCTCTTTCCATAGACTTTTATCAGAACTCCCACAGTGGTCAGGGCACTGATAATATATAATAACAGACAGAGATGAACAGTTTAACGCCCTTTGAGGCCTGCCATTATTCAGAGACACAAATACTATCAGGTATATTTACCAAGCCCGGCACAGAGGTTCGAGGAGGCCCGCTCTTACTAGCTGACCAGCGCTCAAAGAATAACTGGGCAGGTGCGTCAGCATCGAGGTCATCTCAGATGGATGTCTCATTCTTGCTCCCAATTGAATGCTGGACTCGCTTCGTTATCAAGGATGCAGTTTGGGGCAGGACTTACATTACACAAGACTCACAGGGGAAGCCACTCGGGGCCCACAGGGTGTCAAGGAAGTTCCTGGGAAGTTCAAACCACAGGCAACATGCGACTCGTCCCCAGTTTGGACGTGGTCACGGTGAGTCATCTGGATTATACAAGCAGCTTCAGGCTATAGGCGAGCCTGAATAAAGTGGATGTGATTCCACTTTCTGGGTGAAACGCGCCTCTGCTTCAGCAAACACAGTACCGCAGGGCAGTCACCAAAGGATAATAGACTTAATCTCAACAATAAAACCTGTTAGCAGGGGCCGGAGCTATAGCACATGTAAAGGAACGATAAGCTTAGAATGTGGTGGGTGCTACAACATGGATCAATATGGTGGCATTTGATAGCAAATGGAAAATGCTGGAGTGATAGTACAGTGGGGAGGGCATTTGCCTTGCATGTGGCCGACCCAGGTTCGATCCCCGGCATCCCATAGGGTCCCCTGAGCACTGCCAGGAGTGATCCCTGAGCGCAGAGCCAGGAGTCAGCCCTGAGCATCCCCGGGTGGGACCCAAAGAGAAAAAAAAAATAAATTAAATAAATGGAAAAGGTACTTATCTAAGAAAGGGCGTGAAGATAGATGCTTTCTCTAGGATGAAGCAGGTGGTTAAATTTGGAGAATAATATATTGGCCAACACAAGATTAGGAAGGGACAAAGCAGAAGGGGGGTTTTCAGCTCAAATACTGGCCTCTCTGATATTGGTACAGCTAGAAAATAGATTCCTTGTTATGAGCCAGGATCCTTGTGAGACTATTCTGAAGAGCTTCTTCTAAGCAAGAAGTCAGGAGCAAACCCCACCACTTCTTTTTTATTTTTTGCTTTTTTGGGTCACACCCAGTGATGCTCAGGGGTTCCTCCTGGCTCTGCATTCAGGAATTACTCCTGCTGGTGCTTGGGGGACCCTATGGGATGCTGGGAATCGAACCCAGGTCGGCTGAGTGCAAGGCAAACGCCCTCCCCGCTGCACAATCGCTCTGGCCCCAAATCAAACAACTTCTAAGCCAATGCTGGCTGACATGTGACTGTGACTGATTAACACATTTTACAGTGCGGGTGTTAATATGTCAGGAGATGAGTAAATTCTCTTCTATTCCTAGTTAGTTGTGGGAGCACTTTAAAATATAGTGTTGGGACTGGAGCAATAGCACAGCGGGTAGGGTGTTTCCCTTGCACGCGGCCGACCTGGGTTCGATTCCCAGCATCCCATTGGGTCCCCTGAGCACCGCCAAGGGTAATTCCTGAGCGCAGAGCCAGGAGTAACCCCTGTGCATTGCCAGGTGTGACCCAAAAAGCAAATAAATAAATAAATCACTTAATCACTTAATCACTTAACTTCCCGTTAGTCGTCGATTTGCTCGAGCGGGCGCCAGTAACGTCTCCATTTGTCCCTGTCGCGTGCTAGTGTAGCCCAATGGCATCTGTTCACTCCGGGAACATGAAGGGCCTCAAACCGATCGCTCATGATCTTGATGAAGAAGTCTGACCATCTGGAAGGTGGGCGGCCACGCGGTCTCTTGACATCCCGTGGAATCCAGTCGGTAACGGCTCTAGTCCAGCGGTCGTCTTTAAATCTCATTACGTGACCAGCCCATCTGATTTTCGACACTTTGGCATAAATAAATAAATAAATAAAATATAGTGTTGACTATCAATATCATTGGAGGGTATTATGGAGATCAGCATAATTTGTCCATGATAACATCAACATTATTCTAACATGATTCGGGAGGGGGTTCTGGGTCACACCACGCGGTGCTCTGAGTGATCACCTGTAGTAATGATAGTAATGATACCTGCAGTCATGGGACTCTGGGGCCATCACAGAGACATGGCCACCTGCCAGGCAAGTGCCTGACCGCCTGTTCCGGCGCTCTACCGTGGCCTTTATCCTTTTGTTAACGTGGCACATCATATTTATCGAGAGGCAGGTGAACGTCATCCTTATGGAATCCCACTTGGTGACGGAGTATGATCCCTTCATATGCCAAACTTGGTTGGCTGTAAGATTTTGCATCCGGAAACCTCAGGGATGCTGGCCCATCATTTTCTTTTCTTGAATGTCCCTTTTTGGTTTAGTTCATCAAGGATAATGCCGGATTTCCTTATCTTCTATTTCCAAAAGAGTACGAGAAAGTCTGGCGCTAACCCTTCTAAATATTTAGACTGATTTCATCACAAATTTACTTCACAGGGAAGCCATCTGGCTCGAGAAATTTTCTCTCGTTGGATATTTGATTTCTGATTCAGCCTCCTTGCTCACAATCTATCTGCTAATATGGTTTATTTCTGGGCCTGAGAGATAGTACAGAGGTAAGAAGCTTGTCTAGCATGCGGCCAATCTGGGTTTGGTCCCCAGCACCCCTGAACCGCACCAGGAGCGATCCCTGAGCACAGAATCAGGAGTAAGCCCTGGGCACCACTGGGTACCTGGGTATACTCTCCCCCCAATAAAACAAAGATTGTCTATTTCTTTGTGATCCCATCTTAGTGGGGTTGTATGTTTATAGTACTTTACCTTTTCATTATATTCACACACATAGTCACACATATACATATGAGCACGTGTATATACCCTATAGTGTATATACTATATCTAACTTATATAGTATACTATAGAGTACAAACAAACACGGTATTGTAGTGCGAAAGATTCCTTTTTTTCTCAGTTGGCATCACTTTCTGATGAGAAAAAAAATGAACCCCTTGGGAAATTCAAGTCAAATGGGGAAATTTCTGTGGCTAAGAATAGTTTTGGTACTTCCACTAATAATTTATTACCTCTATCCCCATTTGGCATTTTATTTCAAAATCTGACTTTATTTACAAACCAGAGTCCTTCTGAGATGCAGTAAAAGGACAGTTATAAAGCTGACGCCGGTAAACACACATACCACTTCCCATCCCGCGACTCTGTGTCCTGGCCTTCTGCCTGTGGCTGCACCAGGCCGGCGAGGCTGCTTCCGGCTGACATCACTGGATCACTGGGCCTGGTCCAGAGCGGGAGGCAGCACCCTCCCCACTGGGTGGGTCCCAGCAGCCTCCACACCCAACCGGTGCTCACAAGGGCCCACCCCACAGCTCTGGAAGCGACGAATCTTGCCAACATATTACACACTGCTCACAGTTATTCTCCTTGTCATTCTTTGGTGGAAGGAGAACAGAGAGCAATCTGTTCGGCCTCATCTGTCAGCATCTTCCAAGGGTAACTGCACAGACTAACTCCAGCACAGCGAGAACGTTAGAAGATCAATGGGGAAAACATGTAGAAGCCCACCGAGCTCAATAAGCAAACACAGAACCACTAAAGATATAAACACCTGTCCTCCCCTCCCCAACGAGACCCCAAGTCATCGCCCACGAATGGCCTCTCTGGCTCCTGATCAAGCTGCTTAACGGCCTTGATCCCAGAGACTCAGAAACAAATCTTGAAACCCAGCAGCTTTTGGCAGAAATTTGTCCGGACCCTGCAGTAGGTTACTGTCGCCGGGCCACCCCAGGGGGGAAAGGGTGCTGTCCCTCCGCCTGTTTCCCTGTGGCGGCTCGGTGGCCACCATCCTCCAGAGGCCACTGGACAGTCAAGCTTGGGCCCGCAGTGACGAAAGTTGTTGGGCCTCATGGGATGGGGGTAGAGCCGGGCCTGTCCTTCCCACCCCAACGAGACCCCAAGTCATCACCTATGAATGGCCTCTCTGGCTCCTGATCAAGCAGCTCAACAGCCATGATCCCAGAGACTCAGGAGCAAATCTTGAAACCCAGTGACTTTTGGCAGAAATCCCTTCAGATTTAAGTGTTAAAATTTCGGAATTTCAAAATCACATGGCCCTACTACAGCCATATGTTATTCATAACCAGCAGTAGAACACAAATTGTCTATTGTTGCCTTTTCAGCACATCTGAGTGTTGGGGTAAAATCTCAAATAATAATCGTGGGTCTGGTGTAGAAATATTGAATGTGATCAAAGTAGAGAGAGAGGAATGTGGAAATCATCTGCCCCACAGGTGGGGAGGGTGTGGGATGGGGGTATACTGGGGTTGTTGGGGGTGGAGAATGGGCACTGGTGAAGGTACGGGTGTTTCATTGTATGACTGAGACTTAGACCCAAAAGCTTTGTAACTGCTCTCATGGTGATTCAATAAATAAAATTATAAAAAAATGAAAAAAAAAAGTAAGGTGGAGTTCATGCACAATTCAATCAGCTAATCAGTGGCTGAATAAATAGCAGTACTCCTACAAAAAAAAAAAAGAGAGAGAGATATAAACACCACCAGGAAATCCTCAGACCGCAGAGTTGAGGATTCTAGGTAACAGGATTCAGAAGGGTCCCTGTGAAAATAGACCCAACTGGGAAAATGCCAGACACACCATACTCGCAATGACAAAATCCAAAGACAGAGACAAAATATTGAACGCAGCGAGATCAAAAAAGGAAACTTCCATAGAAGGGAAAGCTTGTAAGAGGTACAGCCGATCTATCAAATGAGACACCAGGAGCCAGAAGAATATGGAAGGATGTAGAAAAACTTGACAAAATAACCACCTCCCCAAGAACACTCTATCCAGTTAGAGTATCATTCAGATTTGAAGGAACTGCATCGAGATTCATGGACAAGCAACAGCTTAGGGAATTCATAGCCTTGAAATCAGTTTTGCAAGAAGCATGGTAACAGAATTTTCCCATCATATGGCACTATTATGTCACTCCCTACAGGTGCAATGTCCTCTACTAAAGTTAAAAAATAGAGCAGTTAGTCATCACAAATTTACTTGTACTGATTTATTTTCTGTTAAATTTTATATTGCTGGAGCGGGCCCAGTAAGTCTCCATTGGAGACTTTGTTGTTACTGTGTCTGGCATATCGAGTACGCCATGGGAAGCTTGCCAGGCTCTGCCGTGCGGGCGAGACACTCTCGGTAACTTGCCAGGGTCTCTGAGAGGGGCGGAGGAATTGAACTCGGGTCAGCCATGTTGGCTGTGTGCAAGGCAAACGCCCTAAGTTTTATTGGACCAAGTAATATGAAATAAATGTGTTATATGCCTACCAAGGGGGCAGGCTGGGGGTAGCAGGGAACCTGGGGACATTGGTGGTGGGATTGGAGCTGGAATGTTGTAGGCCTGAAACAACCCTATTATGAACCAAAAAAGTTGTCTTTTTTTTTTTAAATACACTTATTAAAAAAGATACTTTCCTAGTGGACTATGGACTGAACATGTTTGCCACTCAATGCCTCTTTTGCAGACCACAACACCCAAAAGGAGAGAGAGAACACAGGGGATTGCTCTGCCACAGAGGCAGGGGGGTATAGGGGGATGGGGGTGGGGGGATATTATCCATGGTGGTGGAAAATGGGCACTGGTGGAGGGATGGGTATCTGATCATTGTATAATCAAACCCAAGCACAAAAAATTGTAAATCTACAACTGTACCTCATGGTGTTTCACTAATAAAAAAAAATTAAAAAAAAAGATACTTTCCTTTGTCATTAAGACTTTTAACACGGGGCTGGAGCAATAGCACAGCGGGTAGGGCGTTTGCCTTGCATGCGGCCAACCCGAGTTCGATACCCAGCATCCCATATGGTCCCCTGAGCACTGCCAGGGGTGATTCCTGACTGCAGAGCCAGGAGTAACTCCTGTGCATCTCTGGGTGTGACCCCAAAAGCAAAAAATTAAAAAAAAGACTTTTAACACGATTATTTCTCATCTTAAAATCCTTCCCTACCACAGCCAAGTTCAGGTCCTCATTTACGAATCTCGACACACTGAACAGGATAGGATTTTAGAGTCGAACAGATTTGGAATTCCTAGAAATTTTATAGTTTTGTGACTTTAGTTGTTAAATTTTTTGGTTTTTTTTGCTTTTTGGGTCACATCCTGAAGTTCACAGGGATTACTCCTGGCTCTGCACTCAGGAATCACTCCTGGTGGTGCTCGGGGGACCCTATGGGATGCTGAGAATTGAACCTGGGTCGGTCGCATGCAAGGCAAATGCTCTTACCTGCTGTTATTGCTCCAGCCTCTATTAAACTTTTTTTAGCTTTTTTGGGTCATACCTGGCGATGCTCAGGGGTTCTTGCTGGCTCTGCACTCAGGAATTACTCCTGGCAGTGCTCGGGGGACCATATGGGATGCTGGGAATCGAACTCGGGTCAGTTGTGTGCAAGGCAAATGACCTACCTATTGTGCTATCGCTCCAGCCCCTGTTAAATGTTTCTTAACCCGAATTTTCTTGTCTGTAAATGGAACTAATAGGACTTACTTTGGAATGTAAGGTTGAAATAAGTCTAATGATCGACGTGGAAGTCTAAACCTTAGCCCTTAGCCGAGTGCTTTGAAGAGGGGTTTTAGAAACAAGATTTGCTTTGCAGGCTCTGACTTTTTCTCTCCTTCTCTTGGCTGATGTTTCCAACGGGCAGGCGTGTGATGTCATGGAAGGCTGAGGAGAAACAGGAGCGGCCCCGGCTGTGTACGTGTGGGGCGGAGACTCCCACCTGGCAGCCACAGAGAGCAGCCCGGAGGCTGGTTAGATGACTAAAGACGGGGAACAACTCGGGCCTTATCTCGGGGGAGTATTTGGATCTAACTGGGCTTGTTTGTCTTCTGCTTCATTCATGGAAACTGCCTGGTCACTCCTGGCGGTGCCAGCTCAGGAGGCAGCTCCCCAGCCCGGGCTGACTCTGTTTTTTCCACTGGCACGTTGGCCCAAGACTTCCGCTGTCGAGTGGAGCCCTGCAAGGCACGCAGGGCTGGAGCCGTCAAACCAGATCCACGGGGAGCTTGGGCTGGCATCGCCGTGAGCTTGCCAGTTTTCCTCCGAAACTGGCAACTCTGGGGAAGTTGCATAAAACCATACAAACAAGGTAAGTGAAACCTGCCTTGCGATTGAAACATTTTCAGTGCCAGCTTGGAAGGACTCGCGTGTAGAAGACGAATGGATTCCTGAGATTATAGATTTTGTGTTTTTCCTTCTAGTTCTCCTTTCCCATTTGAAATGCCCAAAATGTGGTTAAAACTACACATATGCTTGCACACGCGCTAAGTATCTGTGTATTTAACCACACACTACACATGCTTTGGGTATGTTTTGTCAGAAAATGATAAATGTTTAACAATATATTATGTTTTAATGAATGTATCATAAAGCCCCCTGATTAATTTAGGGAGAGCACAATATTACATTTTTATTCTTCTGTAAAGCCTCTTTTCACATATGTATCCTATTTTCCTCCATAAGGCATGAATTGAAAAGCCCCTGATTAATTTAGGGAGAGCACAATCACTTGTCACTGTCACTGTCCCGTTGTTCATCGATTTGCTCGAGCGGGCCCAGTAACGTCTCCATTGGAGACTTTGTTGTTACTGTGTTTGGCATATCGAATACGTCACGGGTAGCTTGCCAGGCTCTGCCGTGCAGGCGAGATACTCTCAGTAGCTTGCCGGGCTCTCCGAGAGGGGCGGAAGAATCGAACTTGGGTCAACCATCTTGGCTGCGTGCAAGGCAAACGCCCTAATGCTGTGCTATCACTCCAGCCCAAAGGAGAGCGCAATATTATATTTTATTCCTCTGTAAAGCCCATTTTCACATATGTATCCTATTTTCCTCCATAAGGCATGTCCTTACTCTGTGTACTTTTAAGGGTACTCAGTTCCCATTCCATTTCCGTATTTGTCCCAGATTGCCCTGTGTCTTCCTTAGCTCCCTGCAAAATCCAATCCAAACCCAACCCAAACATGCAACAAAAACTATGATGATTAAAACTGTACATAAGCTCCCAAGTTCCCAGCCTTGCACTTGGTACAACATAAAAGGCCTTAGATAAAGTTCTGAAAGCGAACAAGAGGAATGACATGCTCTTTTTGACACGCTCTTTCTTTCTAATGACATGCATATATATGTGTGTGTGTGTATTATATATGTATATCTCGTATATATCTCAATGAACTAGCCATGAGCCAGAATATCTAGTTCAAGTCAAAGATGTAGGGGGGAGTGGGGAGGGAGATTGTGCTTATTGGTGCTGGTGCTAATGGTCAAATGAGGACACCAACAAAAGAATTAAAAGAAAATACCTCCCCAGTACCCACTCTGGCAGGGTTGCTCAAGGAAGTTTAGGAAAGTTGACAAAGTTTTGTTTCAGGAGTCTTAAGAATCCCTTATTCTACTTGGGTGATCACTTCACTTGATCACTTGATACCCTGTTACTCATCAATTTACTCGAGCGGGTGCCAATAAGGTCTCCATTCATCCCTGTTGCATGCTTGCGTAGCCCAATGGCATCTGCTCATTCTAGGAACATGCAGAGCCTCAAACCAATCATTCAGGGTCTTGATGAAGAAGTCTGACCATCTGGTAGGTGGGCGTCCACGCGATCTTTTGACGTCCCGTGGAATCCAGTCAGTAATGGCTCTAGTCCAGCGGTTGTCTTTAAACCTCATTACGTGTCCAGCCCATCTGATTTTTGATGCCTTGGCAAATGAGACAGCGTCCCTGATTCTTGAGCATTGACGGAGATTGGAACTCATTTGAGTGAAGCGTGATACTCCAAGCATAGCTCTTTCAATTCCTCTTTGAGAGACCCAAATAGCGTTCTCATCCTGTTTTCATAGGGCCCAGGTCTCTGAGGCATATGTTAATGCAGGAAGAACAGTGGAATCAAAGAGATGTGCTCGGAGCTGGAGGTTCTTTGTCCTCTTAGCTATTTCTTCAATGCTCTTGAAGGCATTCCAAGCCGCACTCTTCCTCCTGTGTAACTCAGGTGCCAGGTCATTCATCATGTTGATTTCTTGACCTAGGTACATATAACTGTTGCATTCGGAGATGGTGGTTCTGTTGAGAGTAAATGGAACATCAGGAAAAAGACTGTTTCTCATGAACATTGTCTTTGTGAGATTCAGTTGTAATCCAACCTTTCCACACTCACGGTCAAAGTTGGTCAGCATTTTGTCACTTGGCTGATGTTTGGTGTTATTGGAACGATGTCATCAGCAAAGCGGAGGTGGTGTAGTTGCCGACCATCTATCTTCACTCCCGTTCCTTCCCATTCCAGTCATCGCATGATGTTCTCGAGGGTGGCACTGAAGAGTTTTGGTGAAATGGTATCACCCTGCCGAACCCCTCTCTTAACATGGATGATTACTTCTTTGTAGAATGGTGAGATCCTGGTGGTAAATCCGTAATAGAACTCACGGAGGATCCTGATGTATTGAGTTTGTATGCCCTGATTGGCTAGGACTTTGATGACCGCTTCTGTCTCAACAGAATCAAAGGTTTTCCTTAAATCAATGAACGTTAGACAGAGCGGCATCTTGAACTCCTGAGAAACCTCAATGAGCTTGGTTATCGTGTGGATATGGTCGATGGTGCTGAATTCTTTTTGGAACCCGGCTTGTTCGCATGGTTGTCCTTCATCTAGTGTTCTGCCAATCCTATTCAGGATGACTCGAGTGAACAGTTTGTAGATGACAGACAATAGGCAGATTGGGCAATAGTTGCCAATGTCTCCCTTCTTGTATAGTAGTACAGTCCTGCTGGTTTTCCATTGGGATGGAACCTTGCATTCAGACAGGTAGCGTGTGAAGAGCCGAGCCAGTGTATTGATGAGTATTGACGGTAAGTTCTTCAGGTGTTCCGATCTGACCTTGTCTAGGCCAGATGCTCTTTGTTTCTTTACCGACGAGATGGAGTGTTGGATTTCAGAAGGGAGAACATCGGGAACGATATATCCATCCTGTGGAATTTGGTATGTGGGTAAGTGGACGTGGCTATTAAAGAGATCTGAGTAGAAGTCATGAATAATCTTCTCCATTGCCCTTCTGGAAGATGTGATAGATCCATCAGGATTTCGGAGGGCAGTCATCTTGGTCTTGTAGTTGGTGAAGGACAGGCGGGTGTTACGAATGCTTTTCCCGGCTTCTGCTGCATCTACCAGCACTGCTGCTCTCCTGTCTTTGAGGTCATCCTTGATTGCTTTTCTGCGCTGTTTTGCCAGCTTGGATGTTCGCTTGCGGTTGCCTGAGGCATGTGCCAAGCCACGTTGGCGAATAAGTTCAAGAGTGTTTGAAGAAAGGCATTTTTTTTGTGGTTATCTCTCTCTTGGCATTCTTTGAACAATCATGGAGGTGCTGAATCATTCGATCATATTCCTCATCAATGTTGTCAATGACAGCATCTTCCCATGTTGCAGCAACAGAGTCAAAGAGCTCCCAGTTGGTGGTCGTTCTGGGAGTTCTCTTCTTAAACTTTGCATTCTTTTCTCCCCATTCTGTGAGGTAGAATTTTGTACAAAGGAGACGATGGTCCAATCCCGTTTGGAATTTTGGGACAACAGCAACATCGGTTAGGCCAAACCGCCGATTGAATATGATGTGGTCTATTTCATTGTGGAACCGTCACCGGAAGACTCCCATGTCCAATGTTTAGATTCAGCCTTTTGGAACTGTGAGTTACCATGGATGGTCTTGATTGACATGATGAACTCAGACAGTCTGTCACCCTGTTCGTTCCATTCTAGGCCATGGGTCCTGATGTGGAGTTCATCGGCTGATCTTCTTGGTCCTATCTTGGCATTAAAATCACCAACAATGATCTTGTAGAAGGTGTGGTCTTCTCTATAGAACTTCTCCAGCTCCATGTAGAACTTCTCAATTTCTCTTTCACCATAATTGGATGTTGGTGCATAGACAACAAAGATAGAAACTCCCGGCAGTGAGCCACATCTATTCAAGTATAATCGTCCGATTCGGGTTGTTAGGCATTCGAATGAATCAATGCTCATGCCTAAGTTCGTGTTGACAAGGATACCGACACCACCGACGCCTCTTTTGTCACATGTTCCAAGGAACAGTTCTTCTCCAGTGTCGAAAATGGCGTGATGTGATTGATGTCTTCTCATTTCGGTCAGACCAATGACTTGGGTGATAAAGGTAAAGGTAAAGGCCCTCCCGTTGATCGTCGATTTGCTCGAGCGGGCCCAGTAACGTCTCCATTGGAGACTTTGTTGTTACTGTGTCTGGCATATCGAATACTCTCGGTAGCTTGCCGGGCTCTCCGAGAGACTTGGGTGATAGCAGGCAATATTTGTCTCAACTGCAGTGTGTGTCCTTCTATTAAGCTTCCTAAGGTGATGGGAGGTGGTTTCAAACAGGGATTGGATTGTTGCCATATGACACAAGGGGAAAAATGTTCCACCCAGATTCCTAGGGAACTGGTTATTTCTATCCTAAAGGGTTAGGATGCTCGTTCTCCACGACCATGGTACTGCCACTGCTGCTCTGATAGAAACAACACTCAACCTCTTTCACACAGAACCCAGGCCAGAGGGGCAGGGCCCCGCAGGCACAGTGAGTAATCGTGAGGAAGTGACTAGAGGGATGCTTCCATGGAAATGAGCCAATACACAAGTTCCTTGGGAGCCAGTGAGATATAGATACATAATGAAGACACTGCTCAAAGCTCCAAAAGATACAGGTAAGACAACAGGTTTGGGTATAAAAAAATTCCCCAGGTCATGGGAACAAGGCTCAGATTGAATTCAAACTTTTCCTTAGACCACCCTAATTAGGGCTGCTTGCCTCAGAGGGGATAATGGTGTGAGAGTTTGTATATCCTTCAGAACTTTCTGTTCCTGAGCATAAACATACAAAATAGGGTCTACGTGGACTTATTTATGTATAGTGAGTGCCACACCTTTCTATATGCAGAATTGCAATTAATCTTAGCAGATACTATTGTGACCTTCGAGATGATGACTTTAAATCCCATCTGTATATCATGTTTAATATCTACCTTCCTATCTCCTAATCAATCCATCTTCAAACCGAAGGAGTCTCCCTTGATTTGTCACAATGACGAATTCTCTGATAGCCACCAGAGAATGCGAAAATCAATTTATGGTATTCTTATTGAGTGCTAATGTATTATTTCTCATGGCATGCTGCACTACCACTAGACATAAACATGTCCATCTAGACCCTATCTTTTATGTTTATAAAAGATAAAGGGTGTTGAACTACCAAGAATAAAACTTGGTTAAGTTTTGCAAAAGGAGAATGTACAATTCCTATGTGAGGAATACAGGCTTAGGAAGAAACTGATTCACCTAATACCCTCTCGGAGAGTTAAATATATATTCTAATTGTTTGTCCAGACAGCACCGAGCTGACAGATTTCAGCATGAAGAAGCTGGGAAAAAAATATTAGTTTTGGAGTCCAGCAAATGGAAACTCAATTCTTGTACTCTTGGACAAGAGTGCCAAGCTTTCTAATGCCAACTCACCCTTTCTGTGCAGGGTAATATCAGTCAAACTCTCTAGTGCTAACTCACCCTTTCTGTGCAGGGTAATGTCAGCCAAGCTCTCCAGTGCTAACTCACCCTTTCTGTGCAGGGTAATGTCAGCCAAGCTCTCCAGTGCTAACTCATCTTTTTTGTGCAGGGTAATGTCAGATCCCGCTCTGGATGCTGTGCCCAGAGAAGGCACTTCAGGGAGGCCCGATTCATCTGAGGGTGATTTAGTTGTAAGTGAACTACAGCCAATGGTCCGTTTACTGAACCCATCAGGAATTGAAACTGCTATGAACAGTTAAAAAATTGCTCAGCCAAGCATATCCTGCATGCTACATTATCAAAAACATGGTCATTATTTTCTTTACTGGTTTCTCTCAGATTCTTCATTTTGGCAGGTCTTGAACAAGTACTACTACATCCACCCAAAGGGTTGTTATTTATTTTTGTCATTTTTTGGCATTGTCCTATTTAATGCTTTAATTTTTTTCTTTTCTCTTTTTTTTTTTTTTGGGCTTTTTGGGTCAAACCTAGCGACGCTCAGGGGGTTACTCCTGGCTCTGTACTCAGTAATTATTTCTGGTGGTGCTGGGAGACCATATGGAGTGCTGGGAATCGAACCCAGGTCAGCCGCGTGCAAGGCAAACGCCCTACCTGCTGTAGTATCACTCCAGCCCAAATGCTTAAATTCTTTAAAAATTTTTGAAATTTTCTTAACTGAATCACCGTGAGAATCACAGTTCCAATAATGCTGCAATTCTTGATATGGGATATTTTCCAGATGCTTAGAGATGTGAATATCCTTTGGGTTTTTTCTGCTCCCTCACGAAACGGCCCCCACGTTTCTTCACTCGATCCATTTCCAAGCTTGTCTTCTCAACTGTCCCCGCTGTCCTCTTCTGTCCTCAGGCCTGCTAAGATGGCCGGCTGGCAAAGAAATATCCCAGGAACCTGGGAACGTCAGGCTGCTGTGTGTTCGTTCCTCTGGTCCCGTTCCAGGAGGTCACCTCAGAGCCTCAGACAACTTGCACCCCAAAGTTACCGGCTGTGACTTACGGCCCCAGAATGTCAAGAAACCTTCCCTGATGTTGCTTGTCCTAACTTGAAGCCTCTTCAGCTGCACTGACAAGCAGCCCCGCAATGCTTTCTCCTCGAGAAAACATTTCCTCCTTCTGAAGATACTTTCCAAAGGTTAAATTAATTCATCAGGACCGGCCAGAGTCTCACCTTTTGTTTTCTTTTAATTATGCAGTGGAACTGGGGGGCGGGGGGAGGCGGTCTGATTCCTCATTTGAATAAATGTTTATGGAACTGACCATGCAGTTCAAAGTCTGGAGGAGTCAGAAGAGGCCCAGCTGGGAGGCAGGGAGGTCAGAGCAGGTGCTGGCAGCTGCCGAGACATCTTGGCTGTCAGCTTCAGGCCCGAGGTCACTGCAGGTGCCTGGGTACCTCGCTCCCACCCCTGCATCGCCGCATCTAGTCCAGAGCCACTGAAAGCAAGGGTGCACTGAGAACAGAATCCTCTGTAAGTGGCTTCCCCCAAGATATTGATCAAGGGAAAATGCAGCCAAGCAAAACAATGATAACCCAGTGGGGAATGGTCACTGCACACAGTGTGGGATGGGGAGGGAGTGGCCACGACTGGCCCTGGCTCACATCAGTGGCCGCACCAGCCATGGGAGTCCCAGTGCTCAGTACCAGGAAACGCGGGTCTCAGCCAGGCTGGGCAAGAGCAGCCTGACCTCACGGCAGCCCCCAGGAAAGGCCACGCTCCACTGAAGCAAGGCAAGGAAAGCAGATGACCAGCAAGACCTTCATTTCTTTCTTTTTTCTTTTTGGGTCACACTCAGCGATGCTCAGGGGTTCCTCCTGGCTCATGCACTCAGGAATTATTCCTGGCGGTGCTCGGGGGACCCTATGGGATGCTGGGACTCGAACCCGGGTTGGCCATGTGCAAGGCAAATGCCCTCCCTGCTGTGCTATTGCTCCAGCCCCGGCTTTCATTTCTGTTGGGAAGAAGCATCCGAGAAGAAAATTCCTGCTTAGGGCAGATGAGCCAAGACAGGGCCGGACGCTGGGAGGAGCCTTTATTTCATTCATTCATTCCCAGCTTAGGCCAGATGCCCAGCGCCTGGCATGCTATTTTTACATGCTTGGAGGGGGGGAGAGGACCTCTAAGGGGTGCTCAGGCTGGCCTTGAGGTCTGCCTCTAGCTTGCTGAGCCCTTTACACTGTTGAAGTCTCTTTATCATAACTCAATTATATCATCATTACCTACTTGGTATTTTCTAGAGACAGTCGAAGAACAAACACACCTTAATCCTAGGAGCTGAGGAGACAGTTTGGCCCCTCCGCCACTTGAGCCCCCGCCCCCTGCCTCACACACACCTCCGGCTGGTTCCTACAGGCTTCATATGGAATTTCAGTTCATCTTCTAAAACGTCATTTTCTTATCTGACAGTAACTGGTAACTGCATTCCACTGTGATTCCTCTTGCTCCAGGAAAGCATGTTTTTGTTTTTGTTTTTTTTTTCCCCTCTGAACTTCTCATGAGTCGTTATTTTTATCCTGTTTATGTTGGCTGGCCGTCTTTCTGTTCCTGAGTACCTGGAGCGCTGCCCAGCGAGAGTCAGCACTTAACCTGGAAGCATCCTGCTCTAGCACAGTGAATCAGGAGGAAATCCCGCCTCCCACACCCACTGCTAATTACCATACTACTACAAATCTGCCCCTTGCATCATGCGCCCAGCACTGGCTTGCTCTCCCCAGCTCGCCCTCCTGCAGCTGGAGTCTCCTGGACATCATGCCTGTAGACGACAGAGATCCTCAGGGACACAGAATGGCCGGGAGGCAGCGGCTCATCTACTCCCTGCTGTCAGTAGCTGGGGTCTTGTCCCTGTTCTGCTGCTTCCTTGAATTGGGCAAGACCTTCTTCCCGCTCAAGGTAAGGAGATGACAGTTCCTCGGGTTGCTCTCTGCCAGAACCCTGTTTCCTTCGTTAGCTGGTGACTGTCAGGGTCACTAAGGACTGTTGTTGAAGGTCACTGGGAGAGTCACATGGGGCTCAGGTGCATGTCCCTGATAGGGCAAGCACTTATTTATTTATTTATTTTTGCTTTTTGGGTCATACCCAGCGATGCTCAGGTGTTACTCCTGGCTCTGCACTCAGGAATCACTCCTGGCGGTGCTGATCCTATGGGATGCTGGGAATCGAACCTGGGTCGGGATCCTATGGGATGCTGGGAATCGAACCCGGGTCGGCCGTATGCAAAGCAAGTGCCCTCCCCGCTGTACTATCACTCCAGCCCTGGGCAAGTATTTTGGATAGAAGGTATTAGCGAGTATTTGCTGCAGAACTGAGTTACCAGAGATAACAGTCTCAACCACGCAGTTGACAGGTGCCCATCAGGTATGGCCTTTCTTTCTGGAACTGCTAAATCCTCTTGGTGGAATAGAGGAAAAAAAGGGGGAGTGGAATGAAAAAAAAGTATTGGGGGGGGCATAAAACATGACACTTGTCCTCAGGGAGGACACATGCCCTGGTCTTACTGGGGGGGGAGAAAACATTTGTAAAAGAAGGTGAAGAAGGAAAAGAAGGTGTTTCCAGGGATGTTTGAGGGAGAGAAAAGAGCTTTGAGCTATGTTATAGGAAGACCCAGGGTTGGGTTCTTGGTCTTTCGGTAAGCCAGGGCGTGAATTCGAGAAGGACATCTACTCTCTCTGGTTCTGTTCTCTCACCTGCACTGAGAGATGTGTTCCTTCACTGCCCTTTCCGACTCGGATATGCGTCAGACCATTCATCAGGGAGAGAGAGAAAGAGAGGGATCTCATGATTGTGTTAAGACTCTTAAAGAGGGGCACGGAACTGGAGCCATAGCACAGCAGGGAGAGCGTCTGCCTTGCACATGTCTAACCCGGGTTCAATCCCCGCCACCCCATGCCTGCCAGAAGTGATCTCTGAGTGCAGAGCCAGGAGTAAGCCCAGAGCACTGTGGGTGGAGCCCAACAAACAAAACAGAAAAGAAGCAAGAGAGGGGCAGTATCTTCGGGCTGGAGGGTCAGGGATGGGGGTCGTGGGTAAGGAGGGTGCAAGGCGCACGCAGACGCTTCCCAGGAGTGACAGTCGTGTTGGGGGGCTTGTTCTGAGAAACCCACTAGTTCTTAGGAGCTTCTGATAGTTGGCTGCACTGAAAAATTAGAAATGCTTCCATTTGGGACTGAGCTCAATCCCGAGGCCCTGGGAGAACGAGGTGGAACAGTGTCCCCTCTGAGTGTGGCACTCAGTTCAGTGACAGCAGGACTGTTTATTTATGGCCAGTGATGGGTCCAGATACGCATTTTCGACTTAAGTACTGCAAAGCCATTGAGCGAAAGGCAGCCAGAACCAACCGTAGTCACGGCTGGTGTTTATTTTGCTACCGCAAATGTAGCTCTGGCCAAATGTTAACCCAAGGCCAGTGCCCTGTGTCATGAGAGCTGTGGCTTGGGCACGCAGCGGGGTCATGGTTTATCACCCCCCACTATCCTGGGATGCTTCGAGCACAAGTGTGAACCACCAGGACCCAGGAAGCAAAGGACTGGCAGGCATTCTGGGTGTTCAGATTTTGAAGAAAGGAGAGAGTGAGAAGAAGAATAACTCGAATCTGGAAGCATTTGCCTTGCTACAAACCATCTCCTGTGTGATGATGAGTCAGATGTCCCCTACGAACACAGGCCGGTTCCAGGGTGTCTGGAACCAGTGCAGGGGCAAAGCAGATGTCCTTCCCAGAGGGACACAGTGACTCTGGGAAGAGGGATTCAGAGGAAGTCAGAGGCCTCGGTGGGGGGTGTGGGGAGAGAGAAAAGGGGGGAAGGAAGAAGGAGAGAAAAAGATGAGGGGAGGAAGGGAAGAAGGAAGAGAAGGGGCTGGAGCGAGGTCAGATAGGGATGAGGGAGAGAAGGTTATTTCTTCTAGACCCAGATAAATGCCCTTAGGAGAAAAACACGGGTTTCCCCTCCTCCCACCTCTCCCGCCAACCTTCTTTTGGGGACAGAGGGGACGGTCGGTTCCAAAAGACCAGGGGAAAGGCAAGTCCCCCTAAGTGAATGTTGTGCAGAGCAGACTTGCTTCGAGAAGAAACTACATTTGGGTCACCTGAACCCAAAGACATCAACCTGTGTCTGAACCTGATGGGGTTCCACGAGCCCCTGAGGCTTCAGGGTGGAAGTGAGCATCAGGGAACATCCATGTGCTTCCCTGAGTGCCTGTGGGCCCTTCCCAAACAGCACTGGAGTCCACGACGGAAACAGCCCACGCGGCCGCAGGGTTAAGCTTCTGAGTCAAGGGCCCCTTTGGATCTCAGCCTCGCCGGACCTTGGCAGGGTCCTTCATTCCGTTCTGCATTTCCTCATCTGCGAACCAGCTGTGTTGCTGATCTCACAGTCCTCACCCAAAGGGAGGGCCGCGTCTGATGGTGGAGGCGCGGATGGCTTCCTGTCGGCTGCAGGGTAGAATATCGGGTGCAACGCTATTGATTCTCGAATGGGGTGTCTGACTGTGACTGCCACTGTGCCACCACCTCAGAGAGGTCGCCTTGCTGGTAGAGGATGGTTTTTGTGACTTGGTAGCCTCCAGACTTCCCTTTTGGCCCTTCAGGGAGGCTCTTCCTGTGTAGAGACATGTTGAGGCAGCCACCGAGCAGAGTCTGGGCTTCTGGCTCCGGTGACCAACTGGTCTGTGGCCTTGGGTCAGCCCCCACAGTTGAGCAAGTTGAACTTGAACGCGGCACGAGGTGGCACACAGTTCATCTCCGGCACTCATTGAATGTGAGATCATTCCCGACAGTGTTGTGTGGGTCTTTTTATTTATTTATTTTTTTGCTATTTGGGTCACACCTGTGATGCTCAGGGGTTTCTCCTGGCTCTGCACTCAGGAATCACTCCTGGCGGTGCCCAGGGGACCATATGGGATGCTGGGAATCGAATCCGGGTCGGCCACGTGCAAGGCAAACGCCCTACCCTCTGTGCTATTGCTCCAGCCCCAAGAACCTAAGTTCTTAAGAGGCCACAGCACAGCTGCTGTTTCTGTCTCGCTTCCAGTGCTGGTTCCAGGGAACAGAGGGGTTCATACTTTTATCCAATTCCTTCTGCCATGCTCTCTGAACAGCGAATACCGACGAGGCAGGAAGAGACAGAACCATCTCAGGTGGACCCAGGAATAACCGGAGAGCAAGAGTTGATCTCTAATTGCTCCCACTCGGAATTTAAGGGCTGGAGGCTAAACTGAATTTTCAGCAGCTTTTCTAAGAACCTCCCAAATGAGGATGAAATAATAATGACCAAAAAAATACTTTTAGTCCTCTCTCTCTCTGTGTATCACGGTCACGGTCCTCCCGTTGTTCATCGATTTGCTCGAGCGGGCCCAGTAACATTGTGAGACGTGTTACTGTGTTTGGCATCTCGAATATGCCACAGGTAGCTTGCCAGGCTTTGCCGTGTGGGCGAGATACTCTCGGTAGCTTGCCGGGCTCTCCAAGAGGGGTGGAGGAATTGAACCCGGGTCAGTCCAGTTGGCTGCATGCAAGGCAAATGCCCTACCACTGTGCTGTTGCTCCAGCCCATTGTTCTGTGTATATATATACATATATCTCCATATTATATTCCATAAACATATGAAATATACACACATATGTATACAGAGGTATGCTGGCTACTTAATTTTATTTATTTATTGCTTCTTGGATCACACCCAGCGATGCACAGGGGTTACTACTCCTGGTTGCAGAACTGCACTCAGGAACTACTCCTGGCGGTGCTCAGGGGACCATATGGGATGCTGGGAACCGAACCCAGGTCGGCCACATGCAAGGCGAATGCCCTACTCGCGGTACTATCACTCCAGCCCAGCCGGTTATTTTAGTTATAAGAGCAAGTTCTATATTAAGGGCTGGAGCGATAGCACATTGGGTAGGGCGTTTGCCTTGCACGCAGCCAACTTGAATTCGATTCTTCCATCCCACTTGGAGAGCCTGGCAAGCTACCGAGAGTATCTCGCCCACACGGCAGAGCCTGGCAAGCTCCCCGTGACGTATTCGAGATGCCAGAAACAGTAAGAACAAGTCTCACAATGGAGACATTACTGGTGCCTGCTTAAGCAAATAAGCAAATCGATGAGGACAGTGCCACAGTGCATCACTGAGTGTGATCCAACAAGCAATAAGTAAAATAAAGTAGCCAGCATACTTCTGTAGACTATATTAAGGAGGAACCAATATGCCGAATGCTGTTGATTCACAGGGGGAAAAAATTTTTTTTTTTGCTTTGACCAAAATTTACTCTCTTCTTCTAGAATGTTTCCATTCCACTGGTTCCATCTTTCACCCGGCAAGCTTGCCTCTTGAACACAGAAGGGGAAAAGGAGCAATTACAGAGCTGCCACCCTGTTCATACCCCACCCCTCCCCCGTGGCCACACGCGCTGGCTTCTGTCACCTGAACAAGTTAGCAATTCTAGTTCTTCCTCTTCACTATTCAACACACGGCTCCAACTTTCCCCTCCAAGCCCTTCCCGGGCTCCCTGGGATGTTCCCTGCAGTTGGCAATGGGTCATCATGTTGTCACTTCTCTCCCAGGGAAACACCCCCAGAGAGAAATTCTTGGAATTCTCATCCCACTCCAGGTCGGCTCCATCTTCTGACCCGTTTTTTCTCTGTCCCTCCTGGCGCCCTCTCATGGAGCACTCACTGGCCGCCTGGCCTCCCCATCCACCCCTCCTCCCTGGGACACTTTCCCTGGGCTCCCCTTCTGACTCAGGCCTGTTGTTCCTTTTCCCGCGGGTGCTCCTTCCTCCTTTCCTGACCTCTAAACGCCGCAACGTCCCACTCACCCACCACATGACCTCAGAGTGTGGAGGTTGAGAGCTGGAAATACTTGTCATGGGGATCCTCAATCCCGCCATCCACTGCCTACTCGACACGCCTCCCTGGCAACGGAGGGCACATCAGTCACTCAGCAGACTGTCCCACACGGAACTCCTGAATGACAACCCCTTGCGTTTCCTTATCTTGACTCGTCCTCACATCCATGACACTCTTCCCACAGGCTTATGCCCGGATCTTACCATCATGGTCGCCTCCGCATTCTCTCTCCAATGCCCACGTGTCCGGAACTCCTGCTGGCCCCTTTCCAACCCCTCCTCTGCCCTCTGCCCTCTGTCCTGTAACTGCCTGAGCAGAGAGACATGGTGACGACCAGTTGGCGGGTGTCCTGGCTCCGGCCACCACCTCCCTTTAACCCATTCTCCCCAGCACAGTGGCCATAAAAACCCTTCTAAAGAGACAATGACTCTGAGTTCTAAATGCCTCGTAAGCACACTGCCACAGGGAATCAGTGAGGTTCACAAGACACAGAACATTTCTGTGGTCCTACCTCACCTGACGGTCAAGTAATCTTAGAGTTCTAGCATTTAAATGCTTGGGGCTGGAATGACAGCACAGCAGGTCCGGGCGTTTGTCTTGCACGCGGCCGACCTGGGTTCAATTCCCAGTATCCCAGATGGTCCCCAGAGCACTGCTAGGAGTAATTCCTGAGTGCATGAACCAGGAGTAACCCCTGCGCATCGCCAGATGTGACCCAAAAAGGAAAAAAAAAAACCCCTATGCTTGTCACATGACCCACGCTGACGTCATCTGTGGCAACAATCAAATCTGTTTAGTGTATTTCAGTTCCCATACTTGACACAAAACAGCATGACTTTTTTAAAAGATGGATTACTATTCTGGATGATAAATACATCTTTACGTTAATTTTAAATATTTTTTTCTACTATTATTTAATTAAATTTTTTTTAAATATTTTTATTAGTGAGACATCATGAGGTACAGTTGTAGACATACAAATTTTTGTGCTTGGGTTTCAATTATACAATGATCAAATACCCATCCCTCCACCAGTGCCCATTTCCCACCACCATGGATCCCAGTATCCCTCCCACCCCCCCATCTTCCCCATCCCACCCTGCCTCTGGCAGGGCAATCCCTTTTGTTCTCTCTCTCCTTTTGGGTGTTGTGGTCTGCCAAAGAGGCTTTGAGTGGCAAACATGTTCGGTCTATAGTCTACTCTCATCATGCATTTCCCATCCTGAGAGGAGCCTCCCAACACCCTTTATTTGGTGCTCCCTTCTCTATCTGAGCTGCCTTTCCCCCTAGCATGTGCGGCTGGCCTCTAAGCCATGGAGCAAAATTCCTGGTACTAATCTCGGCCACTCTTGGGTGTTAGTCTCCTATTTTGTTACTTTATGTTCCCCAGATGAATGCAATCTTTCTACATCTGTCCCTCTCTTTCTGACTCTTTTCGCTTAACATGATACTTTCCATGTAGTACCACTTGTATGTAAATTTCATGACTTCATCTTTTCTAACAGCTACATAGTACTCCATTGTGTAGATGTACCAAAGTTTCTTTAACCAGTCATCTGTTCTTGGAAAAACATGGAACGCTTCAAGAATTTGCGTGTCATTGTTGCGCAGGGGCCATGCTAATCTTCTCTGTATCGTTCCAATTTTAGTATATGTGCTGCCAAAGCGAGCACTAATTTTAAATTTTTGAGTCAGAGATACCTAGTTTACAAAGCTGTTCACTGGTCAGGTTTCAATGATCCAACAATGATGATCCATAAACGATGATCCAACACCCGTCTCTCCACTAGTGTCCATTTTCCACCACCAATGACTCCGGTTTCCCTCTCGCTGACACCTGTCATCACCCAATTTTCACATTTTAAAGTGAAAGGAAACCTGGATGGAAATTCTCTGATTTTCTTCCTGACTTCCAGCAGCTGAGTACAGTGGTGAGACTGTGGCTGAGAGACTCTCCAGAGACCACTGGAAGGCAAGCTCAAGATCAAAGAGTTGCCACATGGGTAGAATCAGAGTTTTAACTTTTTTTTTTCTTTTTGGGTCACACCCAGCGATGCTCAGGGGTTGCTCCTGGCTCTGCACTCAGGAATTACTCCTGGCGGTCCTCGGGGGACCCAGTGAGATGACGGGGATTGAACCCAAGTTGGCCACGTGCAAGGCAAATGCCCTCCCCGCTGTGCTATCGCTCCAGCCCCAGAGTTTTAACTTTTGACTGGAGACCCCAAAGGGCGATGAAAAATGTAGGATGGAGCCAGTCACCTGTCAGGGAAGCCTCGAGAGCCGAGGTGAAGGAGGGGGAAGCTGCTTGCTGCTGGAATTGGTGAGGGAAACAGTGACACGGCCATCCTAACCCTTTCCCCTTTCCTCCCCTACAGACAGCCAGTAAATCCTGTGTTGCTAAATTTGGTGAGTACCTGGTCTTGTGTGTCCTCATTTTGCTTTGTGGAGTATCTGCAAGCCTGGAACCCCTTATCACTGAGCTAGGAGTGAGGCATGACCCTTACAGGCCTGGGAACTGGAGGACCGGGACCCCATCTGAGTTCTGTGTTGTCAGGAGCACAGCACGTTTCGGGTCTTACACTCTCTTCCTCGGCTGAAGTCTACTCCTCACCTTTCCTCTCGGGAGCCCAGCCAAGGATGTGGGGTGAAGTCTTTTTTTTCCAAGTGGATACAAGAGGAACAGAGATGGACTGGTAATCTGCCCTGCCCCGTTTTCCTCTTAGTTCTTCCACTGTGACTCTGAGGGCTCCTTTGAGTTTAAGATAGTGTTCGAACACCCACGTAAATGCAGTTTCCGGCTCGGCGCAGAGCCAATGCTTGTGGAGTTCACTGCAGGGCTCGAGCTGGCAGGCTTCCTTGACTTCTGGGGATTAGGGGCCCACTGGGGGGGTTCATCTCTGCCTGATTTCCTCAAGAATGGGGTCAACTCAGTATGTCTGACATTTCCTCTGCCTATGGCAAAAATTGAGGAGCAATGTGATGCTAAGGTGACCAGTAAGAGACCCTGACCATAAGTTAGTAGGACAACCACTGTCCCCTTCTTGCCTATCACATGGGGAGCAGGAGGAAATTTAGTGGAGAAAATTGCTTCTGCCAGCATCTCCCTCCCATTCGCCTTCAGAGTCCACCCCCAAAGCCCTCCATGGGTCACTTACGTGACAAGAATGACATCAGTGCAGATGCATTCCAGATACCAAAGCTCTTTCTCATTACGAAAGACTTTCTCCCCTCCTTCCAAAACACGTAGGGAAAATCACAGGACAGATCGGGTACATATCTGGTTGGTTAAAGCACGGCCCAAGTGGACAGAGAGGTTGGGACAATCCGGGCATTATCTTTATGGACTCCTGACTTTAGTAGTGGGCTGGAGCGATAGCACAGCAGTAGAGCGTTTGCCTTGCACGCAGCCAACAAGGCTGACCCGAGTTCGATTCCTCCGCCCCTCTTGGAGAGCCCGGCAAGCTACCGAGAGTATCTCGCCCGCACGGCAGAGCCTGGCAAGCTCCCTGTGACGTATTCGATATGCCAGACACAGTAAGAACAAAGTCTCCAATGGAGACGTTACTGGGCCCGCTCGAGCAAATCGGTGAACAACAGGAGGACAGTGACAGTGACAGTGACTTTAGTAGTGGTTTTAGGAAGACTGGATCAAAGCTGTCAGAGGGTGTCACTCAAAATGCTTATGATGCACAAGGAAGAAAGCCACCAGTCAGAAACAACTCACTCATTCTGGGAGCAGAGAAGCACCGATCAGGAACAGCTCACTGAAGTCATGCTAGTACCAGGACCTCTCTGAGGGGGGCATACACAAGCCAAGAGCGAAAGACACAAGAACCCAGGAGATGAACAGACGGCAACTTCATTAGTGACACACTAGCTGGGGACCGCTTTTTCAAAGGGAAAAGGGACGGGACGGAAGGGGGGAAGGGGGGAGCACTTCAGGAAAGGACAGGGACCAATTAGGAAGCTCTCCCTGGGCAAGGGGCTGGGAGTAAGAAGAGTTTTCACAAACAACACATGAACACACACTCCACACGAAATTCTCAAGTCATCCCAGCCCTGGGGAGACTCTTCTCCTTCCTCTCTGCTACATCTCTACTACGTGTACACTTCCTTCCCAGACACCAACTGCCATGAGAGTGCTCCCAAATTAACACACATTTCTAGTTCATTTTCTTAGAACTCCTTAAGCAAGAGATTTATTTATTTATTTTTAAATTTTTATTAGTGAGACACCATGAGGTACAGTTGTAGACTTACAAACTTTTGTGCTTGGGTTTCAGTTATACAATGATCAAATACCCATCCCTCCACCAGTGCCCATTTCCCACCACCACGGGTCCCAGCATCCCTCCCACCCCCTATCCCCCCCATCCCACCCTGCCTCTGTGGCAGGGCATTCCCTTTTGTTCTCTCTCTCCTTTTGGGTGCTGTGGTTTGCAAAAGAGGCATTGAGTGGCAATCATGCTTGGTCTAGAGTCTACTTTCAGCATGCTTCTCCCATCCTGGGAGGATCCTCCCAACACCCTTTATTTGGTGCTCCCTTCTCTATCTGAGCTGCCTTTCCCCCTAGCATGTGCGGCTGGCCTCTAAGCCATGGAGCAAAATTCCTGGTACTAATCTCGGCCACTCTTGGGTGTTAGTCTCCTATTTTATTACTTTATGTTCCCCAGATGAATGCAATCTTTCTATATCTATCCCTCTCTTTCTGACTCATTTCGCTTACCATGATACTTTCCATATTGTACCACTTGTATGTAAATTTCATGACTTCATCTTTTCTAACAGCTACATAGTACTCCATTGTGTAGATGTACCAACGTTTCTGTACCCAGTCATCTGTTCTCGGGCACTCAGGTTTTTTTCCCAGATTCTGGCTATTGTAAAGAGTGCTGCAATGAACAAACAAGCGCAGATGTCACTTCGACTATACTTTTTTGCCTCTCTGGGATATATTCCCAGGAGTGGTATAAGCAAGAGATTTAACTAGGACTTGTCATCTTGTCAACAGTCACTTGTCACTTGTCATCCCATTGATCACCGATTTGCTTGAGCAGGTGCCAGTAACGACTCCATTCATCCCTGTCATGTGCTAGCGTAGCCCAATGGCATATTGGGAGCTCTTTCAAGGTCGGGGAATGAGGGCCATTGTCACTGTTTTTGGCATATTGAATACTCCACGGGTAGCTTGCCAGGCTCTGCCGTGCGGGTGGAATACTCTCGGGAGCCTTTAGGTATAATCATGGTGGGAAAGAACAAGTATCAATCAGGAAAAAAAATAGCCCCTCCTCACTGGTGTGCAGGTCCTGGGAAGAACTGTGTCCATCTATGAGCAGAAGGGAATTATAATCAGGAAGATGAAATCATGAACTAACTATGGTTTTTCTTTCTTCTCCCTCCCTTATAAATTTCCTATAGGACCATTACCCTCCAAGTGGAAACTGTCGTCCTGTGAGTCTCCTTGCATGAATTACACAGATGACTGGAAACTGAGGATACTTCAGGATGGGCTGTATTTAGTTTTTGCTCAAGTGGCTCCGAATACGACCTACCAGGAAGTGGCCCCTTATGAGGTGCGACTTCTAAAAAACCAAGACATCTTACACGTGATCAAGGACAAATCCAAAGTCGAGTATGTAGGAAGGTCTTTTGAACTGCATGCTGAAGATACCATAAACTTGATATTCAATGCGGAACATCAAGTTCTGAAGAATAACAGTTACTTGGGGATCTTCTTAATAGATCATCTCAAATTCACCTCCTAGCGAACTGTTTGTTCTCACCCATTTCCACACATGATGTAGAGTTCTGGGTGGGTGGGTGGATGGGTGGGAGGAAGCAGATTTTCAACACCTTCTCCAGTTTGTCTTGGGACACACACACACACACACAAGCAGAACTCCTCTGCCTGGGAATGTTCTCTCTTGGACTTATCTATAGGACAGAGGAAGGGTCAAAGTCACGTTTCCCCCGGTGGTGGCTAGGCAAAGCCACTGTGCAGTTCCAAAATTAAATGTGTTAGGGCTGATGGAGGGCAGAGAAAGTCCTCAGAGGGTTCTTGTCTAGTCCACCAGTCCCTGAGGGAGAAATGAAGTCTATTTCTATAGTGCCTTAGGAGGAATGCACTGATCCAGGGGAGTAATCTGGCTTCGTCTTCTATTCTGGGCTATTTTTCTTTATTCTTCTATGCTGAGACCCGCAACAAGCAGCTAGAAGGGAAGGTAGCTCCAGATATGCCACGAACATCTGCACTTCAGATGCAGTGATGTTGGAGCCTGGAGAATGTTCTAGAAAACTAGTGGGGAACAGAGTCCCAGGTGGAGAGGAATGGAATTTTCTTTGATCTCCTCATACTCAGGGTGTAGGGGGCTTGACCAAAAGCAGTAGGACAAAGGGGGTCCTTCGCACTACCACATGAGGTGTTGTGACTGGAATGTGTGTCTGAACACTCGCTCTCATTAGTAAAGAGACAATCACTGAGAATCCTGAGACTAAGGCCCCTCATCTTTGCATCATCTCTACTTCATTATGGCATGCAGTGATTTCTTAATCTGAGCTGGCTTCCCGTGTCTTAGTTGCAGAGTATGCTCACTGCTCAAGCTGCAACACTATCAAGTGAAGGAGACATTTAAGCAATGGGAATCTGGAGGCAGAGAGAGCGAGGCTTCACTGGCCTCAGCCTAGAGGAGAGGTTCAAAGCCAGCCGGCGGGCTCCCCACTGCACCAGCTCTGAAGCTGCTGTTTCTGCTGTCACGTGTTTGGTCAGGGCACATGTAGAGGTCAGAGGTCAGGCCTCAAATTCCTTTTTTTTGTTTTTTGCTTTTTGGGTCACACCCAGCAATGCACAGGGGTTACTCCTGGCTCATGCACTCAGGAATCACTCCTGGCGGTGCTCAGGGGAACCTATGGGATGCTGGGAATCGAACCCGGGTTGGTTGCATGCAAGGTAAACACCCTACCCAGCCCCTCGAATCCCTTTTAACCCAAGGAGACCCCAACGGCTGAGCTTTCCTGCCTGGAGTAGGAGGCATAGCCTGACCCAGTCACCCCCCAATCTTCACTTGGAAGAAGTATCTTGATGGAAAGAATGAGTCGCACTGCAACAGCCTGTGAAGGTTCTGGACTCTTGATAACCTGCCGCTTGTCTACTCTTGCTGAGAATCACGTCATAAGATTCAAGTTAACCCAATTTGAAATATTTATGGTTATTTGTAAAACTATGTATTATGTTAACTAATAGTATCCTATAGAAAGCTAATTTAACATGACATGTATCGTAAACGGCAGAGACTGCTCAGGAAAAAAAAAAACCTGCTTAGGCTCTGTTTCTTTTTTAAGAACTCTCTGCTGTCACTGCAGGGCAGAGTGTGCTCCTCCTGTGTTCGTGTGTCTTCTCAGGAATTAAAGCTGCGCCATGTATTTATGGAAACGTGGAGGTGTGCTGGTTTTGTTCTCAACGTGTTCATCCTAGCTCCCGAGAACTCATGTCCCGATTTTCAGGAATTTGTCTAACCTGGTTACTGTATGAGCCATCCAGTCACTTGCATGGTGGGAACATTTGGTACCATGGAAACTAGCAAACGCTGAGAGTCAGGGCTTTTCTTGACAACTGGTACTCTTGGTTTCAAAAGATTTCCATGGGGCTGGAGCAATAGCACAGCAGGGAGGGCATTTGCCTTACACACGGCCGAGACGGGTTCCATCCCCAGCATTCCATAGGGGTCCCCCGAGCAGCGCCAGGAGTAATTCCTGAGAGCAGAGGCAGGAGTAACTCCTATGCATGGCCAGGTATGAACCAAAACACACACACACATCAATCAATCAATCAATCAATCAATCAATCAATCAAAAGATCTCCACTTCCCCCCTCTGCTTTTGTCACATTCTTGGGGAAATCAAGGCAGCCCAGAGAGAGAATGAAACTGACAAGCACCCAGAAAAAACAGTATGACAGGGCCTTCTCAGGGCGCATCCAAGTCTCTGCAGTTACAGTCTGGGGAAAGGCGACTGCAACTTCTCTTACAGTGTTCCAGATGAGGGGATTTCAGCCTTTGTTGATAATATGTGCTGTTCCTTTCTTTCTTTTGTGTGTGTGTTGGTGGTGGGGCTGGGGGTAGTCTGGGCCACACTGTGGTGTGCAGGGATCACTCCTGGCACTGCTCAGAGACTATACACAGTACCAGGGACTGAACCAGGGGTAGCTGCACTAACCACTCTGCCATCTCTACAGCTATTTCTCTACAGAGATGTTAGCATTAAACTGACACTTCATGTGCGTTGGTACACGGGTGGCCAGGTGAGTTACTGGTGGACTTAGTGATCCAGGCCCCAGAGAATAAGAGACATGCAGTGACCCGCCCCCCCCCATTCACATAGGCTCTGGCAGCCAGCAGAGCTGGGTGCAATTAGCTTTGGGTTACAAACACCCCCATTTCTGATGGGTCTGTTCTAACCCCAACGGGCAATTTCATTAGTTGGCACGAAAGGACACGTTTCATGAGAAGCAGCGTCCAAACCCCCACCACTGTGGGGGAGAGGTCTCAGGACAGGGTGGAGAGACTGCAGCACACACACGTACCTGGAAGGCTCTCTCTAGGGGTTAACATGTGACCAGGCCAACGTCACTCATGGCCAATGGATGGAGCCTCTGACCCACGGCGTAGGCCCAGATGTACCACAGTAGAAGCCAGCTGCCTTCTGCAGGCCTAAGTATCTGTTTTAAAAACTAATGATATACAATGGTGTGTGTGTGTGTGTGTGTGTGTGTGTGTGTGTGTGTGTGTGAGAGAGAGAGAGAGAGAAAGAGATGGAGGGGTGTTCTCAAGTGGTGCACAGCAAGCCACTCCCATTCATTCTGAGCCAAGCTGGCCATATCCAGGAGTGCTGGGCAGAAGCAAAGTGAAGGAATCGAACCCAGGACCTTGAGCAATCAAGGCGTGTTCTGTTCATACATATCTCGTGGTATGTGGGGATGACCGTCTCGTGGCCAGATAGGTCATTTCTGCTAATCAGCGCTGGCTGAAAACCACTGACCTCAGCAACTTGACTGAGAACACAGCCCAGGGGGCCAGGCCTGGGAATGTCTTCTGGGAACACCCATTCCCAAGGGAGGCTGGAAGCAATCTCGGATTTCCCAGTCTAGCTAGTGCTCAGTGTGGAGTCTTGCTCTTCTGAATGCCTCCCCCCGAGACTCCAGAGTTGGGACTAAAAGTAATGAAATATGTCTATCGGAAAAGGCCGCCAAGTTGGTATGTGTCTGTTGGGTAACACTGGGTCGTCCTTGTTCCTCCCAAAGGAAACTTAGGTTAAGTGAGCTACTCCCACAACAGTGCCCCTCAGGCACTAATAATCCTATATTGCCTTTCTCTTTCCTTTATGTCATTTGCTTGGTTTATTTATCAATGTCCTTATTGTATAGACACAGGATGACAGTGGGTGCTCTGCTACGCAACATGGGTGTTAATTGACTCCGAAATAATATTCACTCCTGTCACTGTCACCCGTTGTTCATCGATTTTGCTTGAGCTGGCCCAGTAACATTGTGACTATTGTTACTGTGTTTGGCATATCGAATACATCACAGGTAGCTTGCCAGGATTTGCCATGAGGGCGAGATACTCTTGGCAGCTTGCCAGGCTCTCCAAGAGGGGCGGAAGAATCAAACTTGGGTCAACCATGTTGGCCGCTTGCAAGGCAAACGCCCTACCCGCTGTGCTATTGCTCCAGCCCATTTTCTCCTGGGAATCCATATTTACTTGACTTAAGTCAGTTGTCCTTAGTTCCTAGCATTTCAAGTCAAGAGCAGGGTCTCAACGAGGGACTGAATGGAACCAGGGCAAGCTGTGAGCTACCCTGCCATCGAAACGGGCCAGGCCAAGCGCCATAATACTGAACTATACGTTAAGAGCATGGTCATGGACAAACTCTGTCATGACCCAGAAAGAAGTAACTGAATGAAAACCAGGTTGGGGTTAGGAAAGACTAACTTGGCCTAAGGACTGTGGTCTGGAATATATAGCGAGATGTCCCCAGAAGAGTCAACCTTTAAGCTTAATATATATCTCTTACTATGTTCATACAAAATGACATTGCTAGAAATATTGCAATGTTGGAGTGATAGCATAACGGTAGGGCGTTCGCCTTACAAGCGGCCAACATGGCCGACCCGAGTTCGATTCCTCCGCCCCTCTTGGAGAGCCCGGCAAGCTACCGAGAGTATTCGATATGCCAAACACAGTAACAACAAAGAAATATTGTAAGTAGTAAATTTACTATGACTGTTTAAATGGATTACTAACCAGGAAAGGAGAAAGCAATACACCCTGGATGGAATCCCGCCCTTGAGCGGATTCTAGTAATCTGGAGTGCTGAACCCTCAGATGAGATTTTGTCCTTGAGTTAATCTCCTGAAGGAGAGGCTTTACCTCTCTTTGTTGTTATGACGATGTTCAACCCCACCTTTGTATCCCCACGCTTCATGATCTCTATGTAACTATGCTGTAAGGGGGAATAGGGGACTAGACTCTGGGAAGGAGATTCTAAGAAGGAGGAAGTGAGGACCAGACTCTGGAAAGATGCTGAAGACGTTGAAGACTAGATGTTGGGGACGAGAAAGTTGGGACTAGATGCTGAGGACTAGATGATGAGGATGAGAAAGTTGACGATGAGACATTGAAGAGGAGGAAGACAACTGAGACTTTGGAGACTTTGGGACTAGGAGGAGAACCAGATGACGATGACGACTGGAAGTGGAGGACTGTGAGACTACATCAAGACGAGGAAGCAGATACAACGAGGAGAGGACTTTGAGGTCCATGAGGAGAGTAGGATGATGGAACTCTGATGACTGGGATTATGACCAAAATGATGACTACAACCGTGCCATAAAGGGAGAGATGAACTATTCTGGAGAAACAGAAAAATAAACTGACAACCGACCAGCCTGGGGCCTGGGTCCTGTTTCGCCGTTTCCCCTGGTACCAGCCAGGGGAGGCAGCTCTTAGCCATCAAATGTTAGAGTCCCCTGTGTGGGCCCATCATACCTGCTTTTCTATTTGAAACTCACACGTATCCTTTTGGAAATGGCCATACAAAGTCCTGGGGTCTATCTGTGTTTACACAGCAGGTTTCCAGAGCGAAAAGTCACTTATTAGCCTGGTCTTGATGGGGGATCAGGAGAATCATTATTTTTACTCTTTAAAAAATAATGGACTGGGGCTGGAGAGATAGCACAGCGGGTGGGGCATTTGCCTTACACGTGGCTGATCTGGGTTCGATTCCCAGCATCCCATATGGTCCCCTGAGCACCACCAGGAGTAACTCCTGAGTGTAGAGCCAGGAGTAGCCCCTGTGCATCGCCAGGTGTGACCCAAAAAGCAATAAATAAATAAATAAATAAATAAATAAAAAGAAACAATAATGAACTGAGTCTGGAGTAATAGCACAGCAGGGAGGGCTCTTGCCTTGCATGCAGCCAACCCAGGTTTGATTCCCAGCATCCCATATGGTCCCCTGAGCAATGCCAGGAGTGATTCCTGAGCGCAGAGCCAGTAGTAACTCCTGTGCATCGCCGGCTGTGACCCACAAAAGCAAAATAATAAAAATAAAAATAAAAATAATAAAAAATAAAATATAACTGACAGGGTCAGGAGGACTGCCCCATGACTTGATAGCTGATCTCATGTGCTAGGAGAAAAGGTAGCTGGGATGAAGAAAGGAGAACTAAATAAATAATGGTTGGAGGGATCGCTCGGGATAGCAGATGCAGGTTGAACGTAGACTATGGGTCGAACATGATGGCTGCTTGTTACCTCAATTGCAAATCATAACACCCAAAAAGGACAGAGAGAGTAAGAGGGAATGTGCCTGCCACAGAGGAAGGAGGTGGGGAAAAGTGGGGTGGGGGGAAGGGATACTGGGAACATTCGGGGTGGGGAATGGGCACTGGTGGAGGGATGGGGACTTGAACATTGCTTGACTGAAACGCAATCATGAAAGTAAGTCAGTAACTGCATCTCATGATGATTCATTGAAATAAAAGGTAAAGGTAAAGGTAAAGGCCCTCCCGCTGATCGTCGATTTGCTCGAGCGGGCCCAGTAACGTTTCCATTGGAGACTTTGTTGTTACTGTGTCTGGCATATCGAATACTCTCGGTAGCTTGCCGGGCTCTCCGAGAGGGGCGGGGGAATCGAACTCGGATCGGCCATGTTGGCCGCGTGTAAGGCGAACGTTCTACCCGCTGTGCTATCGCTCCAGAGCGATAAAAAATTAATAAAAAAATAACGGACATGAAGGATTCCATGACGACACAATTTCTATCACTAACGTCTATAACAAGTGAAGACGAAACGTCTATACAGCAGAGTCTACATACACTCTGTCATAGGTGGGACATAGGCTTTACATGATGGCACTTTAAGTTCAGTCCCTAACATGACATGGTCTCCTGGGCACCCCCAGCAGTGGCCAAGGAGCCTCTGCATGTTGCTAGTCATGCCATGCAATTTTTTTTAAAGAAAGAGGAAAATAAAACCCAAACAAACAAAAAAAAAGCAACCAACCAAAATATAAGAGCTAAAATATTTATCACGGAACTCCTAGCTACTGAGGATCAGTGGAGGGAAACCCTAGTGGCGCTCGCCCACCCCCACTCCACAGCCACCATTGTGCCAGCAGGGTAGGGCACAGTGGTCACATTTCCAAGGACATGACACTGCCAAAGGTCCCAGGTAGACTAGTCTGGGCTGAGAGCTCCGGGGCCTTCTTGGGAAAGGGGACAGGCAGGTCCTCTTGTCTGCCTGAAGGACCAGCAGCCTCTCCGCCCCTCCCCTGAACCCCAGTTCTAGCCCCGCAGTCATTCTGGCCTTTGTGTGTTGTGTTGTGTTCACACCGTCACCCTCTGACTTCCTTCTCTCCACCTGCTCATCCTCTAAGGCAGCTGTGATGTAGGCAGGCAGACGGACAGTGAAAGACAGACGGACAGGGAAAGACAGACGTTGGCAAAGAAATTCCTGGGGAGTAGTAAAACCACCTAGTCCTAAGGCCACCAGCACCCGCCTTGTGCTCAGACCTTTACTCGGAGCTATCCCAGAGCAGAGAAGGTTGGACCCGCCCTCCAAGAGAAGATCCAGCAGGAACAAAGACCAAGGAAAGGAGTTTCAAAGATGAGCATCCCAACCCCACTCCCCTTGGCAACCACCCTAGCAACGGACTCTTACCTAGCCAGGAGCCCCACATGGGGTGGTTTGGGTGAAACCCTACAAAAGCCACCTTGAACAAAGAGAGTGTGCACATATGCTGCCTGAGCCCATGTGCTGCTTGGGTCTACGTGGCCAAGCACATGTGGTACCCACATCTCCCCGCTAGAGACATGTACTGGGGCTCTCTCTGCCTTTGGGGGAGCCCATTCTCTTTCTCTCAAGAGCATTTCTCTCTCCCCCTTTTCTCTCCCTCCTCCCCCTTCCTTAAAAGCCTCCAAATAAAACGTTTTCCCGTCCCTGCTCGTCAAGTCCTGAAATTCTTTCCTGTGAGAAGGATCAAGACCTGTCAGGGCCGGGGGATGCTTAAGATTGACTTTACGGGGCTGGAGCGATAGCACAGCGGGGAGGGCATTTGCCTTGCATGTGGCTGACCCAGGTTTGATTCCCGGCATCCCATAGGGTCCCCCAAGCACCGCCAGGAATAATTCCTGAGTGCAGAGCCAGGAGTAACCCCTGTGCATTGCTGGGTGTGACCCAAAAAGATTGACTTTCCTTCCCTACAAAGAGCCATCCCAGGTGGTCCCTGGGTGGCAGAGGTGAATGGGGAAGAAAGTGACCGTCTCTCTCCTCTTTGCCTCACATAAGCCACCTGTGTCCCCCCACCCCTCTTCAGCTGGGCTCCTCTCCTGCAGGCAGGCCCTTTCGACCACCAGAGGCAGAACCCCCGTTCCAGAGGTTTGCATCACCGGTTCGCCTGACTTTGGGGGTGTGCTCACTTCCACACTGCACAGAAAGAGCTCAGTCAAACATTTTACCCCCACGCACCGGGACAGTGCACAGAGCGTCACACCTGGTCCCTGAGGACAGATGCTGGCTTGGTGGGCACAGTGATCAGATGGCCAGAATGGGCTGGGCAGGAAAGTGAAGACTCGAGACTGAGGGAAGATGCAGAGAGAGTCGCCAGCTAGCTGGGAGGATGTGCCTGACAAAGCCAGCCTCTGGATGTGCTGCTGAAATCCCTTCCAGTGAAACTACTAAGGAAGAAGCTCATCACGACTCACGCCAGACCATGCCGCTGGACCCCACGCCAGGCTGTTTGATTCGGGGTGCCCTGAAGCGGGGCGGGTGAGACCCCTTCCCGCCCCAAGGGATCCATCTCCAGCAGCTGAAAACCTCCAGAACTCAACTGCTGCCAGGCTCACAGCCGCTCTCCAAATGCTTGAGCCGAACCTCACCCACAAGGGAACCTATTCCTGGATGTCTCATACCTCACACCACCCATACTCCAACAGTAGGCACCACATCTAATGGGGTTTAAAGTATGGAGGCAGGGGCTGGAGCAATAGCACAGTGGGGAGGGCGTTTGCCTTGCATGCGGCCAACCCAGGTTCGATTCCCGGCATCCCATAGGGTCCCCCGAGCACCGCCAGGAGTGATTCCTGAGTGCAAAGCCTGGAGGAACCCCTGAGCATCGCCGGGTGGGACCCAAAAGCAAAAAAAAAAAAGAAAGTATGGAGGCAACTAACCGTAGAGGGAAATATATACAATCATATATGGCTCAACCACTAACTACATGTAAGTGTTCTCTTAGAGAAGGACTTAATGGCCCCTGGGTGAAATACTACAACAGTCTTCACACTCTTTCCTCTAAACATTTTTTAAAGCATTTTTAGAAGTTTTTCATAACAAACAATACTAAATAAATTATTTCGGTTCCGCTTTGAGGCACGGGTTGGGGTTGGGAATGGAAACATCCGAAATATAGTGGTGGCAAGATGTCATGGTGGTGGGATTGGTGTTTTAATATTAAATGTAATCAAATGAGAGAGTGCATGAGCCAGGAGTAACCCCTGTGCATCGCCAGGTGTGACCCAAAAAGGAAGGGAAAAAAAGTTTCAGATGAAAGATTTATTGTCTTGAATATACTAGAGTTTATATATGTATATATCTATAAGTGACTAGAGTTATAGACTTATCTTTATACCAGAGACTATAAAAACCAGCTCCCAGAAGCGCGCGGCCGCATTCAGCGCCACATGACATCTTACTATCTCATTGTTACTTTGGACAACCTGACAAGCTACCAAATGTAACCTGCCCATACGGCAGAGTCTGGCAAACTCCCCGTGGCGTACCCAATGTGCCAAATACCAGTAACAATGATGGGTCTCATTCTCCTAACCCTGAAAGAGCCTTGAATATGGCACTTTTTCAAATCTCAGGGCTAGGACGAAGGAGACGTTACTGGTGCCCGCTCGAGGCAATCGACGAACAACAGGATGATTGTGTGATTGTGATCGTAATCAAATATTGTGAACTACTTTATCACGGTCACGGTCACAGTCTTCCCGTTGTTCATCGATTTGCTCGAGTGGGCCCAGTAACATCTCCATCGTGAGACTTGTTGTTACGGTGTTTGGCATATTGAATACGTCACGGGTAGCTTGCCAGGACGGCCATACCACCCTGAACGCGATGAACTACTTTATAAATTTTTTTAAAAAAGAAACAAGTTCATACGAGAGGGATGAGGCATGGAGGAGATGAAAACACGACTTCTGGACACCAAACCACGCTATGATCATGACCTCCCTGCCCGACCCGAGTGATGCCTCCCATCCTGTGCCTTCGTCAGCTCTGACCTCGATGGTCCTCAGCATGGAAACTTGACGTCACTGATTCTCGCCTTTTACATATCTTAGGGAATGTTACGGAAGACTAAAGTGTGGCTTCAGTTCTTTCAGAGTCCATGGCTCTCTAAGAAATGTCCCGGAATGTTCTGGACCCACCAGAGATAGGAAGTGATGAGGTTCAGGTTATGGAATCATTGTTGATTGAATGACAGCATCATTTTTTCCAGTCATGATTTAAAATAACCTTCGGGGCCTCAAACATGCAGCCAGGTGCAGGACTTACAGCTGGTAAGGACAAGTGACAGTCATGCTTTGTCCTCTTGGGTGACAGAGAAAAGTTATGGAGTATGAGAGCAGGTGAAAGTCATTCTCTTTTTCACAAGAAATGAAGAATAATGGGCAAAATCAGGGAGACCTTTCTACAGTTCCCTCTTATTTCCTTCTCTCTGCAGGAAGCACAGAGGCCAGACACCCGGAATGGCACCCAGTTGAGTCTGGCCAGGCTGAGGGTTCCTGATCAAGACTGTGTGGCTCGAATGGGTTTCCTCAGGAAGAGCGCCTCACAGCAGCTCCCTTCAGCTGGGTAAGATAAAATCACAGAGTCCCTGGCAAAAATACGAAGAAAAAGTCCCTTTCTTTTGATGACAAGTTTATGATGATAATAAAAGTGGGAAATTGTAAGGTTTGCTCAGGACCAAATGGCAGCTGGCTGATGAGTTAGTGACCTTCCCGGAATCAAAGGTCACTCAGCCCTCTCCCTGGCCTGGAAGGCAGGGTCCCAAGGCAGGCAGCCCCCAGGCTCTATCCCATACTCACCAGGCGGCCCACTCCCATTAGTCTTTGTTACCTTTTCGCCTCAATTTATTTATTTAATTAATTTATTTAGCCCGGCAAGCTACCAAGAGTATCCCGCCCGAACGGCAGTGCTTGGCAAGCTCCCCGTGGCATATTCAATATGCCAATAACAGTAACAAGTCTTACAATGGAGACGTTACTGGTGTCCGCTTGAGCAAACTGATGAACAATGGGAGGACAGTGCTACATTTTTTAAAATTTTATAAGATAGTTCACAATATTTGATTACATTTAATATTCAAACACCAATCCCACCACCATGACACCTTCTCACCACTGTATTTTGGATCTTTCCATTCCCAAACCCCATCTCTGTCCCAAAGTAGAACCAAAATAATATATTTTGTATTGTTGATGGGTTGGAACAATAGCACAGCAGGTAGGGTATTTTCCTTGCACGTGGCCAACCTGGCCGACCCAGGTTCGATTCCTCCGCCCCTCTCGGAGAGCCCGGCAAGCTACCGAGAGTATCTCACCTGCACGGCAAAGCCTGTCAAGCTACCCATGACGTATTCGATATGCCAAGCACAGTAGCAAGTGTCACAATAGAGACGTTACTGGGCCTGCTCGAGCAAATCAATGAACAACGGAGGACAGTGACAGTGACAGTAGTGTTAATAGAATTATGGCATTTTTTTTGTATTATCATGAAACGCCACTGAAAACGCTACAAAAAAAGGATCCTTAGAGGAAAGAGTGTGAAGATTGTTCTATTTCAACGGGGGTCATTAAGACCTTCTAGAAGTGATCACAAGCATATTGTTGAAGTTGAGCCTTGTGTGCTTTTATATATGTACCTGTACAATATATATATCTATCAGAAACATCCTCTATCCCAACTTCCATCCACTGAATCTCAGGGAAGGCTCATGAACCTTGAACTAACCCCCAGAGAACCCTGGATGGTCAGAGCCTGTGTCTTCTGGAGGAGGAGACTCGGAAGTCCAACCAAGATCACAGGGTCCAAGGAAATGTGGTTTCCAGATTGAAAGAAAACAGCAATAAAAACTCACGGTGCAGACATAAACACATTAGCACACAACACATGAGCCATTCTCCTGGGCTCGCCTGTCTCACTGGGATCCTCAGTGACCCCTCAGGCATGGCTCTGCTGAACAGGGGTCAAAGTGTCCACAGCTGCCCTGCATACACACACGCACGCACATGCATGCAAGCGCGCGTGCGCACGCGCGCGCGCGCGCGCGCGCGCACACACACACACACACACACACACACACGCTTCCCATCGCGAGACCCCACATGCTCCTGCAGTTCTTCCAAGTGTACTGAGCCTCCTTGAAGCTCAGTTAAACAAGGAACTGCAGCTGCAGGGTTCTAATGCCACACATCAGAAGCCTGAGAACTATCTTTACTGTACTGTACTGTACTGTACGGTACTGTACTGTACTGTTTTCCCATTGCTCAATGATTTGCTCGAGCGGGCCTGGCAATCTACCGAGAGTATCTCGCCCGCACGGCAAAGCCTGGCAAGCTCCCCGTGGCGTATTCGATACGCCAAACACAGTAACAACAAGTCTCACAATGGAGACGTTACTGGGCCCACTGAGTACTATCAATAAACATTAAAGCACAAAAAGGAAAGGACCACACGTGATGGCCTCTCAGTATCTGTATTGCAAACCACAATGCCCAAAAGTAGAGAGAAAGTATGGGGGAAATTGTCTTCCATGGAGGTACGGGGAGGGGAGGGAAGGGGTGGGGATACTGGGGACATTGGTGGTGGAGAATGTGGAGGGATGGATGTTCCATCACTGTATGACTGAAACTCAAACATAAAAGTTTTGTAACTGCATCTCACAGTGATTCAACTAAAAAAAAAAAAAAGCAACCATCATAGACTCTGGTAGTGGTGTCCGTAAGCACACCTCGGACCCCTTTCGGCCTGCGCTTTATCTCCTGTTCTGAGAACACCTACACATCGGGCAGAATGACAACATGGGTCCTACCCACAGGAAGTGAGCCGAGGTTGGGGAGAAGCAGATCATGGCCCTGGGGGATTAGGAAATCCAGGTGTGTGTTGCCTTAGCAGGGCTGACAGTGACCTAGAGAAACCTTCGGCCTCCACACCCTCCCTTCCGTGGGGCTGGAAGTGCAGGAGAAAAGGGTGGAGGCAAAAAAATAAAAAAAGAAGAAGGTCTGGAGGTAGCAGCACACCCTGAACACCTCCACCTCAGCGTCCTAGGCCAATCCGCATGCCTGCAAGTAGCTTCAGGCTGCCCAGGGAGAGCAAGCTTTCCTCCACAAAGACTCGAGGGACAAAAGACTATTGGGGACACCAGTGGGTGAGCACAGGAGTACGGCGGGCTTTACCAAGACTTCGAGGGGCCGGAATCTTGGGGAGGCTTTCTGAAATGGAAGGGACGCCAAGAGAAAGAGAAGCGAGGACATTCAGGGGCTGGAGCGATAGCACAGCGGGGAGGGCGTTTGCCTTGCATGCAGCCGACCCAGGTTCGATTCCCGGCATCCCATAGAGTCCCCTGAGCACCATCAGGAGTAATTCCTGAGTGCATGAGCCAGGGGGATCCCTTGAGTGTCGCCAGGTGTGACCCAAAAAGCGAAAGATAAAATAAAAGTAACTAGAAATTAAAAAAAAATAAAGAAGAAAAGAAATAAGGACATTCTTGCCAGAGAGACTCTCGACATGATTAGGGGTCCTGAGAAGCAGCAAGAGCCTGGATGCCTCGGTCTTCTGGGTGGTTTCTCGGCTTGACCCACGTGGGTCTCTGTGCTACCAGGGTAGGGGCTGACTTGGCAGCCGCTGACGGGAACAATGGATGGTAACAGAAAACCAAACCCAACCCCCAATATTTTTTTAAAGATTGATATATATTTTTATTTTATTTTTTCATTTCATCATCCTGTTATTCGTCGATTGCCTCGAGCAGGCCCCAGTAACGTCTCTTTCATCCTAGCCCTGAGATTATATTCAAGGCTATTTAGGAGAATGAGACCCATCATTGTTACTGGTATTTGGCATATTTGGTACGCCACGGGGAGTTTGCCAGACTCTGCCCTGTGGGCAGGCTACATTCGATAGCCTGCAAGTTTGTCCAAAGTAGGAATAAGACAATAAGATGTCATAAAAAAAGTTCTGTTAAGATGTCGCGCGGCATCTTAAATAAATAAAATAAAATTTTTTAAAATAAAATAAAATTTTATTTTATTTAAAAAAATTTTTTTATTAGTGAAACACCATGAGGTACAGTTATAGACTTATAAATTTTTGTGCTTGGGTTTCAGTTATACAATGATCAAGTACCCATCCCTCCACCGGTGCCCATTTCCCAACACCACGGGTCCCAGCATCCCTCCCACCCCCCATCCCCCCTTCCCACCCTGCCTCTGTGGCAGGGCATTCCCCCTTGTTCTCTCTCTCTCTTCTTTTGGGTACTGTGTTTTGCAAGAGAGGCATTGAGTGGCAATCATGTTTGGTCTATAGACTACTTTTAGCATGCTTCTCCCACCCTGGGAGGGTCCTCACAACACCCTTTCTTTAGTGCTCTCTTCTCTATCTGAGCTTCCTTTTCACCTGGCACGTGTGGCTGGCCTTCAAGTCATGGAGCAAAATTCCTGGTACTAATCTCAGTCATTCCTGGGTGTTAGTCTCCCATTTTGTTGCTTTATGTTCCCCAGATGAATGCAATCTTTCTGTGTCTATCCCGCTCTTTCTGACTCATTTCGCTTTTAACATGATACTTTCCATGTAGTACCACTTGTATGTAAATTTCATAACTTCATCTTTTCTAACAGCTACATAGTATTCCATTGTGTAAATGTACCAAAGCTTCTTTAACCAGTCATCTGTTCTCGGGCACTCAGGTTTTTTCCAGATTCTGGCTATTGTAAAGAGTGCTGCAATGAACAAACAAGTGCAGATGTCACTTCGACTATACATTTTTGCCTCTCTGGGATATATTCCCAGGAGTGCTATAGCTGGGTCAAATGGGAGATCGAATTCTAATTTTTTGAGAATCGTCCATACTGTTTTCCAAAAGGCCAACCCAAAATTTTGAGGCAGAAATTCCTGACTCTGGATTTGTTAGTCCCGGGCTAGCGGCCCTGACTCAGTGAGTTCTTGTCTCTCCTCGGGAAAAGACGGGGAAAGAGAAGGAATCCACTGAGCAATGCTGTTGGAATGCTTTCCTCCCAGAGAACTGCTTCAGCAATGACCTCCATGAGGACAAACCCAACTCGCTAATGGTACAACCTCAAAACTTCCTGAATAAAGGTTGGCCTGCTTCTTTACTGCTTTTAAGCTACTAGAGGGTCACTCAGAGTAATCACTTTCAGCCTCCAATGAACTGCCTGGAAGGAGCATTTTCTCCAGTGCCACAGAGGGTACTTGCTAGTGGTGTTGTTTTATTTTTCTTCAAATTTTTATTGAATCACCTTGAGACACAGTTACAAAGCTTTCATGTTTGAGCTTCAGTCTTACAATGATCAACACCCATCCCTCCACCAGGGCACATTTTCCACCACCAGTGTCCCCAGTATCCCGTTCCACCCCAACCCTTTCCCTGCCTCTAAAAAGGTAAAGGTAAAGGCCCTCCCGTTGATCGTCGATTTGCTCGAGCGGGCCCAGTAACGTCTCCATTGGAGACTTTGTTGTTACTGTGTCTGGCATATCGAATACTCTCGGTAGCTTGCTGGGCTCTCCAAGAGGGGCGGAGGAATCAAACTCGGGTCGGCCAAGTTGGCCGCGTGTAAGGCGAACGCCCTACCCGCTGTGCTATCGCTCCAGCCTCTATGGCAGACAATTTCCTCTATACTTTCTCTCTACTTTTGGGCATTATGGTTTGTAATATAGATATTGAGAGGTTGTAACATTGGGTCCTTTATCCACTTTCAGCACACATCTCCTATCCTGACCGATTCCTCCTACCCTCATTTTCTTAGTGATCCCTTCTCTATCCCAGCTGCCTTCTCCCCCAGTTCATGAGGCAGGCTCCCAACTATGGAGCAATCCTCCTGGCCCTTGTCTCTACTGTCATTGGGTGTCAATCTCATGTTATTTTATATTCCACAAATGAGTGCAGTGATTCTATGTCTGTCCCTCTCTTTCTGACTCATTTCACGCAACATGATACTCTCCATGACCATGCTAGTAGTGTCATAATGTCACATATGTTGTTAAATTGTGTCCTGAACCCTTTCCTGGAGAGAACAATGGTAACAGGAAGGGACTTTGTGAAATTCTGAGGTCTCCTATCGTATACCTGGGGTTTTAAGTATACACCAAGCATACATTTTAAGTATCCTTTTTTTTAAAAAAAATCGAATCACCGTGAGATACAGTTACAAAACTTTCATGTTTGAGTTTCAGTCTTAAGTACACCTTTTTACTCTTCAAGTTGAAAGTGACGCTTTGCAATACATATATTACTCAACTATATTTACTGAGCAGCTTTTATGTGCCAGGTTCATCTATGCATGCTTAGGATGCAGAGCTAAACAAGATCAAATCATTTTCTACATGGAGACAGACATACAAACAAACCGTCGAAACATGGTAGACTTAGCGTCAGGTGCAGGGCTTCAAGGAAAACTTTATAAAAGAGAAAACGTTTTGAAGCAATTTGGCAAAGTCAGGCAGTGATTCCTTTAGCTATTTTTTGGGGGGGCAGTCGCAGCCCCTTGGGTTTGTTAGAGGCATTCTAAAAGTTGAGAAAATCTGGGGGCTGGGGCGATAGCACAGTGGGTAGGGTGTTTGCCTTGCATGTGGCTGACCCCGGTTTGATTCCCAGCAACCCATAAGGGCCCCCGAGCACCGCCAGGAGTAATTCCTGAGTGTAGAGCCAGGAGTAACCCCTGAGCATTGCTGGGTGTGACCCGAAGAGAAAAAAAAAGTTGAGAAAATCCAACTTCTCCAATCTTTTAAACAAGAGGTAGCTTCGCAACAGATCACACACGTGAGCTCAGTCTCTTGCCTCTCATGGACACTGGCAGCTGCGGCCCCTCTCAGGACACTTGCAAGAGGCAGAACATTGGCAAGAAGCATGAGAACGCAAGTCATAGCTACAAAGGCCAGAGGAAAACTTTTGCTAATCTCCCACATTCAGTTATTTTAGGAAAGGGAGATCCGGGCTGAGAGCTGGTAGACATCTTTGCAAAGACCAGTAAGCAGAAGCATGACAGCCATCTTCACGGTGACAAATTGTGACAGACACAACTGAACAACTACGACTTTTCCGTGTATACTCGGCTGGACTTCTCACTTTGGGCTCTTGGGGTGACGGGGCCCACTGGTAACCCGTTAGAAAAAAAACCCGAGCTCATCAAGAGGCAGTAAGAACCCTGAACCACTGCTTCCCCTCAGTGACAAATTAAACTGGGTCAGAACAAGGAAGTTCCTCCTTTGGCAGAGCCCTCTGGGTTAACCCTCCCGGACAGGGCACCAATCTGAGCTGCATTTAGCCCAGACTGGCCAGCCGGCAAAGGAGCTGATTTCCTGTGTAGATTCTAACCTATCCATGCTCCATGCTGCTCCAGGTAACCCAACAGGGCACCATCTGAGCCTAATTCAGTGTACGCTCCTAGAGTAGTTGATACCAAAAACAGATAAGGATGACTCAACACTTAATTCTCTCTCTCTCTCTCTCTCTCTCTCTCTCTCTCTCTCTCTCTCTCTCTCTCTCATCTTAGAAAACTGGGATATTGTCAGGAAGTTCCTCGGAGCTTAGTAAAAATTAAATACCAGAACCCTAGAACAAACATTGAGGTTAATGTGGTAATTTTAGCTGCATTCCTGTAAAGTCAGGGAATAAGACAAGAGTAACTGTTATTATTTTAGCAAATCTTACAAGAACTGGAATGGGGAGGAAACTCAAGAATTGCAATTGATAATGATTCCCTAGGAAATCAACTGAAGGACAGACTATTATTAGAACTATGAAACATTTAATGTGCTGTCTGGACTCATGGTTACTGCACAGTAATGAACACCCATTTCATCATTAATAAAATACAAGATGTAATTATTCTCAATTAGAAAAAATTTATCATAAATAACTCAGCCAAGAATATGCAAGATTTATAGAAGATGGCCTGAAAAAAATGAAGAACCATTTTATGGTCTTGAGTGTGAGGACTGAATATAAAATTAGCAAATTCACTGCACATTTCCTTATAAATACAATGTGAACCAAACAAAAATGTAATCTGAATCTTTGAAGAAATGAAAATAATTCTTACATCTCAGTAAAATAATTCTATAAAATGGAGAATATCAGTAGAAATACAAGAAAGCCAAGATAGTTTTTCAAACCAAATCAGAAAGGGCAGATTAGTAAATGGAGTTTGGGAAATATGTCTGACATATACCAAAAAATACAACTGGATTCTGTTTTCAATAACAAAAATGATATATGGCAGATAGATTCAAACCAAATGCTTATAACTAAATCTATAATATTATCCAAGAATATATAAAAGAAAATCCTTGATACCTGAGAAGGAATTTTTAATGTCCACCCCGACAAATCATTAGAAAAGTAATTATTAGATTACATTATAACTGACCTTTTGGTTCAAAAAGTGACATCAGGGATAAAAATCTATGGACATGTCAGATAGGGAAATATACTTAAGTGTCTAAAACCACAAAGACTAATATTTAATGTAAGGAACACCTAAAAATGAACAGGAAATGTTTCCCATCGAGAGATGGGTTAAGATGGGTTAAGGACTCAATTGGGTAATTTTCCGAACTTCAAAAGACTCACAAGCAAATGGAAAGCTGCTCAAATGAATCAGTAGTCAGGGAAATGCAAATTAATCAACAATAAAATATTCTTTTGTATTTGTGAAACTGACCTAAAAAGGGGAGAAACGAGGATGTTCCTGAGTGTTGATGGAAGGTCCCCCCCACCCCAGACCACCAGAGTCTCATGATAGTATTGGTTTTGGTGGTGGAAATTGGAAGCATTCCTGATGTTTAATTATGGCATAAAAACAGATTTCAAGTGGAGAATTACCACCAGGAAGGATGATGCATTAAAAAAAAAGTGAGAGTAGACAGGTTTGGATCCACATTAAATGAGATTAAAATTCTTGGGCTGAACTTTTTAAGAGGAAGAAAGAAAAGTCAGAAACAAGAGTGATGAACAATTCCACGAATTTAAAATTCACACACATACAAAATACCTACTTGCTAAAAACACACTTGAAAGGAAGCGCACTGAACTTCAGAACGCTTATGTATGATGTAGGATATGCAGGGGAGACTAGAATTAAAAAGGGGAGGGGAGGCAGATAGAGAGGAGAGAGAGGGAGATAGAGAGGGAGAGAGAAGGAGGGAGAGAAGGAGAGAGAGGGAGAGAGAGGAAGGAGAGAGGGGCAGAGAGAGGGAGAGGAAGGAGGGAGAGATAGGAGTAGAGAGAGGGGCAGAGAGAGGGAGAGAGGGAGAGAGAGGGAAAGAGAGAGGCAGAGAGGGAGAGAGAGGGGAGCAGAGAGGAAGAGAGAGAGACAGAGGGAAAGAGGAGGGAGAGAGAGGGAGAGAGAAAGCACGTGTGCAGGAAGAATCTATGGCCAAAATGTGCACCCTAAGGAATATGACAAACTCAAACCTACTTACTATGCGTGTATTCTGGCTCTGTTCTATTCATCCATCTTTTCATTCCTTTCACCATCTCTGCCTTTCTCCCTCTTTCTTCCGCCTATCCATTCGATCATTCTTCCATCAAACCCTCCATCCCAGAACTTGCTTAGAGCCAATATGCCATCTGTTCTCTGACTGCCATGCTGAGACTTCTAGGAGAAAGGAAAGAGCCTGGCACAGCCATCCAATGACTGTGGCAGCAAACAGAGACGGTCTACTGACCAGGATGGTGGGTCCAGCCCTCTATCTAGAGGCATCTGCCCGCCAATTACAAATGAACTGAATCTGCAAAGTTTCAGTGCCAATAACCCAACTGCAACCCATCTTCCTGCCCGACCCTTTCCAACGCCCCTTTGGCCCAAGCCTCCCCTCTGACACTTGGTAAGTGAGCTCTTGGGACTGGAGTGAGACAGGAGTGGATATTTTATTTATTTATTTTAAAAATTTTTTTAATTGAATCACCATGAGATAGGGCTGGAGCGATAGCACAGCGGTAGGGCGTTCGCCTTACAAGCGGCCAACATAGCCGACCCGAGTTCGATTCCTCCGCCCCTCTCGGAGAGCCCGGCAAGCTACCGAGAGTATTCGATATGCCAGACACAGTAACAACAAAGTCTCCAATGGAGACGTTACTGGGCCCGCTCGAGCAAATCGACGATCAACGGGAGGGCACCATGAGATACAGTTACAAAGCTTTCATGTTTGAATTTCAGTCATACAATGATTGTACACCCACCTCTCCTCCAGTGCACATTTCCTACCTCCAATGTCCCCAGTATCTCTTCCCCCACCATCCCAATCCCACCCCCTTCCTCTATGGCAGACAACTTCCCCCATACTCTCTCTCTAATTTGGGGTATTGTGGTTTGCAATACAGATACTGAGAGGCCATCACGTTCGGTCCTTTATCTACTTTCAGCACACAACTCCCATCCCAAATGATCCCTCCACCCATCACTGACTCAGTGATCCCTTCTCCATCCCAGCTGCCTTCTCCCCCAGCTCATGAGGGAGGCTGCCAACCATGGAGCAATACTCCTGGCCCTTGTCTCTACTGTCCTTGGGTGTCCATCTCATATTATTTTATATAGGAGTGGGTATTTTGGTGGTGTTGAGTACTCAGGATAGAGGCCTATGTGAGGAGTTGTCATTTTAAGTGGAACTGAATTACTAAAGAACCAGGTGACAGAAAAGCACGTTCTAGGGAGATGTGAATCAAGAACAGGACATGTCCAGGGACAGAAATAAATGCATTAGACAGTTGGCAGATGTTAAAAGATGATAATCAGAACAGGAGTTCATTATGTAAAATAATGATCGAGGCATCTTTTTGGGCAAATTACTTGGGAAAAAATTTTTGGAGGCTAGCTATACCTGGCAGTGCTCAGGAGTTACTCCTGACTCTGCACTCAGAAATCATTTCTGGCAGTGCTCAGGGGAGCATCTCACTGTCAATGTCCTCCCGTTGTTCATCGATTTGCTCGAGCAGGCCGTGTAACATCTCCATTGGAGACTTTGTTGTTACTGTGTTTGGCATATCGAACACATCACGGGTAGCTTGCCAGGCTCTGCTGTGCCGGTGAGATACTCTCGGTAGCTTGCCGGGCTCTCCGAGAGGGGCGGAGGAATCGAACTCGGGTCGGCTATGTTGGCTGCGTGCAAGGCAAACGCCCTACTGCTGTGCTATCGCTCCAGCCCGGGGGGAGCATATAGGAGGCTGAAAATCGGTCCCAGATCAGCCACAGGCAAGGTAAATGCCCTCCCTGCTGGACTATCGCTCCTGCCCTTGCTTGGACAATTTTTTCATCACTAAAATGAATACCAGGTTCCTGCAAGGTTCTAGAGGGTAAGAATGAACATGTGGAATGAAAGGTAGAAGTGCTGGACAGAGTATTTTTAATAAGTAATAATGAGTAACAACATAATCCATGATGGGCTCGTGGCCAATACAGAACTGAGTGTAAGCACCTGAGAAACTCTGAAATGGAATTAGCCTCCAGATGAAACTTCCTCTAAAGCTACATACTGGAACATCTTACTAAGTTATCGTTTCCCTTCAGAATCCAGGCAAACATGCAGTACACTGTCTCTGATTTGTGCTCCATATCGGTATTGTTGGCCCCAAGCTCAATGCTAATCATTTTTACGTGTTTCCGTTACCCAGAATCTCACATGTGTGTGAGCATATAGGAACAGGAAATGGGGAGGAGGAGGGAGAGAGAAGGAAAAAGAGGGATATAGGCTGGGGGAGGGGGAGAAATTTATCTTCTAGAATTAGGTCATGTCATTACAGGGCCTGGTCGAGGGCTGACTTCTGCAGCGCTGACCAGCAAGTGAGATAACACAGAAAGGTCAGTGCAGCGGCCTTGCTAGACCTTCAACTGGTTATATGAGGCCCACCCACCCGGCGACAAACAATTCGCTTTATTTGAAGCCTAATGGTTTCAACGTTCCATCTCCTCTAATCCATAGCCTCATCGTGATATTGCAAACCATTTTTTACTTAACATCGAGGTACTGTGGCCCAACCCAACTGATATATAAAATGAACAACAGTGTAAGAAAGTGTCAATTATTAACATTTCAAATGAGGGCTTGAGCGATAGCACAGCAGTAGGGCGTTTGCCTTGCATGCAGCCAACATGGCCGACCCGAGTTCGATTCCTCCGCCCCTCTCGGAGAGCCCGGCAAGCTACCGAGAGGATCTCGCCTGCACGGCAGAGCCTGGCAAGCTCACCGTGACGTATTCGATATGCCAGACACAGTAACAACAAAGTCTCCAATGGAGACGTTACTGGGCCCGCTCGAGCAAATCGATGATCAACGGGAGGGCCTTTACTTTACTTTACAAATGAGGGAAAACTCTGAGCAAGACTTTTTTCTTCAATGACTTCCCATCACAAGCAAAGGACTTTCTTCTTGACTTTTCTTCTTTTTTCCCCCCCTTTTTAGGTCACACTGGGCAATGCTCAGGGGTTACTCCTGGCTCTGCACTCAGGAATTACTCCTGGAAGTGCTCAGGGGATCCTATGGGATGCCAGGGATCAAACCCGGGTTGGTCGTGTGCAAGACCAATGCCCTCCCCGCTGTGCTATTGCTCCAGCCCCGTCTTCTTGACTTTTCTTTTTTTTTAAATTTCTTTTTCATTTTTAAAAAATTTATTTATTTATTTATTGAATCACTGTGGGAAAAGTTACAAAGCTTTCAGGTTTAAGTCTCGGTCATGCAATGATCAAACAGATTTCCCTTCACCGGTACTCATTTTTCACCACCAAGAACCCCAAGATACCCTCCCTCCCAATGCCTGTGAGGCAGATGAATTCTAATTAACACTCTATCTACTTTGATTAGATTCATTGTTTCAACAAAATATGCACCATTATTATTTAGAGTTTACACCCCAAAATCAGACCTGCTGAAAAGGCATTGTGAAATAATTTGTTTTCTACAGCTGGTTACAAAAACCAAATGATGTCGCGATTTTGGATTTCTGATATTGTACTTATTAAGCCTCGAAGTATTTTTGCCAAGAGTCACATAATTATAAGATTGGTTTCTGTGGCTCTAGGGCCATGGCCGTGCCGGAGAGCCACTCGTGGGGGGCAACTTGTGACCTCGGTAGGGCGTGATGGACGATCCGGGAATGCCCCCCCCCTTCCCATGAGGTTTCAGTGCACCGTTCTTGACTTTTCTTAAGCTCTCCATGTGTTGCCGTCAACTCCTTTCTGTACCACTACATCTTGACAAATACCCCTGAGGTGTGATCATTCTGGAGAGACGCCTGAGTTTCTCCAAGGAAGGATGCTGATTCTGAGCAGAGGCCCAGATGCCCATGGACAGCACCAGCTACTCCACACCCACTGGAAATCGTTGCTGAGGAAGAAGGAAGTAGCACTGGGAGCATCCACCAAATGCATTCTCCTCACATGGGCCACTCAACCCCTCACCACTGACTCAGAAGCCCAGAAATCTGAGGGCAACTGAGATTTGCAGCATGGCCATGTATAGTCCTGTGTCCCTCAAGGACCCTTGAAACTGTTGGGCAACGTGAACAAAATTTAGCAAATGATTACCCAATCCTATCATGTCTTCTCAAATTTATTTATTTTCAAAACAGACTATTTTGGGCAATTGGTGGGGAGATATCAGAGGTTTATGGGACCTGCTCTGGCCGGGCGCCATTTACTACATAAATATTTTGAAAGTTAATTCTCAGTGATCAGTAAATGCAAGTTCGTGTCCTTTCACCCTATGGGAATTTTGAAGATGCGGTGGCAAAGATTTAAGGTCAGCAAAAAGTGATACAAGTTAGAAGGGTGGCTACCATCGACCAACCTTATCCAAAATCCTTTCCCACCTTCAGAGGGAACAGTATGATCTGCGCGGGACGGGAACTGAGGCCCATCTCGCGGCAACAAAGGTGACGGCTCCAGGCACTCTCTCCTCATCCAACCAGAATAGTAACAGTGAACGTGAAGGACTAAACCACACTGATCACAATGGTAAAGCAACGCAAAAGCCCACCAAACTTTCTTATTGAAGAGGCTAGCCCAGAAGACACCAACAGTACTGTAGTGTTAGACAACCTCTCTGACAAGGAATTCAGAAGGGAGCTACTTAGGATGCTTAGGGAACTAAAAGAAACAGTGGAAAGCAATGCCAATAAAAGACAAGAGGATTTGAAGGCAGAAATGAGGAAAATGCAATTGGAAATGTCAGACCTGAAAAACCTGGTAGGCGAATTGAAAAACTCAGTGGAAGGCCTCAGCAGCAGAGTAACAGCTGCTGAGAACAGAATCAGTGAGCTTGAAGATGAAGCTCAGAGACTCTCCAGAAAAGAGCAGAAAATGGAAAAGAGACTCACAATTCGGGAACAGATGGCAAGAGAAGATCGTGATGAAGCCAAAAGGGGTAACATAAGAATTATTGGAGTCCCAGAGGAACAGGAAGAAAACCTTGATGAAGAAGAAACTGTCAAAGACATCATTGCTACAACGTTTCCAGAGCTGAAGAAAACCTCTGACCACATTCAGGAGGCCTGACGGGTACCAGCTAGGAGAAATCCGAATAAAAATACCCCAAGACACATCCTGATCAAAATTCCCAAAACCTTAGATAGAGACAAAATTCTGAAAGCAGCAAGATCGAAGAAAGAAATCTCTTACAAAGGAGCATCCTTGAAATTCACAGCTGATTTTTCTTATGAAACCCTCATGGCCCAAAAACATTGGTGGGACATAGTGAAAAAACTCAATGAAATAAATGCCTCTCCAAAAATACTTTACCCAGCGAGACTCTCATTCATAATAGAAGGAACAACACACAGTTTCACAGACAAACAACAGCTCAGGAACTTTATAGAATCAAAATCATGGTTACAACAACAACTAAATGGGCTACTTTAAGGCAAGACAGGCCCCTCAAATACACCAAATTTCAACAGATCAATGGGACAAAATCCCATAACAATAATCTCGCTCAATGTCAATGGGCTAAACGCACCAATTAAAAGACATAAGAGTGGCAGGATGGATTAGAAAATTGAACCCAACATTCTGCTGCTTGCAAGAAACACATCTCAATAGTCAAAGCAAACACAGACTTAGAGTCAAAGGCTGGAAAACAATCCTACAGGCAAACAGCTCCCATAAAAAAGCTGGGGTAGCCATCCTAATATCAGACCACATCGATTTCAGAGTGAAGAAGGTCATAAGAGACAGTGAAGGCCATTTCTTATTGATCAAAGGATCTGTACAACAGGAAGAAATTACAATAATAAATGTATATGCACCTAATGAGAGACCAGCAAAGTACTTAAAACAACTACTCATAGATTTGGAAAAAGACATCAATAGCAACACAATACTAGTGGGAGACTTCAACACCGCTTTGTCACCTCTTGATAGATCAACCAGACTCAAGCTTAGCAAGGACATACTTCACCTGAGGGAAACAATGGAAGAAAGGGACTTAGTAGATATATACAGGACACTTCATCCTCAAAAAGCTGAATACACAATCTTCTCAAGCGCACATGGAACATTCTCCAAGATAGACCACATGCTGAGCCACAAAACATACCTCCATAAAATTAAGAAGAGAGAGGTTGTATCAACAATCTTCTCAGACCACAATGCGCTGAAATTAGAAGTAAATCACACACAAAAACAGAAAACTAAATCAAACACCTGGAAATTATACAGTGCGCTGTTGAACAACGAGTGGCTTAGAAAGGAAATCAAAGAGGAAATCAAAAGATTCCTAGAAACGAATGAAAATGAGGACACGAGTTACCAAAACTTATGGGACACAGCAAAAGCTGTGTTAAGAGGAAAGTTTATAGCTCTACAAGCATTCCTCAGAAAGGAGGAGCGAGCACACATAAATAACCTAACCTCACAGCTTAAGAGCTTGGAGAAGGACCAACAAAAGGAGCACAACCCGAACAGGAGAAAGGAAATAATAAAACTCAGAGCAGAGATTAACCAGATGAAAACCCAAAAAAAAACAATCCAAAAGATCAATGAAACCAAGAGCTGGTTCTTCGAGAAAATTAACAAGATCGATAAGCCTCTAGCAAAACTCACAAAGAAAGGGAGAGAGAAAACCCTAATAAACCGAATCAGAAATGAAAGGGGGGTCATTACAACAGAAACTACAGAAACTCAAAGAATCCTCAGGGAATACTTTGAGAAGCTTTATGCCACGGAACATCAAAACCTCGAGGAAACGGATAAATTCCTAGACTCCTACAGACTCCCAAGGCTGAACCAAGAAGACCTGGAATACCTGAACAGACCTATCACCATCAAGAAAATTGAAATGGTAATAAAAAGTCTCCCCAAGCACAAAAGTCCTGGCCCAGATGGATTCACTAGTGAATTCTTCCAAATCTTTAAAGAGGACTTACTCCCAATCCTCTTTAAGCTTTTCCACGAAATTGAAATATCAAAAACACTTCCGAACAGTTTCTACGAAGCAAATATCACACTGATACCAAAGGCAGACAGAGATACCACAAAGAAAGAGAATTACAGGCCGATATCCCTGATGAACACAGATGCAAAGATCCTCAACAAACTACTAGCAAATAGAATACAACTACTCATCAAAAAGATCATACACCATGACCAAGTAGGATTCATCCCAGGGATGCAAGGATGGCTTAACATTTGGAAATCAATCAACATATCAACATAATCCATCATATCAACAAAAGAAAAGATAAAAAGCATATGATCATATCAATAGATACAGAGAAAGCATTTGACAAGATCCAGCACCCCTTTATGATGAAAACTCTAGCCAAAATGGGTATAGAGGGGACTTTCCTCAACATAGTTAAAGCCATCTACCACAAGCCTACAGCAAGCATCATCCTCAATGGGGAAAAACTGAGAGCCTTCCCTCTAAGATCAGGGATGAGACAAGGATGCCCACTCTCTCCACTGCTGTTCAATATAGTACTGGAAGTACTTGCAATAGCGATTAGGCAAGAAAAAGATATTAAGGGCATTCAGGTAGGAAAGGAAGAAATCAAGCTCTCACTATTTGCAGATGATATGATACTCTACTTAGAGAACCCAATAACCTCCACCAAAAAAACTCCTAGAAACAATAGACTTGTATAGTAAAGTTGCAGGCTATAAAATCAATACCCAAAAGTCCATGACTTTCCTATACGCAAACAGTGAGAGAGAAGAAAGTGACATGAAAAAAACAATCCCATTCACAATTGTGCCCCAGAAAATCAAGTACCTAGGAATCAGCTTAACTAAGGAAGTAAAGGACCTGTACAAAGAAAACTACAAAACGCTACTTCAGGAAATAAAAGAGGACATGAGGAAATGGAAAGATATCCCCTGCTCATGGATCGGGAGACTTAACATTGTCAAAATGGCAACACTACCGAAAGCATTGTATAAATTCAATGCAATCCCTATAAGGATACCCATGACATTCTTCAAAGAAATGGAGCAAACACTCCTGAAATTTATTTGGAACAATAATCCCCCACGAATAGCTAAAGCAATTCTTGGGAAAAAGAAAATGGGAGGAATCAACCTCCCTAACTTCAAGCTCTACTACAAAGCAGTAATAATTAAAACAGCATGGTACTGGAACAAAGGCAGAACTGCAGACCAATGGAACAGGGTTGAATACACTGACATCTCCCCTCAATCATATGATCATCTAATCTTTGATAAAGGTGCAAGAAATGTGAAGTGGAGTAAGGAAAGCCTCTTTAACAAATTATGCTGGCATCACTGGACGGCTACATGCAAAAAAATGGGCTCAGAACTCTGCCTAATACCGTGTACAAAAGTAATATCAAAATGGATTATAGACCTCAACATCAGACCAGAAACCATAAGGTACATTGAAGACAAAATTGTCAAAACCCTCCATGACATTGAAGCTAATGGTATTTTCAAAGATGCCACGCCACTGGCCGAGCAAGTGAAAACAGAGATAGATAAATGGGACTATCTTAAACTAGGCTGGAGCGATAGCACAGCGGGTAGGGCGTTCGCCTTACAAGAGGCCAACATGGCCGACCCGAGTTCGATTCCTCCGCCCCTCTCGGAGAGCCCGGCAAGCTACCGAGAGTATTCGATATGCCAGACACAGTAACAACAAAGTCTCCAATGGAGACGTTACTGGGCCCGCTCGAGCAAATCGACGATCAACGGGAGGGCCTTTACCTATCTTAAACTAAGAAGCTTCTGCACCTTAAAAGAAACAGTGACCAAAATACAAAGACAGTCTACAGAATGGGAAAGTATATTCACCGAATACACATCTGACAAGGGGTTGATATCAAGGATATACAAAGTACTGGTTAAACTCCACAAGAAGAAAACATCCAACCCCATCAAAAAATGGGGCAATGAAATGAACAGAAACTTTCTCAAAGAAGAAATCCGAATGGCAAAAAAGCACATGAGAAAATGCTCTACATCATTAATCATCAGGGAGATGCAGATCAAAACCACAATGAGATACCATCTCACACCTCAGAGACTGGCCCACATCCAAAAGAACAAAAGCAACCGATGCTGGCGCGGATGTGGCGAGAAAGGGACACTCCTTCACTGTTGGTGGGAATGCCGACTGGTTCAGCCCTTCTGGAAAACAGTATGGACGATTCTCCAAAAATTAGAAATTGAGCTCCCATTTGACCCAGCAATAGCACTCCTGGGAATATATCCCAGAGAGGCAAAAATGTATAGTCGAAGTGACATCTGCACTTGTTTGTTCATTGCAGCACTCTTTACAATAGCCAGAATCTGGAAAAAACCTGAGTGTCCAAGAACAGATGACTGGTTAAAGAAGCTTTGGTACATCTACACAATGGAGTACTATGTAGCTGTTAGAAAAGATGAAGTCATGAAATTTACATACAAGTGGTACAACATGGAAAGTATCATGCTAAGCGAAATGAGTCAGAAAGAGAGGGATAGACGTAGAAAGATTGCATTCATCTGGGGGATATAAAGTAACAAAATAGGAGTTTAATACCCAAGAATAGCTGAGATCAGCACCAGGAGGATTACTCCATAGCTTAGAGGCCAGCCGGGTGTTCTATGGGAAAGGACAGCTCAGATAGAGAAGGGAGCACCAAATAAAGGGTGTTTGGAGGATCCTCCCAGGAGGGGAGATGCATGTTGAAAGTAGACTATGGACTGAACATGTTTGCCACTCAATGCCTCTTTTGCAGACCACAACACCCAAAAGGAGAGAGAGAACAAAAGGGAATGCCCTGCCACAGAGGCAGGGTGAGATGGAGGGGGTGGGGGTGGGAGCGATATTATCCATGGTGGTGGAAATGGGCACTGGTGGAGGGATGGGTGTTTGATCATTGTATAGTCGAGACCCAAGCACAAAAATTTGTGGATCTACAACTGTACCTCATGGTGTTTCACCAATAAAAAAAAAGTAGTACATGTGTCTCCATCACACAAGGCAAAAATATCATCAGTTACTAAAAGCACTCATGTTGGGCTTACTGGAAAAATGTCATGTTGATTTGTAGAGGAAGAGGGTTGGGGCCCTCAGCCAACAGGGCTGTGATGTTCTGTCCAGGGGCCAAGAAGCTGATAAGACACTCGGCTTCTTTGGTAACTGTCCTCATCATTAAGAGCAAAACCTTGCCCGTCACTCTAGCCTGTCTACCCTTAGTCTTCCCACTGGGTCTCTAATAAGAATTGAGAAATGTGCATCTGGACTTTCAGTTAATATGGCACAATACCACAAACGCACATGGCCAACCTGGGTTCAATTCCTCCGCCCCTCTCGGAGAGCCCAGCAAGCTATCAAGAGTATCCCGCCCACACGGCAAAGCCGGCAAAGCCTGGCAAGCTACCGGTGACATATTCGATATGCCAAAAACAGTAACAAGTCTCAACAATGGAGACGTTACTGGTGCCTGCTCGAGCAAATCGATGGACAGTGGGAGGACAGTGTGACGGTGCTACCACAAATACTTTCAGAGGATCCAGCTTCTCAGCTTAGAAATCCGGGTGAACCAAATGCCCCCAATATTCTCTCTCTCTTCCACACTACCTTACACCTCTTGCACCTGAACTTGACCCTCCTGAGAAATCTGCGTTTTTTTTGTTTTTTTTTTTTTTTTTTTTTGCTTTTTGGGTCACACCCGGTGATGCTCAGTGGCTACTCCTGGACTCCTGGGCTCGGCACTCAAGAATCACTCCTGGAGGTGCTCGGGGGACTCAATGGGATGCTGGGAATCAAACCCGGGTCAACTGCGTGTAAGGCCAAAGCCCTCCCAGCTGTGTCATCGCCCCAGCCCCCAAATTTGCTCTCTCTGAAAGAAATGACCCAGTTTGCTGACTGTCCCCTTGGTGCCAATCTCAGTTTGACTGTGCTTCGGGCCCCAGGCTTGAGTCGGCCATACCAAGTGAATTTCTTCCTCAGCCTGGAGATTCATCCCACTGGGCCACCAACGGCTCCTGATGTAATACCCACAGCATTCCCAAGGAGTTTCTGGTAGAAAGGGATTAAGTAATGACAGCAGCCCCACCCCGCTCTGGTTTATGTTGCAGTGTAAACGTCGACAAAGTTAGCTCAGGGAGCTTCCCTGGAAGGATCCTGACAACTGCCACAGGAAAACACAGCCAGCTGTCTTTCAGGATGTGACCCTCTCCATCTCCATCGTCTCTATGCCACTTATAAACTCAACGGTGCCTTTGAAACACAAACTCTGGTGACACAAGTCCTTTGCGCTCCAGAAGACCTAGGTGCAGAGGGCAATGATTGTCACTCACGATTCCTTGGTAGAATCTTCTTGCCACTCTCTGCTTACAGTTCACCTCATTGAACTCAGCTATTATTCATCAAATATTCAGAATTCTTGCTATGTGAGTGTTCCAGCAGTAGAAAACATACCAGGCAACAAAATAAAAATCCCTGTCCTCAGAGACAGAGAGAGAGAGAGGTAAAGATAAGATAGTTTATATTGCACATGGCTGAGCCGGGTTCAATCCCTGGTACCCCATATGGTCTCTGGAGCCCTATCAGAAGTGACCCCTGAGCAGAGTCAGGAGCAAGCCCTAAGCACTGCTGGGTGTGCCTCACCTCTCCAAATAATTCTTGCCCTCAAGACGCTATTGCCATTTATAGAAAGATGATAGACTGGCTGGTATATTGCATAGCATTTCAAATTGTCATAATTGAGGAAGAGAAATGAGAGGAACGGCATAGGGAGGTCAGAGAGGGGTGAGATAGAACAGGACGCCGCTGTGATAAAGTATTGATTAGGGGAAACGGGGGTCCCAAAAGACTGGAGGAAAACAGCCTGTGAGATTGGAGGAAAAGAAAGTGTGTTTGGGACATAGAAAGATTGCATTCATCTGGGGGATATAAAGTAACAAAGTATGAGATTAATACCCAAGAATAGCTGAGATCAGCACCAGGAGGATTACTCCATAACTTAGAGGCCAGCCGGGTATCCTAGAGGAAAGGGCAGTTCAGATAGAGAAGGGAGCACCAAATAAAGGATGTTTGGAGGATCCTCCCAGGAGGGGAGATGCATGTCGAAAGTAGACTATGGACTGAACATGTTTGCCACTCAATGCCTCTTTTGCAGACCACAACACCCAAAAGGAGAGAGAGGACACAGGGGATTGCCCTGCCACAGAGACAGGGGGGATGGGGGGATGGGGGTGGGAGGGATATTATCCATGGTGGTGGAAAATGGGCACTGGTGGAGGGATGGGTATCTGATCATTGTATAATTGAAACCAAAGCACAAAAAATTGTAAATCTACAACTTTAAAAAAAATAAAATAAAATAAAGGGGGAAAAAAAAAAAAAGAAAGTGTGTTTGGGTTGGAAGTTCAAGGGGCTATGACGAGGATGAGGAATTAACAGGCGAGTACAAAGTTCCTTCAGTGCCTGGCAAAAAGTGCTTTTGCTGCAGTTACGGAAGTGAGAGACTGAATGGAGTTAGATAAGGAAAAAGTGGGAGAAGTTTATGAAAGTTCAGTCGTCATCAATAAAACGCAAAGAAGAGCAAAATGAGATCCCACCACTTGGGTACAGTGAAAGGATCTAACAGCCTCAAGTGCTGGGGAGGATCTAGGGATGGCCAGCGCTGGGTGAGCTGGTAAAGATGACGTTACCCTCTGAGCTAAACATGACCCAAAATACAACAACGTGACTACCGAAATGAGTGCTTATGTACAACTAAACTTACAAGAGGATGCCTCTTTTCACTTTTAGTCATGAGAGCAGTCTAAGTATCTATGCATGGGAAACGGTAAACAAACCATGATATGTTCATAGAATGGAATATAATACAACAATGAACTACTGCTATACTCAGAGATATGCGTGGAGATATACCCCAAGTAGTACTGCATCATAAAAGCTAGACTCAGGCGTGTAATCTATGATTCTGGTAATATAGCATTCAAATGTGCCGATGCAGTTAATCTATGGTGAGAGAGCAGAAAACAGATACTGCCTTTGAGGAGAGCGCATCTGGGAAGGAGTATAAGGAAACCTCTCTTGAGGACTGCTATATGGGTTTGCTCTGTCATGCTAAAGTGCAATGAATGTAAGGACATATCAATTTTTTTTATTGAATCACCGTGAGATGCAGTTACAAAGTTTTCATGCTTGAGTTTCAGTCATACAATGATCAAACACCCATCCCTCCACCAGTATACATTTTCTACCACCAATGTCCCAATTATCTCCCCACCTCTATCCCAACCTTCCCCCTGTCTCCATGGCAGACAATTTCCCCCAAATCTCACTCTACTTTGGGGCATTATGGTTCGCAGTACAGATACTGAGAGGCCATCACATTTGGTCCATTATCTACTTTCAGCACACATCTCCTATTCTGAGTGATCCCTCCAACCATCATTGACTTAGGGATCCCTTCTCTCTCCTTCTCCCTCAGCTCATGAGGCAGGTTGTCTCTACTGTCCTTGTGTGTCAGAAGGACATATCAATTAAAAAAATACTTGGGGAAAGGGAGAGAGACAATTTCTCCATGCGTTTCCTGATACTGACGTGGCATCCTAAGCCCAAGACTCTTAGAGCAGGAAAGGACTGCGGGGTCATCCGTGCAAACCCCCTCACACAGCCAGAAATTCTAGTTCTGTGGCTCATGAAAAGAGGATAAATGTTTGGTAGCATGAAGGAGAAGCCAGAGCAGCTGACCCTTTTCGGCCTGAACATAATTTTGGCCAACCCAACTGTGGTGACAAGATTTCCAAAAAACGTCAAAGAGATCCAGATTAAGGAGTGGCTTCCAGTAAGAATCCAGTCTAATGTGTCCCACATGGAGATAGGAGCCTCCCTGGTCTTCAAAGCAGCCTTTCTAGGTGAGGAGGCAAGGGATGTGTGAGGATCCCAGATTATTCCAACTCCACGTAGCAGAACAATACTTTTTGGTGTGAATGGCATTATTGAGATGATTTGGGGTTAACTGGTAGGAAGAGCCCAGGAACACTCAGAGTACCCAAGGGACCCTCTCAGCTTGCTCTCTGGCTGTTTTCAGAGGGTCCTGATGAAGAGCTTTTACTTTGTGTGGATTTGGAGAGAGCAAACAAAATTAACAAACACAATCTTGCCTCCTTTGAAGGCTACTTTCAGAGCTATTTTTCCTGGTCACAGAACATATCCTGATGACAAGCAATGTCTGAGTCCCCCTGTCCCCGGCTCTTTCCAGTAGCCACAGAGGTGCCTGGGCCAGAGGGTGGTGTCTCCTGCATTCCCTCACGGGCATACCTGAGTCGTGGAGGAAGGAGGCCCTCTCTTCCCTGCAGCAGTACAAACTCAAAAGAAGGAGCACTTACCCAGAGGAGCATTTGAGATGACTGGGGAGAAAGTTGTTCAATCTTACGAGGGAGAAGCTGAGGCAGGAAGAGGGAAAGAGAAGCAGGAGATCTGGCTTCAGTGACCTGAGGTTGCCTAGCACCTGCAACTACAGCTCATCGGGACTCAAGAGCACCCCCAACACACACACACACACACACACACACACACACACACACGTGACCATGGATCTGAAGAGAAGCTGAAAGATGAGGAAAATGAGTCTACCTGCGCCTCATCCGGACTCAAAAGCACCCCCAACACACACACACACACACACACACACACGCATACACACACATGCTGAGATGACACCTGGAGACTGTGAATCTCAAGAGAGGCTGGAGGGTGAGAGAAATGAGTTTACTTGCTCATTACGTGGTCTCTAGCTGATCAGAACAGCACACACGGCAACTCACACATGGTGGCTTCCTCGTGTCATGCTGAGAAGTAGAACAACATCGGAGTACAATGATTTAAGGTTGTGCCACAGCAACAACAGGCAGGAGAGCTCAATGGGCTGAATGCATGCTTCGTATGCAGGATACTGGGTTCAATCCCCATACATGGCCCCTCAAGGCCCTGCCAGGAGCAGAGAGAGCCAGGAACAGCCTCCAACCAAGCACCAGCAGATGTGACCCCCAACCCAGTAATAATCCTATTAACAGGGATGAAGTCCCAAGAAAGGCAGTTACTCTGCACTCGACACACCAGGAAGTTGGCAGCAGCCTCGTACCTTCCCGGGATCTCAGTGAAATGGGAAAGGACGTCGGCCTTGCGTCCTTGCACACAGGTAGGGGTCACCTCCAGCAGGCTGAGAGTGTGGCCTCCCCTCGGACACATGAGACAGATCTCTGGAGCCTGGAGTGTTACTCAGCTGGCGCATGGGTGGTCCCTTCGCACAGCAACAGGACAGTTATCTGGCCCAAGGAGAAGTCTCCACTTCCACACCACGCTGGCTACTTTAAGGTGCTCCCTGGCTAAGGGCTAAAGGCCAAATTCCCAGCTGGGGCCAAGGAGGCTGCTCTTGTTCTGGCCCTGACTTGCTTCCAGGCCATGTGCACTGAGCTGTGACACTTCTCCCCGCCTGCATCTGGTCACCTCCACACACACCTGTCTTGTTTTACACCCATGGAAGACAGCCAGCACAGGGCTTGCTGTGTAATGTGTGTAATGGGCCGGTGAATGGAATGGTCGGCACACGGCTTCTATGGGAAATGTTATCAGAAACGTGTTTATTTGGGGCTGGAGCGATAGCACAGTGGGGAGGGCATTTGCTTTGCACGCGGCTGACCCACGTTCAATTCCCATCATCCCATGTGGTCCCCCGAGCAACGCCAGGAGTAATTCCTGAGTGCAGAGCCAGGAGGAACCCCTGAGCATTGCTGGGTATGACCCCAAAAAGTAAAAAACAAAAGAAAGGTGTTTACTGGATGGATGGGTAAGTGCTAGTGTGGGTCACCGACTATGTAACTCGCCGGGAGTGACCTTCTAGTTGCACTGGACACCCACAGGATCCCTTGCCCACGGTCCACACTCTGCAAAGGGGCCATGCCCTCGTGTGTCAGCAGAGTCTGGCCGCAAGTGAGAAAACCAAGAGACTTTGTGCTGCTCTGCCAGTCTCGGTGGGCGTGTCCACACTTGCTCTCTGGCATCGTCCTGGCAGGCAATGCCCATCGATTTCACTTTCCTGAGCTTGTTCTGGCAAGGTTCTATTTTCACAGCCCCAAAGCCTGAAGGTGTGCCTTGCAGAAGGCAAAACAAGCTTCCGGTACACGTTGAGGGATTTCTGGGAGGGCAAAGGAAGCCTTGGACGAATCCCTCCCATCCTTTCCATTCAAGGGTGAGAAACTGAGTTACAGAGAATGGATAGGAATGGATGGAGTTATGTTTAGTGGAATCGTCAGAAGGAGAAAGGCAGATACCAGCTGATCTCTCTGCTATGTGGAATGCAAAGAAATCAAGCAAGAGAATAAAAAAGTCCAAGAGAAGGGATCTGGGTGCAAGGGTGGAGGGATTCTGCACCGAGTGACGAGAGTGGAGCTAAAACATCTTACATCTATAGGAGAAGTAAGAACACTACTGTACCCCTGTTACCTCAATCAATACCAAACCAAACCATGGATTACCCTGGAGACAGTGGTCAGTCTTGTCAACAGTTATTAGCTGTGACTCCCAAACCAAAAATATTAATAAAACAAAACACACCTAGACCAAAGAAAAACAAAAAGATAAGGATAAGATGCACAACTAAAAGTGGTACAGCATGAATGGAAACTATTTTTTAATAAAGATAAAGTATTGTTACATTAAGAAACCAAATATGGACTCCTAAACTTAATTTAACAATTTTTGCCTGGCTCCCATAAGGGGGGGAAAAAGGCAGAATGTGGAAATATATACATAGAGAAGAAAAACAATCTATTCCTTTCTCCTTTTTTTGGCTTTTTGGGTCACACCCGGCGATGCTCAGGGGTTCCTCCTGGCTCTGCACTCAGGAATCACTCCTGGTGGGGCTAAGGGGACCCTATGGGATGCCGGGGATCAAATCTGGGTTGGCCGCATGCAAGGCAAATGTCCTCCCCGCTGTGCTATCGCTCCAGTCCCCAAAACAATCTATTCCTGGGGAAACAGGAGACTAGAATGAAAGAGGAAGCGAAGAAAACAGGAAACCAAAAGAGTGCATTGCCAAGGGCCATGAGCTGGGGTCTGCAAGAGTCATGATTAAAAGACACTTTGTCCTGGAGGACCCGGCCTCAGTGATCCACTTGTGGTTTAAGGAAAAGCAGGACCGTGGTTAACTCCCAGGAGCCTCCCAAGGGCTCCCTGAGCTCCCCTCGCCACTCTGTGACCCAGCAGAGCTGACAGATTTGCCACAGGTTAATAAACAACTGAGTCCCCAACAACTGGACAGTAAGTAAAATGGAAGGAGGATCGGGTCTGTGAGGAAAGTGGTTACATCCTCTGGAGAGAGTCACTCACATGACCATTTTTCCCATTATCATACCAACTTCAGAGAAACAAACAGCTTTGGCACTCCAGACAGAAGGGTAATAAGAGACATGTGGCTTGGAGCTGTGAGAAAAGCCTCCTCTGGCAATTTCCAACTTTCTCCACACAGGATGTGTGGAGACATCCTGAGTGTCACTTGGCCGACCTAAGAGTCGTCTGGAAACTGTACCGGGCAGCTGTGATGAGTCTGTGATGAGTCCGGGTACTCCCTGTCGGGGAGGAAGGTCAGGCTTCACTTGAGCGAAGTCACTGCCATGGTCTCATGAGCTTCAGGTGGCAGAGGGCCACAGGAGATTCCTAACCTCTTCTTCCCTGGAGGAAACATCAGGGTATGCCATGCTCTGCTTCTCCAGGGAAACACAAGACAACCCAGAGGGATTTGGGTTAGCAAAGGAATTTTATTTAGGGTGTTTGCCTTGCATGTGGCCAACCCGGGTTCAATTCCTCCGTCCCTCTTGGAGAGCCCGGCAAGCTCCCCGTGACGTATTTGATATGCCAAAAACAGTAACAACAAGTCTTTGTTGTGAGATGGTACTGATGCCCGCTTGAGCAAATTGATGTTATATTTATTTATTTATTTAGCTTTGGGGGGCCACACCGGGCAATGCCCAGGGGTTACCCCTGGCTGTGCACTCAGGAATCACTCCTGGCAGTGTTCTATGGGATGCTGGGAATCGAACCTTGGTCAGTCACATGCAAGGCAAACACACTACCTCCTGTGCTATTGCTCCAGTCCCCAGCAAAGGAATTTTAGGACCCATTTTAGGTGGACTTCATTTTCCTCAGGTTCTGGGAAGGAAAACCACGCTGTACTCAGACCATGGGGCTATTGATAAAAATAAAATATATGCTTACCGGGGCTGGAGCCATAACACAGCAAGGAGGGTGTTTTGCCTTGCAAGCGGCCAACCTGGGTTTGATCCCCAGCATCCCTCGAGCACCACCAGGAGTGATTCCTGAGTGCAGAGTCAGGAGTCAGCCCTGAGCATCACTGAGTGGGACCCAAAAAGCAAAATAAATTAATATTAATTAAAAAAATATATATGCTTACCAAAGAGGGGTGGGGGTCTGGTAACTGAATCTATGATGGAGCGGCATGAGAATTTTGGTGGTGAGTGAAGTGAGGCTTATACCCATATCAAGGCATAAAGTTATACTTTATGTAATTTTTATAATTTATACAATATAATTATATAATGTATTTTCTTTGTCCCTCTCGGAGAGCCCGGCAAGCCACCAAGAGTATCCCACCCACACGGCAGAGCCTGGCAAGCTACCTGTGGCGTACTTAATATGCCAAAAACAATAACAAATGATGGTCCTCATTTCCCTGACCCTGAAAGAGCCCCCAATATGCTTTCAGGCTACACTACGCTAGCACGTGACAGGGACAAATGGAGACGTCACTGGTGCCCTCTTGAGCAAATCAATGAACAACGGGATGGCAATGATACAGTGCTATAATGTAATTTATATGATAATATAAAGTATAAAATTGTACTCTATATAATTTTTACAATTATATATAATTCATTAAATATTGCAAACCAATGGCAAACTTACGAACAATTCTAAGCCTCAAATTTGGAATCAGACTAACTTAACTTTAAAGGCTCTGCCACATTCAGGGCCTCTTTGCGACTGAATCTCTCACAAAGACGATTTTCTGTCTCTAAAGTGGATGTCATTAAACCATCCGGGGGTGCTGTGAGGTGTCTTCCACAGAAGGGAGTTGTGAGAATTCAGTGCTTTAAAACCTACACAGCGCCTCCTTAAGTATTCAATAAAGGTTTGCCTGACAGGGTTTTCTGGAGGATGAGGAAAACTGAGGTGAGGTTGAGTTTCCTCAACATGGGAAATTGTGTGGGCGGAGAAACAACCAGGAACAGAAAAACCCTGTTGCTCAGAGAGAAGGTCAAGATTTCCCTCTCACTGCAATGAGGCAAGAGTGCTTCTGGAAGCCCGTCCCTCCGCCTCTGGTAGGTATGTAGGAGCAGGGATGAATCATGCTACCTGACAGAGTGCCAAGCTGGTGGGGGAGGGAAGCAGCTCTTCACTGCATCCTGATGCTCTTCCACATGGCTCAGACCCACCCTGGTACTGTGACCCAGCAGGCTGTCGGGGGTTCTGTGGAAAGGGTGTTAGAACCATCATAAAGCAGAGCCCCTGAACATTTCCGGCAGTCCACAGGTGAAAGGGTCAGTGTCAAAGAATCAGGGCACAAGTGTGCGTTGGGCATGGGTGCAGTGTGACAAGGATTCCTGCATGACACCTTGCCCCCAATGTCTGACATGTTCTTCAGCATCTTTATCTCCTTGGCTTTAAGATACTTCCCAAGAAATGAGGCAGATTCTTCCCAGCTCTGAGGAGAACAGGAAGCTGCCTCGTTCAAAACTCCAAACGTGAAAGACTGCTGAGTTTGTAACGGATCTTTGAATGGAATCACTCAGTAATGCAGTTCACCTTTTGGCTGATGAAATTTACAAAATGGTTTCAATCCCAGTGAAGAGGCACTTCAACCCTACTCACCGAAAAGGATGCATATTACCATAGCAGGCAGCTATCAGGCCAACATCAGTTTTCGGGAATGAGTGTCAGAAAAGAAAGAATTCTAGAGGTTCCAAAGAGATAACATAGCAGGTAAGTTTTGGTGTGTGTGTGTATGTGTGTGTGTGTGTGTGTGTGTGTTTAGGGGCACAGCCAGCATACGCAGGGTTTACTCCTGACTCTATATTCAGGGTTCATTCCTGGTGGGGTCTAGGGGACCATATGGGATGCAGGGATCAAACCTAGGTCATCTTCATATAAGGCAAGCGCCCTGCCTGCAGCACTATTGATGTTCTCTGTCCCCCTAAAATACGAGCTTTGTATACAGCTGATCCAGGTGTGGACAGCACCCAACGCACCCCCAAAAGGAGTTGAGATACTGTTCTTTTAAGAATAGGGTCACTTTTGCAGCACTCTTTACAATAGCCAGAATCTGGAAAAAACCTGAGTGCCCGAGAACAGATGACTGGTTAAAGAAACTTTGGTACATTTACACAATGGAGTACTATATAGCTGTTAGAAAAGATGAAGTCATGAAATTTATATACAGGTGGTACTACATGGAAAGCATCATGTTAAGTGAAATGAGTCAGAAAGAGAGGGATAGACATAAAAATATTGCATTCATCTGGGGAACATAAAGTAACAAAATAGGAGACTAACACCCAAGAATGGCCGAGATAAGTACCAGGAATTTTGCTCCATGGCTTGGAGGACAGCCACACATGGTAGGGGAAAAGGCAGCTCAGATAGAGAAGGGAGCACCAAATAAAGGGTGTTGGGAGGATCCTCCCAGGATGGAAGAAGCATGCTGAAAGTAGACTATAGACCGAACATGATTGCCACTCAATGCCTCTTTTGCAAACCACAACACCCAAAAGGAGAGAACAAAAAGGGAATGGCCTGCCACAGAGGCAGGGTGGGATGGGGGGGATGGGAGGTGGGAGGGATACTGGGATCCGTGGTGGTGGGAAATGGTCACTGGTGGAGGGATGGGTATTTGATCATTGTATAACTGAAACCCAAGCACAAAAATTTGTAAGTCTACAACTGTACTTCATGGTGTTAAATAAAAATTAAAAAATTCAAAAAAAAAAGAATAGGGTGACTTTGTCTCTATATTAACACATTGCCTCTAGCGAAGAGTTTGGAATGTAGCCTGATTCAGACATTCCTTCAAAGATGACATCCCGGAAGGCTATTTTGTAAGCCATGTCCAGATATCTGCTCAAATAGATGTGACTCAGAAAGTTAGGAAGTGGGTCTATCTTTAACGAAGGAGAATCTCCCAGTGGGCTTTTCATTTTAATCATTTGTGTCAGAGGTAAAGATCCCAAACTTCAAACCCTGGTCCTATAGAATCAACCAGTCCAAAGCCACCTCTGGGCAGAAGCCCCTGCAATGTTCAAGAGTTCTTTCTCGACATCTCTGGGCAATGCCTCTTGAGGCGACACTCTTTCCAATCAGTTCCCAATCAGAAATCTTTTTCCCCCTCCTTTTTATTGATTCACTGTGAGGTCTAGTAACAGAGCTTTCATGTTTGAGCTTTGATCATATAGTCATCAAACACCCATCCCTTCACCAGAGGCTCCAGTACACCCCCCCTCCCCATTCCACACCTTCCCCTGCCTGTGTGGCAGACAATTTGCACAATTCTCTCTTTCTCTACTTCGGTTACCTTCGATATTTGAGCCCACCAACACTCACACCTGCCAAAAGTGCAAAGCTAGACAACGCTTTGTATTGCTTGTTAGGGACACAATACAATGTCGCGTGGCAGCCAGAGTGGCCGCATGCTCTAGGAATTCCAAAATTTTAGTAATTAGGGTCTGGAAAGATCGACGCAGCAAGTTGCTTGGGTCTGAGATTCGTTTGTGTGTCTCTAGATCATGGCCGTGCGGGCACTTAAGTGGCCAGGTGTGGGTGTCATCTCAGAGTCCCATCTGGGCAGGGGGAAGGAGAAGGACCAACTCCTCCCCTGTCCTGTGAGGCCTGGCATTTCCTACCACTGCCACTTGTACCTGGAGCTTTTCACTGAGTTCTAGAAGATGGTGGCCACCGACCTGGCCCCAGCTGGAATGGACGAGCGAAAATAGCCCCTGGCAAAGTCCAGAGCCATCTCTGCAGCAAGTTGCTCAGGTCTGAGATCCGTTGGTGTGTCCCCAATCGGAAATCTTGCTGGGAGTGGGAGGGGGAGGATTCTTTCAACTCCGGTTCCCCTGCACATCCCTGAAGCTGCCCTATACTTCTACCTCACAGACCCCCCCCCCCCCCGCTCCTCACGGGAATGGCTCGCTTTCTTGTGCTCTCCTCCAGCTCCCACTCACCTCCTATTTTCCATGATCTCCCTGGAGGCCAAGACCTCAGCGCCTTCAGCTGTTTCTCATGGCAAAGTTTCCCAGCCCCTCTCTTCGAGATCTTCTTGGACATGTTTCAACTGTTAGCATCCCTCTTGAATGGAGATCTCCTGAGGTTGGCACCCGTGAGCATGCATCCCTCTAGAATGGGGATCCCGAGATTGACATCAGGGAGCAAGCATTCCCAGTGACTGCCTGCTTCCCACGCCCTAGATGGGAGCCCACACAGAGAGGCATTTGGTGTTTGGGGCCTTCTCACAATTGAGGCATGAGCTCAGAAATTCAGATCCTGATATTTTCATGTGGTTCCCAAATCCTCTGTCAGATCATACAGGAAGGTATGAAAACAGCAAGGAGGGACTGCATTCCACTCAGGCCTCAGGCCTGTGGAAAGAAGAGATAGTCATCTCTTTGATGAGCTTTCCAAGAGCACAGAAGGATCTAACTTCCTTTTCTTTTTTTTTTAATTTTTATTAGTGAAACATCATGAGGTACAGTTGTGGACTTACAAATTTTTGTGCTTGGGTTTCGATTATACAATGATCAAATACCCATCCCTCCACCAGTGCCCATTTTCCACCACCCGGGTCTCAGTATCCCTCCCACCCCCCCATACTCCCCTTCCCACCTCTTGGACAGTTAGTCAGCAGCAAACTCTCTCACAACACTCCAGTCCTCAGAGAGAGACTTCCCCCACGAACAGCTTCTCACGCCTCTCTCTGCAGGTACCACATCTCAGATGTAAACTCACAAAGTCTGCCCATTTCCCCTCTTCGAAGCAATGTTCCATTTTCAGTATCACTTCGACATATGATGTGTCACACGTGACGACATGAGAGCTGCCCTCCAGAGGCCAAATGTGTTCTCTGCCAAGGACTCAGGAATCCCCTTCGTCTTGTTCTGACAAGAGCTTTCTGATCTCCGAGGCATGCCCTAGGTTCGAGGCTCTCAATATTCGCCCCAAAGAATGGGCAGATCTAATCTTACTATCTAGGCCATGCCTGCCTTGCTTAAGACATGCTATTGGCAAGAAGGATGGAAAATTGTGTGAAACTAAAGTTGAAACATTCCTGGCTGGCCAGGCTGGAACATTCCTTGTCAAAAATGTCTCGTGACAGCCAAACTTTAGGATGTAGCCAGGAGCACTTTTCTTTTTTTTTTTTAATTAGTGAAACACCATGAGGTACAGTTGTACCTCAGTTGACTTACAGTTGACTTACAGATTTTTGTGCTTGGGTTTCAGTCATACAATGATCGAGTACCCATCCCTCCACCAGTGCCCATTCTCCACCACCAATGATCCCAGTATCCCTCCCAGCCCCCAGCTCCACACCCCACCCTGCCCCTGTGGCAGGGCATTCCCTTTTGTTCTCTCTCCTTCTGGGTACTGTGCTTTGCAAAAGAGGCATTGAGTGGCAATCATGTTCGGTCTATAGTCTACATTCAGCATGCATCTCCCATCCTGGAAGGATCCTCCCAATACCCTTTATTTGGTGCTCCCTTCTTTATCTGAGCTGCCTTTTGCCAGGAGCACTTTTCCCTGAGAAAGTCACTGACATTCGAAGTCTTCCTGATCACACATGTACACCTACATACATACACGGGATTCTCGAGGTCGATCACTAAACTGACCGAGAGCACCATTCTCTGCTTTGCCCAATATCAAAATTCCTGGAGGGACCATGATTAAAAGAACCCCAGACCCTTCTCCCTAAAATTGGCATCCCTGTTTTCTGAGTGGTGCTCTTCCCTTTGAATACAAAACTCCTACAGATAGAGGCTTTCTGTTGCATTTCTTGGGCAAAAAAAAAGGGTGGGAAAAGTGTAAGGAGTCCTGGGCCAGTCAAGAGTGGAGAGGGGTTGATTAGGAAACAGGAACAATCTCAGAATGGATTCGCTTGTGGGTCCTCAGTTCTCCTCACAAGAGCAGCAGTGGGGGAAATACAGTGAGGTAAGACTGTCACCATGTCGCTGGGAGAGCTACCTCAAAAGGCTGAGTGCATGCCAGGCAGGATGCAAGGCCAGGTTGAACTCTTGGCACCTACTGACCTCGTAACCACTGGGAGTGGCCCCTGAGTTCCTGAGCAAGCTGGCAGGCTGGGGAAGGCCTTCCAGCATCCCCAGGAGATAATTTTTAAAAAAACAGTAGAGTAAAAGCTTCAGAGATTGGTGGGCCATATGGATGATATCAAACAGCAGGTGTTCCAGAGAACGTCTAAACAATATTTGGAAGCAGCAAAAGAACAGGTGGGCAGCGCAGAAGCACGTCCCCGGAAAGGGCTGTGGGCACTTGGATCTTGTTAGTAAGAGAAATGGGTGTAAAGTGACTTTGTGGAGGTGGATTGGGTGGGGGTAAGCGAGAAAGGGAGTGAGATGGTGTGAGGGAATGGATGGAGCACAGTTCCCTGGGCTGAGTACCCAAGAGTTCAAGTGAAAGACCAAGTTTGATTCTCAACTTTCTGGGTGGGAACTGAACACATTCTGGGGTTCATCCCCAGCAGTTTGCTGTGGAGCAGACCAGACGGGTTCTATGCTGAGAGTTTGGGGCCTGGGGGATCTTGACAGAAGCAAGCAGAGCTCTGGGGGGGGACAACTGTGGAAATCCAGAAGAATCTCTCTAGGCTTGCTTTCAATGCAGTGGGGGCTAATCCATAATTGATTTTATCTGTCTATCAATTCCAGACCTACACTGTATGGGCACCATTCTAGACAAAGCAAATAGACTTGAACCCGGGTTTCTATGACTTGACAGTTGAATGGAAGAAAGACAGGCATTTAGAGCAAATAACCCCAAAGAACCAGACTAGCTACTTGGTCCCAGGACTGTAAAACTAGAATAGGGTATACTTGGTGGCAAGTGATCTCCTTATGAATCTGTTCACTGTTTCATGTTGTGAAGCGCCCCAAGTAGAGTTAGCAAGTAAATGTGGACCTCCATGCTAAAGGTTTGGACCTCACTTCACTAAGAGGCTGCCAGAGGCGACCCTGCATTACTGAGACTGATCTTTCCAAGTCTTCCAAGAAATGACTTGTGACCTCCATGGCATGAACCACATCATTTTCTTGCTAGTACACCATCCTCCCATCTCAAGTTAACCTTCCATCGTAAGTGATCAAGCACTATCATGGAAATCAGAGAAAATGTCATCAGAGAAAGTGTCTCTTGGAGGCTGAGAGCTGGTATGGGGGTTAAGGAGATTACCTGGCACGCAGCCACCCCTGGTTCAACCCCTGGCACCTCATGGTTCCCTGAGCACTAGCGGGAGAAACCCTGGAACACACAGCCATAAAAAGCTCATAAGAATCACCGGATGTGGCCCAAATCCACTCATCCCCCAAAATGTGTGGAAATCACTTGGAAGCAAGACACTGAGATGGATCAACGGGAAACACCCAAGCTCTCTGGGTGAAGAAGGGAAACACAGCCTAGAAGAAAATGTAGAAGTGTCAGCAGGACTATGCCCTGAACCCTTTAGCCCACCCAGAAGATGTCCCACCAATGCACCTTCCCTCCAGTCTACGGGGTTACCATGACTCACTAGCAGGGCATGAGCAAAAGACATTGACCTCAACGAAGAAGCATCGGATTCCCTGGGAATCACAGTGAGTGCTAGCTGCCAAAGAGAAAAGTACGGGATAATCTCGAAGCCTCTTGAGATCTGTCTAGACAGACCACTGAGGAGCGGAAAGAACGTGGCAAGCCCGGTCCATCCAGGACTTACAGCACTGGCCGCTTTGGCAGTCTCACTTTCCTCAGAGCTTGGCCATAGGAACTACAAAGGCCAGGAGGGCCAAGAGGAAACTGGAATTCGGCTTTTGACTTTTTCTATCAACTGCAGAGCAGGGCAATTTCCAATCTCAGAGGAGAGGAAGTGCATCAGGGAAGGCTCTTGACCAGCACAGCTTGGAAACCTGACTTTCAGGGACCCCTGGGGTCTTCCTGCCTGCAGAAAAATTTTAATACCCATTAATTAAAAGTAAAGTAAAGTAAAGGCCCTCCCGTTGATCATCGATTTGCTCGAGCGGGCCCAGTAACGTCTCCATTGGAGACTTTGTTGTTACTGTGTCTGGCATATCGAATATTCTCAGTAGCTTGCCGGGCTCTCCGAGAGGGGCGGAGGAATCGAACTCGGGTCGGCCATGTTGGCTGCTTGCAAGGCAGACGCCCTACCCGCTGTGCTATCGCTCCAGCCCTAACCCATTAATTAATTAATTTTAAATGCAGTAAAATTAAATTTATTAAAAGTAAATTTATTAAAATTAATTTATCTTAATCAATTAATTTTATCTTACAACAAATCTTGGGAGCTCAAAAACAACCCTCTGAGAGAAAATATCAAGAAACTTTCCCCCACCCCCTAGATATAAGGGCATGACAGAGTCGACTCATCCAGAACCCTTCCAGCTTCTCTTTAAAGCCACCCACCCAATTGTTAATCCATCTGTCCACTACCCACTCACACAACCACCTGTCCTCCCATTCACTGACCCATTGAGGCACTTCCTACCACTGACCAAGCATTACCAGATATTCACTGAGGGGTCATAGGGGTACAAGATATACCTCTCTAGGAAGCAAATTTTAATACGGCAATGAGGTACCAATGTCACGGACCACTTTTATGTCACGTGGTAGCAGAGTCTCCTGTCCCCGCACCTGGCTCTCCTCACCGAGGCCCCTTGGAGGGGGGAGGGTTGAGTTTCTCTCCCCCCACCCCGCTCCGAGCAGAGCCATAGCAGCTGAGGACCTCTGGAGCCAGCCACGGCCATGCTGGGACCTCTCTCCACACATTCGGACGGGCCTCATGCATGAAAGAACTGGCAGAGGAACCCAGGCATGCAGGTCCTGGGGCTGAGGTCTCCAAGCCTACTCAGATTAGGACTGGGCCTTCTCCACCCAGACCCCACATCTTCCAGTAGGTAGGCGTCACACCCACCAGCTGCCGCCAGCACCAGGTTGGTCCCATCAACAGCCAAGACACAGAGACTATAAAACCCAGCTCCCGGAAGTGTGCGGCCGCATTCGCAGCCACAACATCTTATTATCTTATTTTTCCTTTGGAGAACCTGGCAGGCTACCAAAAGTATCCTGCCCGCACGGCAGAGTCTGGCAAACTTCCCGTGTCATACTCGATATGCCAAATACCAGTAACAATGATGGGTCTCATTCTCCTAATCCTGAAAGAGCATTGAAATAGCTCTTTTAAAATCTCAGGGCTAGGAAGAAGGAGACGTTACTGGTGCCTGCTCGAGGAAATCGACGAACAACAGGATGATTGTGATCGTGGTGGTAGTAGCTGTTAAGACAGAAAGAACAAGGCCCTATGAGAACGCCCGCCATCTGTGGAGTGAGGGCCAGGCACTTTTCTGAGGGGTCTCTGGGCTGAGATGAAAGGAGAGAGAAGGGAGAATCCTGACAGGATGCACTCTTGATTCCTCAGGGAAATCTACCCACGCCGGATGTAGAACTGTGTTTGGGTCCCTGGGTCTCTGCAGGAGTCAGAGTGTCTAATCTCTCTCAGACCGAGCGTTACTAGGCTTGGGTTCACAGGTGTACAAGACTTTAGGAAACAAATTTTAACATAATGGCAAGCTACCAATGTCATGGATCATGCATATGTCATATGGATCATGAAACTCACTATGTAAGACAGGTAGGTGACATTCAAGATAATCTGAGCTAAAAGGTGACAGAAGTTAGATTTCACCCCTCGAAAGCAGCACAATGTCATCTGGAGAACTCAAATGGTCCCTTTGGGTGCCAGAAATTTTATTCTTTTCTTAGTTTCACTACAAGCGGCCAACATGGCCAACCCGAGTTCGATTCCTCCGTCCCTCTCGGAGAGCCCAGCAAGCTACCAAGAGTATTCGATATGCCAAACACAGTAACAACAAAGTCTCCAATGGAGACGTTACTGGGCCCGCTCGAGCAAATCGACGATCAACGGGAGGGCCTTTACCTTTACCTTTAGTTTCACTAAGTTTGAGGGGACACATCTGGCAGTGTCCGGGATCACCCCTGGGAGTGCACAGGAGATCCAAGTGGTGCCAGGGAGTAAACCAGGGTTGATCACATGCAAGGCAAGTGCTTCAAGCCCCGGAATATCTCTCCAGACCCTGATGCCAGGATCCTACGATTCACAATTCAATAATAATAATAATTCTTAATTATTATTGTGCTGCCACAGAAGGAAGGCGTCAGCTCTTGGAAGCATGCTCCTGTCTTGGCTGAGACGCAGTCTCTTAGCTGCACAGCTGTGGGCTCTGAGAAGGAACGTGGGATGCTGTCTCTCTGTCAGGGACCTGGTGGTCAAGATATGCTTGAGAAAGGGCTTAGGAAAGGCCTGAAAACTCCCCACACCTGTAGGTCCTTTCAGCGTCAGCCTACATGAGAATGGCAGTGTTTGGAGTAGAATCTGGTTCTCATTTCCTGAGGAGCAGATGAAGGCCTGGAGGACAGCCAAGCTTGCTCTCAGGGAGGCCAAGGCCACTTGTAAAATCGCCTGATTTTTGTTTTGCAGCAATGTTTGGGCTTGCCAGGATTTGCTTAATTAGCCAAAAGTAAGGGGACTTTCCTTTATTTTTTTAAATTTTTTTTTTTTTACTTTTTGGGTTAAAAAAAATTACTCTTGGCTCTGCAATCAAAGTAAAAAAAACTTACTCTTGGTTCTGAAATCATGAATTACTCCTCGTGGTGTTCGGGGGACCCTATGGGATGCCGGGCATTGAACCTGGGTCAGCCACATGCAAGGCAAACACTCTCCCCACTGTGCTATCACTCTGGCCCATAAGGGGACTTTTCTAGACCACTTACCCTCTGAGTTTACCAGAGGTGTAGGGAAGACCTTTCCAATAATGCAATCACTTTCCCAGGAACAGAGGTAAGTTACTCAGAAAACAAAACTCCAGAAAGAAAGCAAAAGAGACTTCTCTGCAATAGATAAGAACTAAGTTCTACCACCCAAAGAACCCCACCTCCAGCCCAACTTCTAAGTCATTATTTTTTCCAACTTTATTTGAAAAGTTTTTTAAATTTTCTGTTTTGGGGGCCATACCCAGTGATACACAACTCAGGGCTGACTCCTGGCTCTGCACTCAGGAATCACTCCTGGTGGTGCTCGGAGGACCATATGGGATGCCGGGGATTGAATCCGGGTCAGTTGTGTGCAAGGCAAATGCCATCTCTGTAATACTACTGCTCAGTCCTCAACTTTTTTTTTCATGCTCTAGAATATCCCCTTTCAAAGAAATGTTGAGAGAATATTGAGAGTTTTTTTGTTGTGGATATTGTTGCTGTCCATACCAAGCTTCCAAGTTTGAAAGTTTTTAACTTTTATAGTTTCTTTCATCTTTAATTATAAATTCATGATAGACAAGAGAGTTAAGTGCAGAAGGGGTTCAAATGATCCCATGAACTACATCTTCTCTGCAGAATTCAGAGAACCCCCCCACCCCAGGAGTTTCCAAAAAGGATGAGCTGGGATCCGTCCAGACTGATTTGCACAAAAGTGCGTCATTTGAAAGAGATTCATTCATGAATTTTTTAAATGACTAAGCAAACTTGTATTTCTGCCTTGATTCCGTAGACTCAAAGTAAATTCCATATGAATAAACAATTCTTCCTTCCTTTCGTGTGGATGAGGAGACACGGGATTTTACATTTTCTCTTCCATTTCAATAACTCCCTCTGATAAAACGAAAATCTGGCTTTGTTTCCTCATTGAGCTCTAAGATGAGATGGAAGATACTGGAATAGCAGCAGTATAATTTGAAAGTGACGAGAGGCTTGACTTGTTAGAGTTATGGGGAAACTCCCACCTCTTGGGAAATTGAACCCTGTCTAAGGGTACTGAAGTCCCATCTCTCCTGAGGTCACCGATCTCAGGTACTGAAGGGCCGGCTGGGTCTGTCAACCTGGGGAGGTGAGACAGAACAGAGGCACACATGGAGGCCCAAGCAGGGCCTGGGAGACCCTGTGGCCAGGAGGGTTCAGAGAGGTCTGATGTTTCAGATGAAACTACCCTGAGTGAAGTTAGTGAGACAACCACAGACGACTCCGGAAGTGGGCTAGAGAGGACTCCTAAACTTCCTCTGCCAACCTTCTCGAACTCAGCCCAGTTCCATTCGGCTGGGAAGGCCTGGGTGATGCTCCCTTTTAAGGGGTGCATCTAGGGACAGGTTTAAGACAAGAACCAGAGATATGTTTGTAGATGAAGTAACAATTTACACCAAGTTTATCTTTGATTTTAGAACAAGGACAGGGGCTGGAGCGACAGCACAGTGGGTAGGGTGTTGGCCTCGCATGAGGCCGACCTGGGTTCGATTCCCAGCATCCCATATGGTCCTCCGAGCACTGCCAGGGGTAATTCCTGAGTGTAGAGCCAGGAGTAACCCCTGTGCATCACCAGGTGTGACCCCCCCAAAAACAAAAAAACCAAAAAACCACTCATGTTCAACTTTTGCATATTAGTTACATAGTTACGGGGACATCAAACTCTGAGCCAGCTATCCTGTGGAATTCTAATAGGATATTTGAAATCAACAGCTAATGAAATGACACCTCTTTAAATGTGATGATCAATCTTATCACTATTTTAATAACAACATTCACCTATGTAGAGCAAACCTTTTTTCCTCATTCAGACAAAGCCAGTGGGAGGAGGAGATTAAAGGTCTAAATTTGGAGATACCCAGAATTCTTGAATGCTAAGTCATTGCCTATCTAATTTACTTCCTGATGACTTGGCCTAAAATGTATTATGATGGAAATGTGACACGATCATTTATAAGGAGATCTATGATCACAGTTTACTGCACTGAGAGTCAGAAGACAATGTTGGCTTGGCTGGCCTGGTTCTGTCTAGCCTCCTAGACCTCAATTGAGCACAGCTCATGGGTAGTGAAGAGTCACATTTTACTGTTGGGAACAGCAGGTGCCAGGCCCGGGAGGCAGATGAAAAATTGTCTCCAATTTTTAAGAAACGAAACTGGTTTTCATTAACCACCAAGGAATATTTCCCTCAAAAGACTCAACTTTGGGTGTCGTCTTAAAATTCCAAATTATTTGGGAGCAGTAATACAGTGGGTAAGGTGCTCGCATGCATCCAACCTGGGTTCAATTCCCAGCAGCCCACATGGGGCCTGAGCCCACCAGGAGTGGCCCCCTAAGCATAGGGATATAAATCCTGGGTATTACTGTGTGTGGCCGAAAAGGAAAAAAGGAAAAACATCCAAATTCTTTGGTTCAATTTTTTTCCCTAAAATACATATCAACAAATAACAATGATTTTTTTAAATCTCAATCATTTGGGTCTTAGGATTATACTGTTCAGTCTTTTAGACCCAAGAACCACAAGTGTTTATAACTTATTAATTTCCATTCAAACTGGTCTTGCTTAACTTAGTTTTTTGGGAGATTTTGGCCATTCTGTTTAAGGGGGCAGAAATCCACTTCCCAGAAAACAATGATCTTGTGGCTGTTCTGGCATCTTCGACTGGTCTTTCAGCTGTGAAATCCCAAGGATTTGAAGAACCTATTAGTGAGGGTTACAGCAAGTATGCAGAACAACGACCCACTTACAATTCATAAAGAAAAAGACTAAATGTGACCTAAGAGAACACAAAGGAGACAGGGAATTTCGAGAGACACAGCAATGCAGAATGCGCCCAGGCTCAATCCCTGGCAGACCGTCGTCTGCCGAGCACCAGAAAAGGAACTCCTGGCTCTCAGGAAACTAGAGCAAGCCAGGAGTGAGCCCTGGGCACTACTGGCCCCAAAACAAAAACAAGGAGAGAGAACCAGTAGTTTATTTAGAAAAATAATTGGGAAAAGCACGGGACAAGAAACCAAGACAACCAATGCTAACAAAGATGTGTTAATGGGCTGAGTAAAACTTTCTCAAAAGCAACAACAGAATTCCCAGAAGCTCAAAGAGTTATGACCCGACAAACCTAACAGTTAACAATAAACTTTCCCGCAGGTCTTTCTCCATTCAACGATTTATTTCTTGTGACTAAATAGCTCATTCCGCATTTCAGTTTTAATAACTTTTCCCTAAGTGGAGATGAAGGCATTCAGCTCTAAAAGATTGGGAAAGGAAGGAGAGGGTCTTCAAAATTTCCTAAGAAAACCACAAAAGCGAACTCAAGGCAACTGATTCAAGGAAAGAGTTCGTCTAATAATGGCAATAAAAGAACGCAATCCTTTCTGATCAGAGAATTAGATGCTTTGACAAGTCCTGAACTCTGGTTTCCCAGAAATGAGTGGATATACCTCTGGTAAATTTCAAAATGAGTCAGAAAGAGAGGGACAGACAGAAAGATTGCACTCATTTGTGGAATGTCAAGTGACAGAAGGGGAGACTAACACCCAAGAACAGTCGAGATAAGTACCAGGAGGATTACGCCACAGCTTAGAAGTCGGGCTCGCATGCTGGGGGGAAAAGGCAGCTCAGATAGAGAAGGGACCAAGAAAAGGGTCATAGGAGGGCCTGCTCGGGATGGGAGAGGCGTGCTGAAAGTAGACTACAGACCAAAATGATAGTCACTCAACACCTCTACTGCACACCACAACACCCAAAAGGAGAGAGGACAAAGGGAATGCCCTGCCACAGAGGGGGGCTGGGGTGGAGGGGACGGGGTGGGGTTGGTGGGAGGGATGCTGGGACATTGGTGGTGGAAAATGGACACTGGTGGAGGGATGGGTACTTGACCATTGTATGACTGAAACACAAGCATAAAAGTTTGTGAGTCTGAGGGTCCTCCCAGGGTGGGAGAAGCATGCTAAAAATAGTCGATAGACCAAACATGATTGCCACTCAAAGCCTCTCTTGCAAAACACAGTACCCAAAAGAAGAGAGAGAGAGAACAAGGGGGAATACCCTGCCACAGAGGCAGGATGGGACGGGGGGGGGGGGGGGATGAGGGTGGGGTGGGGGATGCTGGGACCCATGGGGATGGATGACGGGCACTGGTGGACGGATGGGCACTTGATCATTGTATAACTGAAACCCAAGCACAAAATTTGTAAGCCTATAACTGTACCTCATGGTTTTTCACTAATAAAAAAAGAAAAATAAATAAATAAATAAAAAGTTTGTGAGTCTGTAACTGTGCCCCATGGGGATTCACTAATAAAAAAAAATTTTTTTTAAAAAAGCATCACTTCGAGATAAGGGCCACATGGAGGGCTGACTCCACAGCTCCCGGAGAAGGCACCAGCTTCCAAAAAGAACCGAGATCACCGGGAAGTCCCAGATGGGGGAGGCGCCGCATCCCGCCTCCCCCAGATGGAACCCCGGTGACCAGAAGCCTCCACAAGCATAGCTCGAGTATGCGGGAAGTAGGACTTCTCCTCCAAACCGCCGGGACCTTCCCGGCTGCCAAATTACCTCTGATCCCGGAAGTCACGTCCACGGCCCGCCCCGCAGCGCTATCTTCACAGCACACAGCCGTACAGAGAGACCCCATGGAGGGCTGGCTCCACAGCCCCCGGAGAAGCCAAAAAGAGCCGAGATCACCGGGAAGTCCCAGATGGGGGAGGTGCCGCATCCCGCCTCCCCCAGATGGAACCCCGGTGACCAGAAGTCTCCACAAGCATAGCGGGAACTAGGACTTTTCCTCCAAACCGCTGGGACCTTCCCGGCTCCCAATAACCTCTGATTCCGGAAGTCACGCCCACAGCCCGCCCCCCAGGGCTATCTTTACAGCACAAAGACGTACAGAGAGACCACACGGAGGGCTGGCTCCACAGCTCCCGGAGAAGCCAAAAAGAGCCGAGATCACCGGGAAGTCCCAGATGGGGGAGGTGCCGCATCCCGCCTCCCCCAGATGGAACCCCAGTGACCAGAAGCCTCCACAAGCATAGCTCGAGTATGCGGGAACTAGGACTTTTCCTCCAAACCGCGCGGCCGCTTATGTGGCTGCACGACATCTCTATATATACAAAGTGATCAATGGGAAGTAAATCACCCAACGTTTCTCCCTGAAAATCAAAGTTAAGTTTGGAGCACGGCCACAGCCCCAGAAACACAAGGACTTAATGCAGAACCCAGCAGCTTGGAGCAGAAAAGTGAACGGACTATGCGTTAATCCAGGCCATCATGTCTGCCCGGAGGGGAAAGGGTGTTGCCCCATTCGCCCTCTCTTCTCTGGAAAGAAGGATGGCGGCCGCATGGGAGCCTTGTGGACAGCAGGTATGACCCGGGGGTGTGGGGGCGACTAAAACCTCATGGGAAGGGGGGCGTTCCGGTCTGTCCTTCACGCCCTACCGAGGCCACCAGTTGCCCCCCACGAGCGGCTCTCCAGCACGGCCACGACTCCAGAGCACAGAAACCAATCTCTTAATTATCTGACTCTCAGTAGAAATACTTCCAGGGTTAATTAGCAAAATCGCGGAAATCCAAAACCAACATTTAATTCTTGAACCCAGCTGTAGAAAGCGAATCACTTCACAATGCTTTCTCAGCATGTCTGATTTGGGGGGAGGGGGTAAACTCTAAATAATAGTGGTGAATCTTTTATTGAAACAATGAATCTAATCAAAGCAGATAGAGTGTCAACTAGAATTCATCTGCCTCGCAGGCATTGGGAGGGGTGGGGGTGGGGTTTTATTGGGGTTCTTTGTGGTAAAAGGTAAAGGTAAAGGCCCTCCCGTTGATCGTCGATTTGCTCGAGCGGGCCCAGTAACGTCTCCATTGGAGACTTTGTTGTTACTGTGTCTGGCATATCGAATACTCTCGGTAGCTTGCCGGGCTCTCCGAGAGGGGCGGAGGAATCGAACTCGGGTCGGCCATGTTGGCCGCTTGGAAGGCGAACGCCCTACCCGCTGTGCTATCGCTCCAGCAGTAATGGTAAAGGGAAAGGTGTTTGATATTTGCATGACTGAGACCTAAACCTGAAAGCTTTGTAACTTTTCCCACAGTGATTCAATAAATAAATAAATTATAAAAATTAAAAATAAAAGCATCACTTCATTATGTGGTCTCTAGTTCAAAATTAATGTCAGCGTTGGGCTGAAAGGCCTTTCCCAGGATCCAGAGAAATAGCTACAAACACATGTTATTATCTTTGTATGACATGAGATATATTACAAAACAATACATCACATGTTCACTTCCATTCCAAGTGTTATCACATCAATAGACCCTTCTGAGTGTGTGCCAATTTCTTTCTTTCTTTCTTTCTTTCTTTCTTTCTTTCTTTCTTTCTTTCTTTCTTTCTTTCTTCTCTTTGGATCACACCTGGCAATGCACAAGGGTTACTCCTGGCTCTGTACTCAGGAATTACTCCTGGCGGTGCTCGGGGGACCCTATGGGATGCTGGGAATCGAACCCTGGTCAGCTGCATGCAAGGCCAATGCCCTCCCCGCTGTGCTATCACTCCAGCCCAGCTAATTTCATTTTGGTTAGAGCCAGTGGATTTTTGTTAAATTTTAAAACTCAAATCAATATTGTCACATGACTCCCATGAAATATCATTAGACACTGATATCTTCAATGAGCTTAAAAACATAATCCAGTTAATCCAGTTACTGAAGGGACTGCCATCTCATTTCAAATAGATTTTCCCACGTGAACCCTCTAGGATGGAAAGAGTCGGCAAACACGGCAACCCAAGAGTATAGGGAGATGGGAGATGCCACTATTTCATAGCCTGGTCTTTTCCATTCTCTTAAGATGCTTTTTTTCTTAAAGGAAAGGCATCATGCAATTTCCTATGTGCATCTTTCAAAAATAAAGCAGATATTTATCTAGGCACAGATATGCACTTCATTAAAGTGTATTTCTATAAACCCAAAGGCCATACAAAACTTGATAAAATCCCCTCTTATCTAGTCAGGGCTTCAGAAACCCTTTCTTTCTGGACAACTTGTGCTTTGGACCTTGAAGGAGCGCCTGCCCAGTCAGGGACAGAAGAATAGCCACGGGGTGCTTAGTACACGTCCCAGAAAGGACTTTTTTAAATTATTTTTTATGTAGGAGTACTGCTATTTATTCAGCCACTGATTAGCTGATTGAATTATGCATGAACTCCACCTTACTTTTTTTTTCATTTTTTATAATTTTATTTATTGAATCACCGTGAGAGCAGTTACAAAGCTTTCGGGTCTAAGTCTCAGTCATACAATGAAACACCCGTACCTTCACCAGTGCCCATTCTCCACCCCCAACAATCCCAGTATCCCCCCATCCCACACCCTCCCCCTACCTGTGGGGCAGATGATCTCCACATTCCTCTCTCTCTACTTTGATCACATTCGATATTTCGACACCAGACCCACCATTATTATTTGAGATTTTACCCCAACACTCAGATCTGCTGAAAAGGCAACAGTAGACAATTTGTATTCTATTGCTGGTTATGAAGAACATATGATGCATCCTTCAGAGGCCACTGGACAGTCAGGTTTGGGCCCGCAGTGACGAGACATTTTGGGCCTCATGGGATGGGGGTGGAGCCGGGCTTGACCTCCCCACCCCAATGAGACCCCAAGTCATCGCCCATGAACGGCCTCTCTGGCTCCTGATCAAGCTGCTTAACGGCCATGATCCCAGAGACCCAAAAAGGACTTTTCCTAATGTGTGTTATCCCAGAGTGACATCTGTCCTCTCCCAATAAGCAAAGCCACTTGCCCCAGGCAAGTTTTCGAGTTTTCGTGGATTGCCTAGAGTAGGCACCAGTAACATCTCCCTCGTCCTAGTCCAGAGAATTTTTTTAAAAAGTGCCATATTCAAGGCTCTTTTAGGGTTAGGAGAATGGGACCCATCATTGTTACTGGTATTTGGCATATTGGGTACGCCACGGGGAGTTTGCCAGACTCTGCCATGTGGGCAGGTTACATTTGGTAGCCTGACAGTTTGTCCAAAGTAAGAATGAGATAATAGGATGTCGCGTGGCCGCAAATACAGCCGCGCGCTTCTGGGATCTGGTTTTTATAGTCTCTGGGTCTTGGCCGTTGATGGGATTACATGGCGCCAGGGGGCCAGTTGGTGGGTGTGACTCCTGCCTACTGGAATATGGAGGATCTGGGTGGAGGATGCTCAGCCCCGATCCGAGCAGGCTTGGAGATCTCAGTCCTGGGACCCGCATACCTCTGTTCCTCTGCTGGTACCTTCATGCTTATGGAGAGTGGTCTCAGCATGGTGGTGGCTGGTTCATACCACCCTGAACGCGCCCAATCTCATCTGATCTCGGAAGCTAAGCAGGGTCGGACCTGGTTAGTACTTTGAGTTTTAGGTAGAAAAATTTAGTGTATATAAAAGCTCTGATGATTATATTCCTATCATTAATAGCTTTATTTTGCAGAAGCTTTAACTGATCCAACTGAACAGAAAACACTCCAGTGGGGAGATGTGGTCCCTTATCCCAACACCCCGGAGGGGAGACGCCTGCTGGAGACGCCTCCTCAAGGAGACAGGCTCCCAGCTCAGGCTGCTCTTCACCACACACACACACACACACACACACACACACACACACACACACACACACGGCTTTCAATGCCGAGTTTCACTTTCAAATGTCAGAGCTTCTCTTGACAAAAATGCACGCTCCAGGGCTCCAGGGGCTGGAGCGATAGCACAGTGGAGAGGGCGTTTGCCTTGCACCAACCGACCCGGGTTCGATTCCCAGCATCCCATATGGTCCCCCGAGCACCGCCAGGGATAATTCCTGAGTGGAGAGCCAGGAGTAACCCCTGTGCATCGCCGGGTGTGACCCAAAAAGCCAAAAAAAAAAATGCACGCTCCATCAACTGCCCTGGCTTATAAAAGTCTCATCATTCGCCCTGAGAGATCTCTAATCTTTTCTCCAGGAAACAGTCATAGCAAACCTCTCCTGGGCACTACTTTAGTAATAGGAAATGCATAGTGCTACTTACAAACTTCTCATGACTCAAAATTGGCCAAGAATTAACCATGTTTTGTTCTCAGTTTTGGTGTTTTTATTGTGTGTGTGTGTGTGTGTGTGTGTGTGTGTGTGTGTGTGTGTGGTGGGGGGCAGTGGGGGACTAATATCATCAAGACCCAGAAAATGTCACCGCAGGGCAGGGGGGAGGGCTCAGAGGGCTGGAATTCATGCCTCGTGGGAAAATGGCCCCAAATTCAATCCCGGGCACCACAGGCCCTTTCCCTAGCCCGAGACCACAAGGCATGGCCCGTTGGTCCCCCAGCACTGAACCATTCAGATCAATCGAATGACTGAGTATGGGCGAAATTGCTCCTGGGTCCCCTGCAAGCCTCTTTCTCTTCCTCTTCCTCTTCCTCTTCCTCTTCCTCGTCCCCTCTCCCTCTCCCTCCTGAATCTTTGCACTTACATCTTCTCCAAGAAAATTTGAAACACAAATTGCATTTGCATTAAGGCCAAGCCCAGGGGGATTTGGTGGCAGGAAACCACCACTTTTGTCACAGGAGTGGTGTATTTTTTTTTCCTTTTGGCTCTGCACTCAGGAATTACTCCTGGTGGTGCTTGGGGGACCCTATGGGATGCCGAACCCGGGTTGGCTGCGTGCAAGGCAAGTGCCCTCCCCGCTGTGCTATTGCCCTGAATAAAACTGTATTCTCACTGCTCCTGACTCCCCTGCAGGGACCATGACGCAGACTTAAGCAGCAGTGTTCTGTTCCAAAGAGACGGAGTACTGCCCTGGGACTGCCTCCCTTCATCTTGCCTTCGGGGAAGCAGAAACATCCTCCCCTGAAGCCCAGGATGCCCAAGTGAAGGGCACAATGGAGGAGACAAGAATCCCCCCAGACATCCTTTCTGGGTTTTGCTAAGTTATTTTGGGAATCCTGCTGATAAGAACTGTGTCGACGTCTAGGACAAGGAGTGACTGTCTTGGATTAGTTTTTGTTGTGTTTTTTTGTTCGTTTGTTTTTTGGGTTTTTTCTTTTTGGGTCACACCCAGCGATGCACAAGGGTTACTCCTGGCTTTGCACTCAGGAATTACTCCTGGCGGTGCTCAGGGGCCTCATATGGGATGCTGGGAATCGAACCCCGGTCAGCCACATGCAAGGCAAAAGCTCTACCCGCTGTATTATCGCTCCAGCCCCTTGGATTAGTTTTATAACTACTGTTTCCATCTAACAAATGGGCTCAAATTACAAATTAAAACTAAAAACGAGTTATCGCTAGTTAAAAACACACACACGTCCAACTTCTGTGTATCATAAGGATCACCTTAGAATTTTCCAAGGCTTCATTTATACATGATTACTTAAGTCCTTAAAGTTCTTAAGAAAGTTGGATGCTGTGTTTGGGGACCATTTTTGTTGTACTTGTTTGCAAATATTCACTTATGTTACCATTTTTGTTTTTAAATATGGATTTTTTCCATTTACTAAATAATACTTTAAGACTTATAGTATTATATTTGTCTCAGAAAATCAACCAAAATAAATTGGTAGATATTGAAGTGTCTAATCAACCATCTTCTCTTATACTATGAAATTTTAGGCAACCCGAAATTTAAAAACACAGTTCAAAGGGGCAGAACACATGCTTTGTGTGGGGGTGGGGGACAGTACTGTCCCTTAACCACAACCAGCAGGGTACCACTGAGTGAAGTCCAAACAAGAATGGGGTGGGGGGGTAGTGTAACCTATTTTCACAATACATAAATCTATTTCTGACATTTATGACATAAGTAATTGTGAGAAATCATACTTTAAAAAGAAAAGAAAAACTTCCAGAAGGAACAAATTCCCCATTTGTCTCCTTTTGTGTCAAACATTTTTTTTAAAAGAATGTTATGTTTAGAAAGCTATTCTAACACTAGAATAAAAAATAAAAGTGTTTAGGTCATGTTTCATGTTTTACTGGTTTGGTTTTACAATAATCAGAGACCATATTACAACCATCATCCTAAACACTCCATAACTCATGCTACCCACCTTTTGTCAACAGATGATTTTGTTTTCTTTTTGGGTCACACCTGAAGATGCACAGAGGTTACTCCTGGCTCGGCACTCAGGAATTACCCCTGGCGGTGCTCGGGGGACCATATGAGATGCTGGGAATCAAACCCGGGTCGGCCACATGCAAGGCGAATAAATGCCCTACCCGCTGTGCTGTGCTATCACTCCAACTCCAACAACAGATGATTTTCAACATGTGTAACTGTCGCTGTGTAATCCCATCAACGGCCAAGACCCAGAGGCTATAAAACCCAGCTCCCGGAAGAGAACAGCACAGAGTCTCCTGTCCCTGTGCCTGGCTGTCCTCGCTGGGGCCCCTTGGAGGGGGGCGGGTTGAGCTTCCCTCCCCGCTCCGAGCAGGGCTCCAGCAGCTGAAGACCTCCAGAACTAGCCACCACCATGCTGAGACCACTCTCCACATGCATGAAGGTACAGGCAGAGGAACAAAGGTATGTGGGTCTCGTGACTGAGATCTCCAAGCCTGCTTGGATCGGGGCTGAGCATCCTCCACCCAGATCCTCCACATTCCAGTAGGCGGGGGTCACACCCACCAACTGTCCCCCCCCCCCCCCCCCGCCGCCCCAGCGCCGTGTAATCCCATCAATGGCCAAGACCCAGAGACTATAAAACCCAGCTCCTGGAAGTCCGCAGACATCTTACTATCTCATTCTTTGGACAACCTGGCAGGCTACCGAATGTAGCCTGCCCACAGGGCAGAGTCTGGCAAACTCCCCGTGGCGCCCCCAATATGCCAAATACCAGTAACAATGATGGGTCTCATTCTCCTAAAGAGCCTTGAATATAATCTCAGGGCTAGGATGAAGGAGACGTTACTGGGGCCTGCTCGAGGCAATCGACGAACAACAGGATGATCATGATCATAACTAGATGAAAACTTTTATGAGTGCAACTAGATTAAAAAGTCGCGAGGGCTGGAAGTTTCTACTTTTGATCGATATTCTGATCTGGCCAATTATTTTCAACCCTTTTTAGAAAATCATCTACCACCGATATGTCCATACTTACACCACCATTTCAGATTTTAAACACACACACACACAAAAAAAAAAAATTCCAATGCTCCATGTGTCTTAAAAGATTTCTCACATTAACTGTGACATTTAGGATTTTCCTGAAAAGGTGTCACAGTCACCTACTCATCAGAAAGTCGGGTTCTGATTATCCCTGAAGCTCGGATGCGTCTGCCCATGGAATGCCATGACCTTTTGAATAGCAGCCTCAGAGAAAAACTTCTCCTGGAACCTCTCTCATCCCCCGACTCCCAGTAAACGTCCCATCCTCTAAATGGGAAACTTGTCAGGGCTGCCTTCGTCACCCCCCCAGTGCCACCTCCCTAGTCATTTTGAAAATGACAGTTATTAGTGCCAGTGGTGTGGGAATACCCCAGTTCCCAGAATCACAGTGCCTATTAGCATTAGCGGTGTCTTCCTCCTCCTCCTACTGGCAAGAGGAGAAGAAAGGTTAGCAAGGGGAGAGCGAGAAAAACTCATCTCAGGAGTCAGGCTATTCAGGACCTTCCAAGGAGACCTGAGAGTCAGATCAGGCCCAGAAAATTGAGCAACTATGAGCGGGCAAGTGGCATGGGACGAGAGAAAGCATGGAAGGCAGAGGACTTCTAGATCCAATCCTGTACGGCACCCAATCTGTGCCTTCGGGACCGCTTTCTCATGGATCTTCTCAAAAATTCCACAGTAGCTAAACAGTCACATTCCCAGTATCGTGAAAGGACAAGCCAGGCAGGAAGGCTGGACTGCTCTGGGGGTGGGCAGGAGGGCAGTGGTGTGGCTGGAGGAACTGAGTCTCCTGTGAGGAGAACGCTGAGGAACTGATACACAAGATTCCTGGAAGCACTGCTTGGAGGCTTCTCCAGGGAACAGAGGCACCCTCATGCTCCTGGCATGGAGTAGCAATCAGTATTGAGAGTTACTACATGATTTAAAATGTCCAGCTTTCCACGAAAAATTACAAGAAAACCAGGAAATCGTGAAAGACACAGGAGTCAGAAGCAGGCAGTCGAAGCAACCTTGACACAGACCAGATAAACTTATCAGAGCTTCAAAGCAGATACACCAATGATGTTTTTCTAAAAAAGTTATTTGTAGGGGGTGGAGCAATAGCACAGCGGTTAGGGCATTTGCCTTGCATGCAGCCGACCCGGGTTCGATTCCCAGCATCCCATAGGGTCCCCTGAGCACCGCCAGGGGTAATTCCTGAGTGCAGAGCCAGGAGTAACCTCAGTGCATCACCAGGTGTGACCTGAAAAAAAAAAAGGGCTGAAACTGAGGACAAAACTTCTTAAGAAAGAATCTTAAAAATTGAGCAAAATTGTCCTTCAAAGATGAAGATAAAATAGCTATCTTGATTTTATGAAATTCAGTTTTAGCAACTTACTGACCAATCTGCCTAATGAAAAAGGAGAGTTCACCCGCTAGAATCAATTGTCATTAGGAAGTAATTCAAATCCTTATAAAAATAAACAAAAATCAGAAAGTTCTGAGATCTGAGTCTTAGATCAACAACAGATAGAGCTCAGGCCTGTGCATAAGAGGCCTCGATTAGACCCCACCATCCTGGAGAAAACAACAGCCCTGGAAAATTACAATGTGAAGTATGGAATTTATTCTAATCCTGATTTAACATTTAATTGGTGATACAGTGTATATAATTGCACTAGAAGGTGTGTAGCATTAAAGATGTGACTTAATTGACAATAAAAATGCTGCTGATTAAAAAAAAAAAAGGAACCACACAGAGACCTGATCCATGCAAACAAGTGGGTTTGAAATCAGAAATGAACAAGATTATTGTAACAAGGGCTTTATAAGCTTGTTCTCTATTCTGTAACTAGCTTCCTTAATAAGATCAGATACAGTAATAACTAGAATGCTGTTGTATAGTGTGTCGCCTAGTAATTAAAGAGGAAGAAGTAAATGATCTTCATAAGAGTAAAGTTTCAATTAAAGTTGGTATAAATTTAGAGTTAATTTTGTTAAGAGCACACTGTTTCAAAAACATATTGTAAGCTCCAGGGCAACAACTAAGATAACAATTCCAAGAAAATTATTTTTAAAAACGTAAATGTTGGGGCTGGAGTGATAGCACAGCGGGAAGGGCATTTGCCTTGCATGCGGCCAACCCGGGTTCAATTCCCAGCATCCCATAGGGTCCCCCGAGCACCGCCAGGAGTGATTCCTGGGTGCAGAGCCAGGAGGAACCCCTGTGCATCGATGGGGGTGGCCCAAAAAAGAAAAAAAATGTAGATGTTACATTAAAAAAATACAGGAGGAACAGAGAGGAGATAAATAAAACAAGAAAAAGGGGTAAATACAGCCATATGATAATACTCAACGTAAACAAGTAATTCAACATTTAATGGACCAACTACTTCAATCAACATGTACAGAGCCCCGCACCCCTACTCAAAGCTTGTAAATGGGTGGATTGTTGGGGGTGGGGGGTTGGCCACACCTGGGGGTGTTCAGGTTTCACCCCTGACAGCTACTCAGGAATCCCACCTGTGGGGGCTCAGCAGAATATATGAGGTGACTAATATCAAACAGGCTGCCTGTGTACAAGTCAAGTGCTTTAACCCAAGGACTATCTCTCTGGCCCCTAAATGACTTAATTTTTCTTTAAAACATAAGAATTAAATCTTGGGGCTGGAGCAATAGCACAGCGGGTAGGGCGTTGGCCCTGCATGTGGCCGACTCAGGTTCGATTCCCAGCATCCCAGAGCATCCCCTGAGCACCGCCAGGGGTAATTCCTGAGTGCAGAGCCAGGAGTGACCCCTGTGCATCGCTGGGTGTGACCCAAAAAGCAAAATAAATAAATAAATAAATAAATCTTTATAAAGATGTTTAAAAAAATAAAACAAATCACTGTTTTGGGGTTTTTTTTTGTTTGTTTGTTTGTTTGAAGTGCCAGGGATCACACACCCATGGCAGATGATCTATTGAACTGCATCACCAACTGCAACAAATTGTTAACCGGATCTTCGATAGCAATGAAAACTTTTGCTCTGACCTCTTACCATGCGTCTGATTTAAATATACCCAACTCCCCAGAGTCCCACTCCTCCTAATCTCTCCCCTTGCTCCCAAACCCCACCAGGAAACACATACTCGGTTATCCTGGAACAGAGGCGGCCTTCGGAGCAGAGTTCCTTTGTGAGAACGTTCCCAGGAGCTGCTATCAAAACAGCAAGGCAAGATTCGAGATCGATGATGGGGCCGTGGGGTAAACAGAGGAAAGGGCGAAGACACATGGATTTGGGGCACGGAGAGCCCAGGACAGATTTCCCTGGCTGAAAGAACTTCAGAAGAGAAAACACATCCATTATCTTTGGGGAGCCTCATCCAGCTTTTAGACCTTCAGCATCCCTGCAAATGGCTGCTACCCACCTGCCTTCCAGGGCTTTCACTCCCCACCCAAGGACAGGGAAACTCTCACATTCTCTTGTGTCCTTGGCCAAAATTGAGCACATTGGCTGGGGTGGAATGTGACAGCCGGGACCCAGGTTTTCTCCTAGGGTGACTCAGAACATAAAAATTGCTTTACAGAGTACAGCGGTTTTACAGAGTGCCTGGCCTTCAAGTCACCACTGAAGATGCAAGGGCTAGGTGGGGCTGAGGTCAGGGAGGGAAAGGGAGGAAACAGTATGACCCAAGGGAAGTCCCCCTCTCTGCCTCTGCCTGTCTCTGTCTGAACTATTCGTTTAAGTCAGGGCCATCGTAGGGTGCTTCACACACAAAGTCACAAAAGTCACTCGAATGCCTTTTTTTTCCTTTCTGCTTTTTGAATCAGACCCAGTGATGCTCAGGGCTTACTCCTGGCTCTGCACTCAAGTTACTCCTGGCGGTGCTCGGGGGACCATATGGGATGCCGGGGATCGAACCTGGGTCGGCGGCCGCGTGCAAGACAAGCGCCCTCCCTGCTGTGCTATCACTCTGGCCCCTGAGCTGGAAGGTAACATAATGAGTTAGATCAGCAAAATCCCATGAGTCAGGAAATATAAACTAATATCTTGGGCAGAGTTCAGGCAGCTTGGATAAATAAATTTGGACTTGCCCTTCTTACAAAATGCCGGAAACTCAAAAAACTCCCGAAGGAGTTTTCAAAAGCTATTATATGTGCGATTTGAAGTCAGTTCACACTTCATTTGACTCCAGTGGAATCTTTTTTTTTTTCACTTTATTAAAATACTAAGTTTAGTTCACATGTATATTTTCGTCTCACGATCATTCCCATCTGTCTGGCCAACTCTGCTACTATGTCCTATCATAATATTCCATACATACTTAAAAACCAAGCAAAAGGGTGGCCTTCCATCTTTAAAAACTAAACAAGCATTTTGGACACACATTCATGGCAATGGAACCTAGACAACATTTATCAGACATGGCAGGGAAAGTTCTCACTCTGCATTATGAAAAGAACAGCCAGATATCAACTCCTACAGGAATGAAATAAGACAGAAAAATTTTTAACAAGCTTTTCCTTAAAGAGACTTCCTCCACTGCCAGAGATCTTGAATCGCCTCCTGGTCGGTCACCCGGAAGCAATTCTTCACGTAGTTGAAGAACTTGGCTTCCACTTTGGGACGAGAACCACCTTTTTCTATACTTGCTTGCAATTTTGCCTTAATGTGTTCTACAGAAGTGGGTCCTTTCAGTGTTTTAAGAGTTTTCTCATGTTTTTTTTTTTTAAGATTCTTGATCTTTTGATCTTGAGCTTGATGGTTTTGAGTCTTTTCCATTCTGGTTTGACCTTTGTGCATTTTTGGTTGGAGTATCTTGTTTATTACGTATTCACTACCAGGATCTTATCATTCTACAATGAAGTGATCATTGATGTCAAGAGAGGGGGTTGGCAGGGTGATACTATTTCACTGAAATTCTTCAGTGCCACCCTCGAGAACATCCATCATGGGACGACTGGAATGGGAAGGAATGGGAGTGAAGATAGACGGTCGGCAACTACACCACCTCCGCTTTGCTGATGACATCATTCTAATAACACCAAACATTAGCCAAGTGGCACAAATGCTGGCCGTCTTTGACCGTGAGTGTGGAAAGGTCGGACTACCTTGTGAGACTGAATCTCACAACGACAATGTTTATGAGAAACAGCCTCATTCCTGACGCTCCATTCGCTCTCAACGGAACCACCATCTCCGAATGCAACAGTTATATATACCTAGGTCGAGAAATCAACATGATGAATGACCTGGCACCTGAGTTGCGCAGGAGGAAGAGAGCGGCTTGGAATGCCTTCAAGAGCGTTGAAGAAATAATTAAGAGGACAAAGAACCTCCAGCTACGAGCACATCTCTTCGATTCCACTGTTCTTCCTGCATTAACATATGCCTCAGAGACCTGGACCCTACAAAAACAGGATGAGAACGCTATTCGGGTCTCTCAAAGAGGAATCGAAAGAACTATGCTTGGAATATCACGATTCACTCAAATGAGAGATAGAATCCGGAGTTCTGATCTTCGTCAACGCTCAAGAATCAGGGACGCTGTCTCATTTGCCAAGACATCAAAAATCAGATGGGCTGGACACATAATGAGGTTTACAGACAGCCGCTGGACTAGAGCCATTACTGATTGGATTCCACGGGACATCAAAAGATCACGTGGACGCCCACCTATAAGATGGTCAGACTTCTTCATCAAGACCCTACATGATCGGTTTGAGGCTCTGCATGTTCCTAGAACGAACAGATACCATTGGGCTACGCTAGCACGCAACCGGGATGAATGGAGACGTTACTGGCACCCGCTCGAATAAATCGATGAATAACGGGGATTAAGTGATTAAGTGATTAAGTGATATATTTGCTTGAGCGGGCCCAGTAACGTCTCCATTGGAGACTTTGTTGTTACTGTGTTTGGCATATCGAATACGTCACGGGGAGCTTGCCAGGCTCTGCCGTGCGCGTGAGATACTCTCAGTAGCTTGTCGGGCTCTCCGAGAGGGGCAGAGGAATCGAACTTGGGTTGGCCATATTGGCTGCGTGCAAGGTAAACGCCCTACCGCTGTGCTATCGCTCCAGCCTATATATATATATATATGCCCAGGAGTAGATATATTTCAGAGTCAATCAACTCACAAATATTAGAAGCACAGCATATATATATATAGTTGATATATATATATATATCAACTATATATATATATGAACTACATCAAACAGTTAGTCAAACAATTAATCCTACTTCTTACCAATACTCTCAATCATCTGGATAAACACAGTAAGAGATAAAGATCCCCAAACTTAGTTCTCTGGGCTCTGAGCACAGGAAACGTTTTTACCGTAAATCCCAGGCTAAGTCCTCAGGTCAGTTCAACCTGTCTTCCCCGTGAGGGTCCTGTCCCTTATGTCATAACAGCTTGTATCAAGCCATGCATGTATGCTTTCTAGACCATCCTCTTTCAATGCCAGGGTAGCCTTGCCACTTGCCCCGGGTCCATCCAAGTTCCACACTGGGACCTCCCTTCAGAAACCTAAGTCTGAGTCAAGAAATTATGACAGATGCCCAGGAGTAGATATATTTCAGAGTCAATCAACTCACAAATATTAGAAGCACAGCATTAAGGTCTTTCTGTGTTTACACAAAGAACACTGCTCTAAAGTAAAATATAAAACGACTATAGGGAAAACGACTATAGGGCTGGAGCGATAGCACAGCGGGTAGGGCGTTCGCCTTCCAAGCGGCCAACATGGCCGACCCGAGTTCGATTCCTCCGCCCCTCTCGGAGAGCCCGGCAAGCTACCGAGAGTATTCGATATGCCAGACACAGTAACAACAAAGTCTCCAATGGAGATGTTACTGGGCCCGCTCAAGAAAATCGACGATCAACGGGAGGGCCTTTACTTACTTACTTACTTACTATAGGGAAAACAGAAAAGCAAGTACTTCACTACAAATACAAAATCTAGAATTACCAGAAAGTTTTGGCTTATAAGTAACCAAGATTGACTTGGGGAACTGTGATAACGAGGGTAAAACACAAAGGAAAACTTAAAAGATAAACTCAGGGAAAAGGGGATGCTCACAAGAGCACTGTAAGTTTTGCTTGGAGGAGGAAAAAGGGCAATTTATTGATGAAGCCTAAAACAAGTAAGGTTAATATCCAACAATTTAGGATCCATAGAACAAAGCCATAGGATTTAGATTTTTTTAATTTTTGGGTCACACCCAGTGATGCACAGGGGTTACTCCTGGCTCATGCACTCAAGAATTACTCCTGGAAGTGCTCAGAGGACACTATGGGATGCTGGGAATCGAACCTACGTTGGGTGCGTGCAAGGCAAATGCCCTCCCCGCTGTGCTATGGCTCCAGCCCCGGATTTAGATCTTTCTAAGGCAATTTAATGTCATGACAAATAGTTCAGGTACTTTAAAATCCTCTCAGGAAAATTAAATTTACCAACATAATTGTAACTCAAAGTCATTAAAAGTATTAATTACTATCCAGTACATTATTTAATAAGAAAAAAAAACCATTCATTTATTTTTATTAATAGTGCCCAAATTAGGATATGTGATATAGTACAGTGGGTAGGGCACATGCCTTGCCCATGGTGACTTAGGCTGGATCACGGGTTCCCCACGCACCACCAGGAGTGATTCCTTACTTCTGGCTCAGAGCCAGAATAAGCCCTGAGCACCACCAAGTGTCGCCCCAAAAACCAGAAAAAAAAAAAGAACAAGCAGTGCCCAAATTAAACTGCAGCCTTAAAAGAATGATTTTTTTTTCTTTTTGGGTTACACCTGGCGATACACAGGGGTTTCTCCTGGCTCTGCATTCAGGAATCACTCCTGGTGGTGCTCAGGGGACCATATGGGACGCTGGGAATTGAACTTGGGTTGATCACGTGCAAGTCAAACGCCCTACCCGCTGTGCTATCGCTCCAGCCCCCAAAGAATTATTTCAAGTGAAATGGAAAACTTTAGAAGGAATACCTGATCCCCCATGACGCTGGAAGACTGAGCCTCCCAACCCCCCTAGAACACCCTTTTCTGTTTTAGCTGTGAGGTGGACAACCAGGTCTTTCTCACTGGGGACTCCCAGAGGACTCTGTCATCCTTTTTGGAACTTCAGAGACCCTACAGTGTGCCGGTCTCTGGCAACCCCGCACAAGAAATGAACCAGATTTGATGTTCCTTCTAGAATAGGTTGAGCAGCTCGGTCCCATGTGACATTTCGATGGGACTTTCCCGACTGCCCACAATCAGAGAAACTACAACAGGGCACCACGTGGACACCAAGTCATCCAGGTCTCGACACACCCCAGGACTCGTCCTCAGATACGAGGAGATGGTACTGGACCACGACAAGGCCTTTCATCCCATGAAACAAAACAGAAATGAGCAACAATGCCAGTAGAGGGAGCAGAAGTGGAGGTAAGAATTGGAGACATGGGCTGGAGCGATAGCACAGCAGGGAGGGCGTTTGCTTGGCACGCAGCCGACCCGGGTTCGATTCCCAGCATCCCATAGGGTCCCCCAAGCACCACCAGGAGTCATTCCTGAGTGCATAAGCCAGGAGGAACCCCTGTGCATCGCTGAGTGTGACCCAAAAAGAAAAAAAAAATTAAAAAGAATTGGAGGTGATTAGTGTCGGCTCACTGAGATGTTACCTTGCAGTTGGAGGCACATTCAGATGCGGAGAGTGAGAATAAAGGTCTGACTGTGGTAAAAAAAAAAAAAAAAAGTGGGCGTGTGTAAGAGCCCACTCAGAGCTGGAGACACCTAAGGGCACTTATGAGTCATTTCTTTGCAAGGAAAAGTAAAGAAAGTGAGTGCCACGTGGAAAAGTTGAGATTTTATCCAAGTGGAAAATGAGAACGAGAGGGGAGGAAGAACGGGAATTACACGGTCTGACAGTGAAGGGTTTTCACACAGTCTTGACTAGAAAGCAAAAGAAGGAAGCAAAAGATCAGGAAGAAGGAAGAGACGGAGCTGAAAAGTTTGAGGTTTGGGAGATGAGAAGAAAAACGTCACTGAGGTAAGGAGTTGAGAGAACAGTCAGGACTATCATCAAGGCCGTGACTGGAGTCCAAGTTCTACTCAGAGGTGGAAGAGTTGAAAATGGTGATCAAGTTTACTACATGGAATCTAAGATAACATCCTAGGAGACTGACACCCAAGGACAGTAGGGACAAGGGCCAGGAGGATTGCTCCATGGTTGGCAGCCTGCCCCATGAGCTGGGGGAGAAGGTAGCTGGGATGGAGAAGGGGTCACTGAGTCAGTGATGGATGGAGGGATCGCTCGGGATGGGAGACATGTGCTGAAAGTAGATAAAGGACCAAATGGGATGGCCTTTCAGTATCTGTATTGCAAACCATAAAGCCCCAGAGTAGAGAGAGAGAGAGTAAGAAGTAAATTGTCTGCCATAGAGGCAGGGGGTGGGGGGAGAGGGAGGGATACTGGAGACATTGGTGATGGAGAACGTGCACTGGTGGAGGGATGGGTGTTTGATCATTGTATGACTGAAACTCAATCATGAAAGCTTTGTAACTATGGCCCTCCCATTGATCGTCGATTTGCTCGAGCGGGCCCAGTAACGTCTCCATTGGAGACTTTGTTGTTACTGTGTCTGGCATATCGAATACTCTCGGTAGCTTGCCGGGCTCTCCGAGAGGGGCGGAGGACTCGAACTCGGGTTGGCCATGTTGGCCGCTTGTAAGGTGAACGCCCTACCGCTGTGCTATCGCTCAAATAAAGGTTCTTGTGGACCTAAAACAACAACCAAAGTTTACCACATGGCGCCTGGAGCACCATTTGGTGAAAGAGAGACAGCGTGAGTCAACATAGTTGAGTTCCAATACTGCCAATGAGACCAGGACCTGGCTGGCTGGCTTTCCCTACGTTCTCAAGTCACCCAAGATGAGCGTGACTTGGAATTAAGAGGGCGCCCCGAGAACCTCAAGTGACTATGAAAATGACAGGTGACACTACGCCAAAGAAGCCAAGTGTCACAGGCTGGCGTGACATCTCAATGAGAGCAGGAAGGGAATGCTCTGGAAGAGGGTGTCTCAGCCACAGCTGGGCCTGGGCATCAGCGGGCACTCTGTTCTGCCACCCATGCCTGCACTGTCACCGCAGGAGAGGATGTGTCGTGTTGGCAGCATTCAACCTTGGCTCCCTGCTCACATAGGCAGTCTGACGACTCGACCCTCCCCAGAGGTTCAGGAACCTTCCCAGAGGTTGGCAAAGGTCAGCACCTTGTGGTTGGTGGGGGTGGGGAGAGGAAGAGTGATGGTGTGAGAAGAGGGCACTTTTCTCCCCAGTGTTTGTGGGAACTGCACAGACAGCCGCTGTGTGGCTAGCTTGTCTCTTTTCTACTACTTTGGGCTAAAGACGGGAGGATTTGGCGGGGTGCTTTTATTCTTCTTTTTTTTCTTTTTGGGTCACACCTGGAGATGCACAGGGGTAACTCCTGGCTCCGGCATCAGGAATTACTGCTGGCGGTGCTCAGGGGACCCTACAGGATGCTGGGAATCGAACCCGGGTTGGCCACGTGCCAGGCAAACGCCCTCCCCACTGTGCTGTCACTCCAGCCCTGGGGGGTTTTATTCTTAATGTGAGTCCCTCACTTTCTCAGTGGGCCTCCTTTTTTTAGTTGCCAGTCTGGGACATATGGAAGAAGGAAGAAAGAAAGAAAGAAAGAAAGAAAGAAAGAAAGAAAGGAAGGAAGGAAGGAAGGAAGGAAGGAAGGAAGGAAGGAAGGAAGGAAGGAAGAAAGAAAAGATAAAACAGGAAAATGAGCTTTGTGACCTTCCCCAGGCCTAAGGGAAGTGATAGAGAGCTCGCATTTCTCTAGAGGTCAGGCCTTGCCTAGGTTTCTCGGCAGCCAGCATCCTCGGGACTAGTTTTGCTTTGAGGAAGGATCAGGGAAAATTAACTCCATCTTCCTAGTAATCCAGTTGTTAACTGACTCTGGTAGCTAAATACTCGGGTTTCTCTGGCACTGTCTCTGTCTACTCTTCCATGAGAGAAGGCCAACAGTTAGCAGACAGTCATGCCACCCAATCAAATCCTTCACTGAGCACCGTAGCCCTGTCCTCTCATTGTTCATCGATTTGCTCGAGCGGGCCCAGTAACGTCTCCATGGTGAGACTTGTTGTTACTGTGTTTGGCATCTTGAATACCTCACGGGGAGCTTGCCAGGTTTTGCCATGTGGGTGAAATACTCTCGATAGCTTGCTGGGCTCTCCGAGAGGGGCGGAGGAATCGAACTTGGGTCGACTGGGTGGGCCACATGCAAGGCAAACGCCTTACCCTCTGTGCTATCGCTCCAGCTCACCTCCACTGAGAAACATCACAAGCATACAGGCAGGAACAGCACAAGAGGCCAGAGCACAATTTTGCATGCAGAAGTCCTGGGTTCAAGCTCCAGCCCTGCTGGCAGTGACCCCCAAGCACTGAGCTGGAAGTAACCCCCTACACCTCTGAGTATGACCCGACCAAAAAAGCATTAGAAATACAATATATCCAATAGAAGGAAATGTACAGTCTTGTGCCATGAATCTGAAATATGAGATGAACCTCGGGTCTCCCATAGAGTACTCGAAAGAGCTATGCTTGGAATATCACGTTTCACTCAAATGAGAGAAAGAATCCGGAGTTCCGACATCCGTCGACGATCAAGAATCAGGGACGCTGTCTCGTTTGCCAAGGTGTCAAAAATCAGATGGGCTGGTCACGTAATGAGATTTAAAGACGACCGCTGGACTAGAGCCGTTACCGACTGGATTCCACGGGATGTCAAAAGACCGCGTGGCCGCCCACCTACCAGATGGTCAGACTTCTTCATCAAGATCATGAACGATCGGTTTGAGGCCCTTCATGTTCCCAGAGCGAACAGATGCCATTGGGCTACACTAGCACGCGACAGGGACAAATGGAGACGTTACTGGCGCCCGCTCAAGCAAATCGACGACTAACGGGAAGTTAAGTGATTAAGTGATTAAGTGACATGAACCTGAAATGTTCATCTTAAATTTTATACAATTGATAACTTTCTAGTCTAAAGTGCCAAAACCGGAAAGGAATTTTTACTTCATGTTTGAAATAAAATTAAAATGAATGATGTTAGGGAAAAAAAAAAAAAGAACAATTTCCCAGAATGGAAAAAGATTTCCATTTTGACCAGACCTCTAGCAAATCTTCGCCATGAAATATCAAACCCTGGTGTGAAAGAACAATTTCCCAGAATGGAAAAAGATTTCCATTTTGACCAGACCTCTAGCAAATCTTCGCCATAAAATATCAAACCCTGGTGTGAAAGAGAACCCATTAGCACTTCCATGGAGAAGAAAATGGTAGGTGACCTATTGTAATAAGACGCTAAAATCACACTGCATTTCCCAAGAGAGCATAGCTAGTAAATCGTAATCATCTGAAAGTGTGGAGAGAAAAGAAATGTGGATTTTTACGCCAAGTATAAATGAAAATTTTAAGACAGAACTAGAAATAATCGCCTAAATTTGAGTGACTTAGATAGAACAGCGGTAGGGCGTTTGCCTTGCACGCAGCCAACATGACCAACCCGAGTTCGATTCCTCCGCCCCTCTCGGAGAGCCCGGCAAGCTACCGAGAGTATCTCGCCCGCACGGCAGAGCCTGGCAAGCTCCCTGTGACGTATTCGATATGCCAGACACAGTAACAATTGTCACAATGGAGACGTTACTGGGCCCGCTCGAGCAAATCGATGAACAACGGGAGGACGGTGACAGTGACAGTGACAGTGACAGCACTCAGAGCTTATTTCTTGTTCATGGAACAGAGCAAGGGAACTGTACCTATCTGGGCACCACCTCCAGGAAGCTCCCCAGGATGCTACTGTCGCCCTCAGCAGGCCCTTGCACTGCCCTGTCCTCAGAGTGAGGAAATGAAGACAGGTGTGGGGGGTGGCTGGGGTGAGGAGCAGAAGAGAGGTGAGCAGAACCCCCAGAGAGATGAGGAAGGAGCACCCCAGGAAAACAACCAGAGTCTGCAGACAGGCTTCTGGCGGAAGGGACTGAAGGAGATGGAATCAGAAAACAAATTCTTTGTTTTTGTTTGTTTTGGGTTTTTTTTGTTTGTTTGTTTGGCTTTTTGGGTCACACCCAGCGATGCTCAGGGGTCCCTCCTGGCTCCCCACTCAGGAATTACTCCTGGCAGTGCTCGGAGGAACCTATGGGATGCTGGGAATCGAACCCAGGTCGGCTGCGTGCAAGGCCAACACCCTCCCCGCTGTGCTATTGCTCCAGCCCTCAGAGAACAAATTCTTTTTTTTTGTTTTTGTTTTTGGATCACACCCGGCAATGCTCAGGGGTTCCTCCTGGCTCTCCACCCAGGAATTACTCCTGGTGGTGCTT